>NC_079366.1:21127895-21731686 GCF_021018895.1 Seriola aureovittata
TCTGTAGTAATTTTTCACTTTACAGAAACAGTAATGTAACCCCAAGATACAGAGCACTGGTCTGTAACGCCTTTGTTTAACATTTAGCCCAGAAATGGCAACTAAACAATTACTCTGTTTTTGAAGGACAGTAATTTGTTTTCAAGAGTTTATGGCTGCTGGTTCGTATAGAGCTCATTTTTATATTCTAAATACAAGCGGGACAATCATGTACAGATGAAAATGTTTGTTTTCACTCCAAACAGTTAACTGAGGAAGCTGTTTTTGTAACAAAAATAGTGAACTCTGCTCTAATATTAACGTGTTTGTGCAACTGAGTGAAATGTTTTCTATTTTAGTTTATTTGTTTCGGTGGTCTATGGTCTGATTTATCAGAGAAGGTCTATAAACAGACAAATGGATTTCCCAGAAAAATTTAATTATACTTTATGTGATTAATATATTTTTTACATGTTTTAGAAACAATATTAAAAGAAATGGGATAAAATCTTTTCCAGTTTTTACTAAATACATTTAACAGACAATTTAAAGACATCACAATAATTGCATTTATAATGCATTTAAGTCAGGCACAGTGAGGCTCATATGAACCCAGCAACAATCCTCAAATGAAATGGTTTATTAACTCAGACATGTTCAGACAGTGAATGCTACAGTTGACTCTGCAGCTACATTATTGCTCCATTATAAGAGGCTGTTAGTGTGCATGCTTTAAAACTGAGAGGTGTCTGGAATATATTGATGTTGTTGTTCTCATTTGGTTTGTTGAGAGGTTTTTTTGTGAGGACTTGGTATTGGCCACATTCATAACAGGAACAGAATAATAACTATTACAGTTTTCTGTACAGTAATGCAATCATCACTCACCACAACATTGTGACGATTCGTTCATAAAACTTGGTGCCTTTGAAAAACAAAAAATACACTGCCTCTTTTCAACAATGCACACTAATGTATGACGTCTGTATTATTATTCTTTATTTGCACTAGTGCAAATAATAATAATACACTAAAAGAATTAAAGGATATGAATGGGTATTGATGATCTAGTTGGCAGTAAGGGTATCATTTTGTTGTCCCAATGTCAGACAGTAGCTTGCAATTTGTGCCATTTCTCCCAAAACTGCAAATGTGGAATCAAATTCAATCATTCATCAGTTTAAAGGGCGACTCCAGTAACTTATTATTGCACTTTCCACATGAAAGAGATTTTTATGAGTATAATCAAAATCAATGCAGCAAAGGCTGAGATATCCTGAGTTTTGGTCCCAAATATAAGTGAGGCCTTCATTTCCTATGATGCAACAATTAAAATCTTTTGATTGGCCCCTTGCTATGTGACAAACACCCATTTTAAGTAAAACTATTTTAAAGCAACACAGCATAACTTTTAGAAAAGGTTTTTCTGCTCCAGCCTTACCTGGTCTGGTGTGACCCAGGGCCAGTTTCACAAAGATAAACTTTGACTATGGCTTAGATCTAACTAATGTCAGACTTTAGATTGATCTGCTGCACAAAGCTGATTAGTTCATGAATTCTGGGTAAATTACATGGTACCAGATGCAAGGAAAAAAATATTAAAAATAAAAATTATAGCAGGTGGAGCACAGAAAAAGGTGGGACAACATTAATTGTGATGAAGATAGCGTTAAAATTATATTTACCACCAGTACCTCTAGCAGGTGTCATTGATGGTTACCATGGAAACATGCATCTTAGTTCAGAATTAGCTTTGGGGTCAGGTGGCTAACTTCTTAGGTTAAAAATACGTCAGTCTTTGTTTTTGTGAAACTGTCTAACTTGTATTAGACTAACCTAAGAGCAAAATTAAGACTGGCCTAACACTATGGGCCAGTCTTAAAGTCTTTGGGAAACCACCCCGAGTAGCTTGTGGTGGCTAATGTTAGCTAATATTAGCTAACAGACATTACTGAGTCAGTTCACAGACATCACAATTCTTCTTTCAGCCACAATGGCTGTTCTCAATTTAACAAAACTGATAAACTTGTGTTATTCAACAATATGAATAAATTGTACTTGTCGAACCAAAGTGAAATATGTTATTCTCAGAAGAAAAAAAGACTTTGACAAACAGGATTTTTTTTTTTTTTTTTTTTTTTTAAATCTGGTTTCTCTTTTGCCCATTTTTTATTTTAATTGTGCAAACTCCACATACGAAGGATAGTCAGTGAATAAGCCTCTAATGTCGATGAATGGTTTGCCAAATTCAGCTACATGTGGGCTCAGGTGAGAGTAAAATGGGGCAGCAGTGAAAAGACACAGATTTGCTTTTGACACAGTGCTGAAGACTGCTCAACAATGGCAGCTGCTGTTGTTATCTAGCTAGTGATATGCTGTATTTCGTACAGGCTGAGAATTTATTTGTGGTATAAACTGCATCAAGTACTGAATTCCCAAGCGAATCAATGATTGTTCCTTAAATGTGCAATTTTGGCAGACATTTTCAACAATTCTTTTTTTCATTTGCAGTTCCAAGCAAACCGTTGAGAGGCAGAAATACTATAGTAATACAATCTTCTTCTTTTTTTTCGATGGGGAAAAACCACTTGAATAAATTCTATGGTAAACATGGATATGATTAAACAGTTTGTAAAAGTTCTGTGAGAGAAAAGAAGATATATGTAAGTGAAACCAGTTAGCTTAAACTGTTTAATGTGAACAAACAGCCCAATCAGCCCTTGAACAAGTCCACTGTCCAACTGTAAAAACAGCAGCTCATGGTGGGAATGTGTTGAAACTTGTCCACTAACAACAGTGGTGGTTATAGTTTACCCTGGCTGACCGTTGCTGCTCCTGGACAAAAGTCAGCCAGGGATGAAGCTGTGCTAGAACTGTCCTGACAGAGGTCAAAAGGTTCACAGATCACAATTGTATTGAAACCAGTGTGTCTGTACGTTTGTGGGTTGGTATGGCAGTTTCCACGTGTTACCTTTTTTTTTTTTTTTTTTGACAGGTGGCCATGAAACGTAAGCCAAATCTAGAATATCATTATAGTGTGTGTGCCTCTGACTACATAAATACAGGCATGCATGGTCATTCATACAGTATCTGACTGGTTATCTTAGGATCAACTAACAGCTACAATGTTTGTGTTACCTAATATCTGCAAGCGTTTCAGTGACATCTACGCATATTTACACATATCAGCATATTGTTTCTGTCAACAAGTTGGTGAGAGATAAGGGAATGTTTTCTTGCTCTTATTCTGTTAAAAAAAAAAAAAAAAAAGTCAGGTTAAAATCAACTGCCCTAATTCTGAAAGCAACAAATATGAGAAACTGGTCCAACTGCACCACCGTGCCAGAAACTATGAACACCATTCAGAAGTTCCCTGAGGGAAAACACATCTCTACAAGCCATGAGTATAGACTTTACCAACTGCTCAGCGTAAATGTATGTACATTTTACAGTTATTTAAGCCTTTTGTGGTTGCTTTAATAGATTATCACTTAGCTAAGCACTTAAAAACTGACAAAACATATACGAATTCCCTATCGTATGTAAAGAGACAAAAAGCTGCCACCTTTTTAAGCTCACTTCTGTTCCACTTGCCTCATACAGACAAGGTATTTTCTCATAGAGGGTTTCTTTCAAAGCTGTAATGTCATACTGGGGATCTCTGTGTATCTTCTAAAATCTACTTATCTGTACTAGAAAGTAAAATTTAAGCAGTAGTAATTCAAAGAAAATATAATTTTTGCAGGACAATTTCCACTCAAGCTTACTCAAGGCTTTCGAGCACATCACAGGATTCTCACAAGCAAATTAAGTTTGCTCAGTTGTCACTGAACTGTAGTTGTTCAAACTTTTACCAATAGACTTCTTATCTGTGTTTTTGGCTTAAAGGTTTGTTCTTCACAATCTCCACACAAACTTGTGACCATGATGACCATTGAAAGCTCCGGAACAAGTGGATCTTGAGTGGAGATTGTTTTGTGAACAGGTGTTTTCATTTCATCAACAGTGTGCATTCACTAAAAATGGTAAAATAACCAGGTAGGAATCTGCTTTTGTTGTTTGTTTGTTTGTTTTTTTTTTTGTCTGATCCAGAGTTAAATACCAGAAAATTAGGAAATTTATCAAATTGATAATAGAAAAAAAATCATATAAAAACATATACTATCATAAACCGGTCCTGCTAGAAGCTCTGTGAGGCTGTACTTAGGCACAGTGGTGCTTAGAGCTAAATGCTAACATCAGCATGCTAACCCAGTGACAGTGACAATGCTAATATGGTAACAGGTATAGGCTATTGTTTACCATGTTTACAATGTTAGATTAGCATGTTAGCATGCTAACAAAATTACCACTAAACGCAGTACACCTGAGGCTGGCGGGAATGTCATAGGTTTGGCCATAAACCACAGTAAGTCAAAATCTTGACCTTATGATGGTGATAGATGAAGTTAAAAGATCATCAAAGCTTTACAATTTATCCAGACAGAGACATGAATTTCCAACATTATACCAAATTTTCCGGATCTGACGGCAATTCATCTAATAGTTCTAGAGACAATTCACTCAAATCCACAAATGTCAACCTCATGGAGGTGCAACAGAAAGAGTCAGCTGATATCCGAAAGTCATAAGGGTAGATAACTGGCGAACATGAACATCTACACGATAATGTGCCAATCTACGTAGAAGATTTAGAGACATTTCACTGGATAAGTGAAATGTAGCTGCTCGCATTATTAAATAGATAGCGATAGCTTCCACAGTGTAAACAGTATGGCAAAATCTCTGATAGTAAACATATTTACACTTGCTGGCCACTATATATATACACTATATTTTTGCCCCCCTCATGTATGGACAAAACATTAGAAACCGCCCTTTCAATATAATGCACTCCAGAACAACACCACCACTCGCTATAACCTTAATAATAAACATAGTAGAATAAAATTTCTGTTAATGTCAACAGAAAGTGAACATTTATAAACTTTGTGGAAGTACAATTCATGGCACAACTGTTGTATTAGATTGTTTTAGCTTGTACAGGTGTACCTAAGAAAGTGGCGAGGAGTGGCAGGAGTATATATGGTTTACATTATCTCCGCTGCTCCTGATATCAGTACAGTATTTAGATATCCTTTTAGCTGATGACCAAAAACCCCAGTATCACATATTATCTTTTTACAAAGAGCAATAAAAAGCCACTCTATGGGAAAATAAGTTGAAAACCGAAAGCTACAGTAGTGGAACGCAAGCTAACTCAAAAGTGGTGCAGTGCTCAGGCTCTACAATAACTTTAAACTTTTTCCTCACAGTGACCTCACACCAGCAAAAAGCAAGCAGCCTTTAAACATGTTGTGTGGTGTATTTTCCAAAATTACAAACGTGAATTCAATTATTTTCGTTGACTGTATTTTAAAATAAATATAAAAATTAAGATCAAAACTGCTACATGGCATCAGTTACGGAATTGGCTTATACAATAGCTGCAGTGAAAACGATTGATTTTTCACCAATTTTCCAGTCATTCAAAAATAAAAATTAAAAATAATAATAAAAAAAAAAAAATCTAAAAAAAATCAAACAAATGCAGCTCAATGGAATGGCAGAACACAGCTGGGATCATGATATTGTCATTCAAGCACACATACTGAACATTAAACACCACAACCATCTCCAGTTACAGTAGTTTACATAACAAAAAAAAAAAAACAACAACAATCACCGAGCATAGAAAATAAATTCAGCCTTATCATTACAATCATACAGGATGTCTGCTCCTGCCCTGCAACAACTTTCAAACAACTCGCAGACAGCCACATCATTCAGTCAAGACAGGCACAAACATCCTTTTATTGCATAGCTGTGAAGCATACAAAAGAAACGAGGGAAAGGTCCAAAGGTGCAAAGAGTTTTAAAACATGTTGCAGCGGGGTAAGACTCAGTGTATAAGTGTATATACATGAACAAAGAGTATGTGCACCCTGTGTAGAACTGACAAAATGACAGATTGCAAACACAAAGTCAAGATTTAGATCACCCCTGTGCAGTGAGTACGCTGGGGCTCATCAGCGGAAAAGAGGTGAGTCAAAAGAGTGCAAAAGAGTGTAGGTGGTTAGGGTTAGTAAGTTTGTATAGTAATGCATGTATCCCGTGAGGAGGTGAGGGTGACTGCAGGTCGGGCCAATCTTAAAGTGAGCCCTGAGACTGGGAGTTTTTCATGTTCTTAATCTCAAGCTCCAGCTGTTTGACGCGCACGTCTCTCTGGTTGAGGAGCTCTCTCAGCCGTCGGATTTCCTCTTGCTGCTTGTGGAACTTGAGACGCAACTGTGGACAAGACAAATACACAATATATTGGAATATATTAAGGGGGTTATTTCCACTGGAGATTGGGGAGACAGCCCCCTCAATCTGATTTTACTTACTCTAGTCTCACTCCATAGTGTCCTCTTCCTTTCCAGCTATCATAATGCCAAATTTCATAGTAATCCATCCACTAGTTTTTGAGGACGTTGTCAAGAAACAGTCCGTGGATTATCAAAGTAATTAGGATATCGGAACCATGAATAGTTCAAATATTTTAGCTGAAAACTAATAATAATGATGAATAAAAAAATTGTATTGACCTACACCATTGGAATGAATATATTGAAAATGTCAAAACTAAATGACATAAAACCAAAGGATGACCCGACAGGTTGCAACACTGAGACAATTCAGTACCTCGTTCTCTGTCCTCGGCGGAGAACAAAGTGCAAGGTCTTCTCCGTTGCTAACGGGTGTTCGACTTTTGTCGTCGTCTGCATGGCCGCTGTCCTCTTTGCCGTCTTTGGTTCCCAGGTGGTCCTGAATGTACGCCAGCTGCAGCATGCCTGGTCTGCTCTGAGACCTGCGAGTGTCCAGAGTGTTCCCCAGCCCTTTGCTCATCTCCGAATATGAATCTGCTACTTGACTTCCAGGCTTCAGAGACATCAACACTGGGCCTGGAAAACAAAAGAGCGTGACCAGGAGGAAGATGGGTTGCATATAGTCTGACAACAGGAGAAACCCCACGCAGGCCCCACCACATCGCTAACAAATACAAATGCACACACAAGCATAAGTCTTTTCGGACCTTTGTCGATGCCACTGAGCCACTCCTCTGCAGTTAAAGCAGGCTTGTTACCAGATGTCATTGGATAGATGTCTTCTTGGTACGACTCCGACTGTAAACACATACACAGGAAATTCACACCAGACACCAAAGTAGGACTCTGAGATGTATTACACTACAAAGTCCATGTACTCTTACCCTGCGGGGTACGATCATGGCTAGAGGCTCAATGAGACTCTTGATTGTCACCAGTTTGTAGAACCTGAACACCTCACAGGAGCTCACATCCAGGCCTCTCTTTGGCATCACACCTGTAGGAGAACACACATGCTGAGTGACTAACTTTTTATCCTGTACTAGTGTGCTATAATATATCTGTGCTGTCACAGTAAGACAAACTCAATGAGCACTTTATTAGGAACACATTATCAGGACCTAAATTAAAAAGTTCCCATAATTTACACTTTTACAGTGTTGATCTATAAGAATATATAAATTTGCGGTTTTAATAACCAATAAGAGCCTCTCTTCTGATTGGCTGTGACTGTTTTCTGATTGCTCAAATAAAAGTATTGCAGATTTCAGGTAAACATTCACAGAAACTAAATCCTGCAAGGTTGGATGGTGGGTCCAGGTGAGCGGGGCTTACGGGCATAGCTGTATAGTGATAGTGACATCACAAAGTTACTGGAGTCCTGGCAGCTCGTTTTAAGCCTCAGTTTTTTAATATACACTGTGTGCAATTCTCTGTGGACTGATCACTCTGATACTTTCAAAGAATTAATATAGAGCCTAAACCTGCTTTATAATCAAAGAACACATAGACATCTACCTTTATACAATATGGGACCTTTAAAACAAATTGACTATTTTTGATAGTTAGACCCTCGCAATGAATATTTTTAATTATCTACTTGTTTTTTTGTTTTGTTTTGTTTTTTTAAAATGACCACAGTGAAAATAGCAGCAAAATATTAAAGTTTAAGTTTTAAAACATACGTGTATGATGTCTGTCTGTTTGAAGGCTTCACCTCATGCTGCATGTCCCTTCACATGATCTACAACCTGGCTATGATCAGCTGGTTTGGCTATTCAAATATGGTTAGCTTATTTGCACAGCAGTTTTGCTTAAAGGTGCGAGAGAGTCAGCACAGCTAGAAAAGAGATGTAGTTTCCAAGCAGATCATTTTTCATATATTATTTTCACCCATATTCAGCAAAGAAAATTATTCAACATGGCATCCAACAAAGTGGAGTTTGATTATAGATGCAGAAAGTAAAAATAAGTGAACAGGCAGCTGTGTATGTGACATGTCTATGTGATTTTACTATTGTGTGCCTGTATGTGTGTGTTTGTGTGTGTGTTCCTTACCCATTCCTTTCTGAGGTAAGTGTGAGCGGTACTCTGTTAGGTACTGGATGTATGGTTTTTCTGAGCTGATCTCATAGTACCTGATATTCCCATCACCCTGACAAGAGGCAAGAGAAGTCTTTGTAACCATAATATTTTGTGTGTAAATGTCTAGACAGTGTCTGGTTGCTTTCAGAGACCCACCTTCCCAGCAAGGTAGAGCATGTGTGTGTCAGGGTCGTAGAAAGGAAAGAGGACTCCTGAGGAACCGTCCAGGTTCTCTTCTAACAAAGGCACAGACAGATCGTCCTGCAAACACACACAAAGACCAACAACTCGAACCAAAAACAACACTTAAGCACCAGCAGCATGCACACCGATCCCTCATATCAAAACACTCTATCATTTAAATCCACTTCTGCATAAGAGGTACTCTCCAGCGCTGAATTAAAAATACTCAGTGCTCAATCCCTAATCCGTGCTTCAGCCATAATCCTCCACCCACGATACACTCGCACACATCAAAACACACCAGCCTGCTACATCCACACAATAACAAACCAACAGGTGTGAGCAGGGTGCTCGGTACTGACATAATCAAGAAGAAAATAACTTCACTCCACTTTAACACATGCTGAGTGAATTCTTCAGGTGTACCGATGAGTGGTTTAGCTTGGCCACTAATTTGTCCACAAGGTGGCAGAGTTGTGCGTCAGACTTTATATTGTGTGGGGTTGTGTTTTGCACCATCCTGAGAGCCATAAAATCATCAAGGTGAGGGAATAGTCAGATCCCTTACTCAAGTAAAAATAATAATACAACAATGCAAAGCACTATGTTACAAGTAAAAGTCCTGTATTCAAAATTTTTATTAAAAGTATTTGTTCATGTACCTGAAACAGAAAATTACTTGCTTCGCACAAATAATAATCAATCATTTCAGTGAAACCAACTGAGAAGTTTGGAGGGGAAATGTCTATTTGGTGCAAACCCAGACATCTGAAATGTGATATTCTGTGTTTGTTTTTTTTAAAGGTCACAAACTTTAAAATTTAAACATTTTATAAGCTTATTTAATACTAGTAAAAAGTACAATACTCCCCTCTGAGGTGTAGTGGACTAGAAGCATGAGGTTGCATAAAATAAACTTTACACCACTGAAGATCATACATCAGGGTGGGAGGAGCTTGTGTGTACTACATGTTTTCATTTTGTTTTAGCACAGTCCCAGTATTTGATTGACATACGAGGCCATCTGGAGCAAGAGATGAATGGATGAGCTGCTGTACACCACTGAAAATCCCACAGTTTTTTAAATCCAAAATATTCAACTTTCCTAACCTCTCAACTTTTGTCTTAATATTTTCTTTCTATATTTATTTCAATATTCAGCCATTTGTTTACCTTGTACACTCAGTGGGCAGTTTATTGGGTACACCCAAATAATATTTAGCTTTCCAAAATACGCAATTCAACACCTCTCTAAAACAATCTCAACACAAACTGAACATTATAAACATCATGAAGGGAGGATTCATGGCAGGACTGTTATATTAGACTACAGTAGTTTCAGCTTGGTGTACCTGGTAAACCAGCAATTCAGTGTTAATGTCTTTTTTTCCATTTCATCCCGACTCTCCATTAATCAGAGGCTTTAATGGCGTAGACGAGGAAATAGAGCCGCCTAGAGTCGTGACCTCTCTGATGTAATAAGGTGGCCATTACTTCATTCGTAAAATTATTACTCTATTGTTGTGACACTGTGTTTCTTCTTGGGCCTGCTGTTAGTTTATTTGTCTTCTCATGCGGGTTCTATACATGGGCCCCTGTAGTAAATGCATCTCCATACTGTATATCACTATTTGATATCTTAAACTTTCTAAACTTTTTAAATCTTTAATCCAGACTAGGGGTGACTGGACTTTTGGTGACAAGGGTGCACTTACTGTACCTTTGTGTTGCCCTCCTGGTTCGGAGTTTTGAACCAGGTCAGATCATGAATTTCTCTAACTCTCTATAACCTGATCAGAAGTGTTCGTATGTGTCACCACATGACCAAAAATCCACGTAAAACTTCCTGTTACTCTTTAGTTGCTCTTACCTGATCCCACAGTGCTACCTGTCGATCGTTCCAGCGTGAAGTGCCTGATGTGAGGAGCATCTTCATGTTACCCAGGACCAACACCTTACTGGCTTTGTGCGTCTTGCAGTTGGCTTCCTGCAAACACACAACCCAACATACATCAAGGAAAGCATCAAGCGTTTGGCATGCACAGTATAAGATTTTTTTTATATATAAAAGGTGTAGACGAATCTGCTAACAGTATTGGTTTCCAAAACATCAATATTACAGCACAATGATGAAATGTCTCCTACATGTCCATCCACATGAGCTTGTTTGGCAGGCAAACGGAGTGAGAGCAGACTAATGTAAAGTGTGTGAGTCATTGGCTGGTGACCCAGAGGTCTATGGAGTTATGCCGTTGGCCAGTCCAGGCCAGAGGTGTCAGTTTTGGCTGTGTGGTGCTGGATGAGTGCCTGAGTGCCCAAGCTGGGAGAGGGGAAATGGAGCAGGGAACTCCCACTTATGCAATACTGGCCGTCATACTATAGTTCACCACAACTTGATCTCACTGAAAAATATCTGGAGCACATCGGTTTAAATTGATTTTCATTTAGATTTTATGTCCCCAGGGATTTTAAAGTTGTATTTCTAGATGCAAAGAAACACAGTTTCCAGAAAGTAAACAAGCTGCAAGTGCATCTAAGAAAAAAGGTGCGGAGAAAATTTGAGAGAAAATGCAAATGAGCCGCTGATCATAGAACAGTTTCCCATTTTTAAATGATCTTTTTCACTTTTTAATATAATAAATAAACAGTGATAAAATCCATGTATTTTAAAATATAACAGAAATAAGCACTAAAACACCTGTAATTTACAGTAATATGTGTTACATTACATAGGCTGGTGCATATTGAAATAACAATATCAAAACAAGAACACTGCAGTTCCTTCAATGTTTCTGCAGGATTATTACACCAGATAAAGATACATACACACACACACACACACACACACACACACACACACACACACACACACACACTGAGCATTACCCGCAGTAGGTTTCCTGAGCGCGGCTCCATCAGCCGGACCCTCCTGTCCTTGCAGGTGGTGGCGAGGAGGCTGCAGTCTGTGTTGAAAGACATGGAGAGGACCACGTCTGTGTGGTGGCTGATGGTCCGTACAGGGTTCTTTATCACCTGCTCTGAACAGTCCAGGTTCCAGATCATTATCTGCAGGTGTGGGCAGACGGTGCAGAAACACACGCAAGCACCCACACGCGGACACACACAAACACACACACAGAAATTCAGATAGTCAGTCAGATGGCAACTCAAGTAGCACTTATTTATTTCTCTTTTGAGGTTTAAAGAAAAGTTAACAGGACTAGGATAGAATAGTTTGACATTTAGGGAATTATGCTTATTTGCTTTGCTGAGAGTTAAATCATTACTCTCATTCTCACGTCTGTTCGGTAAATAGAAATGTAAATATACAAAGTAAAGCTACAGCGAGCAGCTGGTTAGCTGCCGTGTAAAAACAAAAACAAAAACTGACATGTGGTTTTATGACAAGTGTTTTGCTTTGAAGTTGCCAGGCAACCAACAGAGACTCCTCTTTTTAGACTGTCTACATTTGAAGACTGGGTGAAAAGCCGACCAACACAGGGAGGAGATGCAAAAATCATACAAATGTATGTGTAAACCTTCAGACAGTCTTTCCTTGAAGGAACTCATGGCGCTGCACTCATTCGCACATACAAAGCCAAGAACTTTAAGGGAAAAGTTAAAATCCTGAATATTGTCTCACCTGCACTCACCTGTCAAATTGTCAGATTGTCAAATTTTAGAAAGTTACAAACATTATTGGATGCAGGGTTTTAGATGTTGTTTGATGATCCATTAAGCACTTCATCTGAACGACACTGACTTATGACTTGAGACACTGATGATTTCAAATTGATTTGGATTTGATATGCTGCATTTGGTTTTCAGACTAAAATTTATTGTCTTACAAGTTGAAACTAAAATTAGTGGGAAAGGTTAACTTAACATTTCAACTTTACAGTGTAGCAGTGTGATATTGCATCATGTCATTAACAGGCTTTTGTACATCTCTGTAAAATCCTGAAGATTAAGTGAAGACTTTTATCTTGGGGGACGGAGGTTGACATTAGACATTTCCAGTGTTACACTTCCGATGTAAACTTTTTTATGAAGGGGAATGTTCTGTGTTACAACAGGAAGTATCACGATCGTCTTTTTTTACAAACTGTACTTGTTTTTGCTGTAGTATATGTATGGACATTTTCATGTTTTAGAATTGTATTTTTATTTATCTTCATGCATAAATCTGCTGCGGGAGTTGAGGCACAGATGTAGGCAGACTACAGTATAGTTTGCATTGTTGAGACCATGTATGTCAGTGAGGGGCATTTAGTGACTTTGCTGATGATGTTACACAGGCACAGAGAGCATTAATGCAAGAGAAACCCTGTGACTGTTCTGTTTCTTCACAACTACACGTGCCTTTGCTGGTGTTTGACACTGAAGTACTCAAAGACAGTCCTGGGAAGAGTGATGCTTCCCTTCAACACAACAACACAACACAGTCAGACCCACTACAACAGCACAGCTACCACAACTCATGAGGTAGAATGCAAAATGCTTGTGATGCTTCATACAGTAACTCAGGAAAATGCTGTAATAATCAGTGGGCTGTATTGTAGCCGCAAGCCATCTTTACAGCTGTGACCTGTTTGGCTGCATTGTAATACAGAATTGCATATAGTATATGTCACAGCACCTCCTGAGTTCATTTCTTGTCATACAGCCATTTAGCCAGAAACGCCCACAAGTTTGTGCTACGGCTAGTGTGTATGTGTACAGTGTGTCACCTTGTAGTCGTAGGCTGTGCTGAAGAGGATGTTGTTTGCAGTCGGGTGCCACTCGATGAGGCTCACTCTGCGGCTGTGACCCTGAAGCTCCTTCCACGGTACTGTAAGGTTCTTCAGCACACCATGAGGAGGGATCTCCCACACTTTCACCTACACACATAGACACACACACACACACAACACCAAATTAATAAAACACAAAAAACCCCCCCCAAAAAAATCAATCTCTGCACACAACAGCTCTACAGTTATATAAAATACCCAGTGTGGGAATAATCGCAGGATGTACGGTCCACTGAATATGGAAAATAAATGATACAACCCAAAGGCACACTTTTTCAAAATTGTGTTAAGATGATACAAAACCTGTTGACTCTTCATCTCTCTTTCTGTCTACAGGGATTTTTGCTGAGCCTCTCTGCCAGGTCAGAGCTGAGGAATGTGAGGAATGACTTCTAGTTCTTCTTAAGACTAAACTGAAAGGCAGTAGAATCGTCCCCTGCTGCTACATGCTCATATTCCAGAGCAAATGATAACATGTCAGTGAACCTTTTGGAAAATGTGCTGACTGTGTGTGTGTGTGTGTGTGTGTGTGTGTGTGTGTGTGTGTGTGTGTGTGTGTGTGTGTGTGTGTGTGTGTGCATGAACAAACCGTCGTGTCCTCCGAGCCGGAGGCGATGCAGTAGTCATTGAAGGGATTCCACTTGATGTCTAACACGTTGCCTCTGTGGCCCGATACTCTGGGGTGGTGAGGGTCCACTTTACCCGTCTGACAGAGGGACACCCAAAAATAAACCAACAGAATTGGTAACACTTTACTTTAAATCCCCCTATTAGTATTAATGCTTTATAAAACACTACAATATTGTTATAAGCAGGCATAAGGACATATTTAGTGTTTATCAATGTACAGTTTTTGTCAACAACTGTAACTTCTCGCATGAAGACCTATTTTATATTGTTGTAATAATACATAGTGAGGTTAGAGAGGATGGCCCTGGAGTTTAGTTCAGTCTCTTCTCTCAGGTTATTATTTATTCTATTCTAATTGCTGGTATTTTTTATTTTATTTCGTTTTGCTTCTTACCTACCTCATTTGATTTAAGGTTTGTGTTACTGCTATAACACAGGCACTTCCTGTTGGGATTAATGGAGTACTCTATGCATCTAACTGGGTGTTTACTACATGCGTAAAGCCACTCTGTGATAAAAAAAAAAAAACAACCTTTATTTACAAACTACAAACATTCCAGGAATTAAGAGAAACAACCCAGTCTTCTTTTATCCGCAGGGTTTGATTTCCTATAAAAAGAACCACCTTAAAGTGGAGTTAAAACATTCAAAACAAAGGCAAATCAGCCATTCATTCATACAGTACAGTAGGCCTTCATTTCAAATCTGTTTTGTCAGAGACCCTGGCTAAAATAGCAGCATAATTATGGTACGTAGAACCAACATACGTAGAAGGGAAGAGAGGAAGGAAAGGATTTTTTTTCCCCCCAAAAGATCAGAAAACAGTAAAGAATTAAAACTATACATTGGAAGAACTGCACTTGCATCCTCTAAGTTCATGTTGTTAAAATCGTTTAAGCCGACTTGTGTCTGTAATTTCAGTTTTTTTGTAGTTTAATCCAAGTGGACCCAGCTGCCCACATGAAAGCTCTTTGACGGAGCTCTGTACGTAGCGTTGGTAAAGAAAAGAGCAGAGCGTCCTGAGAGTGAGGGCTGCAGTCTGACACTGGACAAAACTTAAAGCAGCATTAACTGATGTTTTGGCCACTTAGGGGCAGCAAAACGAGTTGACATATTATCACCTAATAATGTTGTTGTGGCAAAAGTGTTTGCAAACAGCCATCTAATGAAAGTAAGTTAAATATTCATTGTAGTTACTATACACTCTAAGGGAAATATCTCTTTTTTTATTCTCTAGTGGCTAAATGAACCAGCTAATTGCTAACTTTGAAATAACCCCCTTCACATTGCATGTAGGAATTTGAATCAACTGTTAAAAGAGTACTCCAGTGATTCAGCGTTCAGAAGGATCAAAATCAATGCAGTAATACCAAAGATATTGTCTGTTTCCATGCACTCATTTTACTTGTCAAAACCTGCTGCCCAAATATTACCCACAATGCAACTCAACCACTAGCACTTCAGTCTGAGATTCTTATGCTACCAGTGGTTTATGTAGCCTCGAGCCACTATGCTCGAGCAGAGATGTGTTGCAGGCTGCAGAGGTTTGGTAATTGCACATCTTTCTCTCTCCACACCAACAGTTTTATTCATTTTCAGACTTTTCATCTTCAGACCAAACTGAAGCTGCCTCAAGTGACATCACTTGTGTCAGTTTATCAGATTTTGCACCGCTCCCTCTTGAGCCTTAAAAGGCTTTACACATCTTTTTTCACATATGTCCCCAACACCTTCAAATTGACTTGTAAAATGTGAAAAATCGGTGGATCTCCCCTTCAATATAAATTATTAATGATTAGTGCAGCTTTAAAGACAGCCAGTTGCGAGTATCGAAACAGGACAGGTCGATCTGTGCACGTTAGGACAGGTATTGGCTCTTGCAAGCAATCAAATCCTCCATGACTTTAAAATGAATGACATACATTGAGTCATTGAGTCTTACTGAAGATTTTTTTCCCCGCAACAAGACTGCTAATTATGCTGTTTGTATGAACAGAACCTTCTATCAACTGACACACACACACCCGCAGGCTAGATTACTGTGCAAGTAAAGTGTGTTTGGAACCAGGGAATGATGTAACCATTATGTGTGCTTCCAGCTAACCCGACACAGGCACAGGTAAGAAGAACACAGCACTTCTGTTCTTATATTTATGTGTGTTAACTATGTTCTCCACAGAACAATAGCTTATCTGTAAGTGCACACAGACATAGGTGGGATGTGAGGGCGGTGGAAGGGGGGGTGCAGAAGTTTCACTTCTTCAAGACAGGAGGGGAAAGAGGGGGTCAAAAGATGAGTTATGTCATTCCTAAGCTTATATGCAATTCTTGCCCATGCCAGGAAGATGGTGATAATTCACCAAGACGATTTAAAATACGGACACAGACGGGAAGAGGGAGAAAAGGAGGGAGAGGTGTTCAGCTTGATGAATCACTCTGCAGTGAAGATATACAGGGGGACTGTAAATTTAACCTGCACACGAGTGAAGCGGTCTGGCTGAGTTTAGTTGAGAGATCAGTATTGTTACTGATAACACCAGTAGGTGCGATAATATCCATAAATAATGTCTGGATGAGTGTTGGATGAAACACATTTAAGATGAGGTTGGTGAGGGAGATATGATAGAATAATGAGGCTGGGGGGGGGCAGACCACATGTGATGTTTAGGTTGTAGTGAATGAGCTGCCAGGGCTTTCCTGGTATTTAGAGATTCTTTTGGCTCCACTGCTGCTGTGCTATTTATATTCTGAGAGCAGAGCTGTCTTTTCCAGGTGTGCTGTGAGTGCAGGAGCATAGAGAGGCCATGAAAGACGGTTATGCCCTACCTTAGTCATTTCTGACTTAAACTGCCAGCATGAAAGACAATTCTGTTTTAAAGTTTCCTGAAGTTTGCAGAGTACTTACAGGATAGTTTTATTCTAGTAATCTGATAAATACTGAATATGCAACACTCAGGGTTCAAAACTGCTCAGGGAAAAGTTCTGATCTCAGATTACCCATTAAAAACAGACGAGGATGGCACAATAACTTTCAATAAAGCTTTAGAAAACCCCATTATTTGAACACTGTTTCTAGTGCTTTCTACACTAATGTTTAGACTGAACATTCATTAAGTTTCACGTTAATATTCAGTGCGATATTGGCTTTATGTTAGCCATTTTCTATTTTGAAGGGAGGATTAATTTCTTTTGTTTTGTACTAACCACTCAGTGGCAAGCGAAGTAGTATATCTGGCCTATTTATGTTATTATTAGTCAACACAGAAGCTCCAGTTGCAATACCAATTTAAGATTCATTATTTCTGTGCCTCAACTTTCAACAGCCTATATAACTACATCCATCTCATTTATCTAAAAATCACCTAAAAAAAAACTGTGATCAGTTTTGTAGTTTTCCAGCGAGAGAAACACAATGTTGGTGAGGACAACACTAGACTTAATCAAATAGCTTTAAAAAAAAAAAAAAAAAAGAAAAGAAAAGAAATTCAGAGGTCTGCAAGCAGACTACTTTTCGCTCCTTGTAGCAAGACAATTTGTCCCCCATCAGAGTACAAATCAATGAAACTTTGGCAACATATCCCTGGATGCCTTATCGCCATTTTGAGTGAAATAATGCATATACCACTTAAAAAGACATCAGGACAAAAATGACAGTCTGTAAATTCAACCATGAGGTGCAGATACTCACATGATGGATGGACAGGACCAGGAAGGCCCCTCCCCCAGCACACTCAGTGATGACTGCCAGGAAACGTGGGTTGACAGCACAGAAGTTGTTGTCCTGGACGCTGCGTGTGATTGGCACGCCATCATAGCAGCTCTCCTTGGTGGCGGCCTTACCAAACACGTGGCGGAACTTGGAGCTGCGGTACTGAGGACGCCATGTCATCTGAGAGAGCAGAGAGGGAGGGAGGAGAGGAGAGGTCAGGGAAGGAGAATCATCCATCTTGCACAGTTATGGTGACAGGGCTTTTTATAGGTGTTAATACTGCTGCTCCTTTCTCTCAAGCAAACAGAGCAGGGTAATGGAAGATATGACTAAATCTGCAAAACCTGAGCAGCATTCACTCTGCAGTAGCATCACATTGAAAACCAACTTATACTACTTAAGTATACTACTTATACTAACCTACTATTTGGCCCATTCATTCATGTTTTTCTATCATTAATAAGATTCCATTCTGATGGCTGATAAAGTGTCCATTTTTCTCATTTTACTCCCAGTTATGCTTCTTGTAGTCAAGATATGTCATAATTTTTCTATTAAGAAGATTCATTCCCCTATTATTTGGTCGTTTGTCAGTGGCGCTACCTTCCCCACTGCTTTTTTACTTGCTACTAACAGTATTTTAACCAGATATCCGTTGTTTCCCATTACACTTTCTTCAGATGAAATACAGAAATGAAGTATAATGATACTTTCACTATAAGCTTTGATTCTGATTTGGATCACACCATTCACTTGGAGGAATCTGCTTTGATGTATTTTCTAGCCTATAGTAATCCCTTAGTAGAAGGTATCTGTATAATTCATGTGTCCAAAAATCATATTTTTCTCTCAGACTTGTGATTATGTTGAGTTAACACAGTTAATTTCAGGTTTTTGTGAAGTTTAGGACTTGCATTGTTGAACTGTCTTACACCAAAATTACTTCTCATCTTGTGGTGTTCCACAGGGCATTATTTTTGTCCCACTTTTATTCCCATTAATTGCTAATGATGTGAGTTTTGCTGTTGTTATATTTAGATTCTGACTATTCTGCTTTTCTTGTGTCCCAGATTTATTAGAATGTGGTAAAACAATCACTGAGTTTTTGAACGTCCAGCAGTTGCTGGTAGATAACTTATCACTTCATTTGGAAAGAAACTGTATGATTTTCATCCAGAGCAAAAGGACTTAGTCAGTGTAATAGATTTAAATGCACAATGTAATGGAAAAATCATTAAATAAGCAATATCTATGACAGGTGGTGTAATATGTCAACATGTGTCTGTTGAGCATCTAAGAACAACAGAACTACAGAATAACAGGGACAGTGTCAGGATCTAGTGTCATAATTACAAAGACTCTCTTTATATTGCCACTTCAAAGCTTCCAGGAATTAAGATTTGCATATCTAAAAATAAATTAGACACCGGCTTGTGCTGCATCCTCAAATCTACAGTCAAATAAGTCATTTTGAATACATTAAATTTACCATGCTAGTGAGCCAGACTATAACAACTTCAAAGGCTTTGATTTCAACTATTTATGTTTTTGGGTTGTCTGTCCATACGTCCCATTCTCATGAACGTGGTATCTTAGGAATGCCTTAGGGGAATTTCTTCCAATTTCGCAGAAAAATGAACTTGACCTGAAGGAGGAACTGAATTTGAAAAAACAGATTTTGGTGGTTATAGGTCAAAGGTCAAAACACATTTTCAGCCACAACTCACGGGTTCATACATGAATTATGACTTAATTCAACACAAATATCTAATAGGGTAAAATGAGGAAGTGATGACACTTTATATCCAAACAGTTTATTGTTTATTTTATTCAGTGCTGTAATTCAGAAAGGGGAGATTGTGACAATATTTCCTGAAACTTCACTAGTGTAAGTATGTTTCTGTTTTATTTACAGATCTAAAAGACTTGTTATGTGGGGATAATTGAATCAATTTGTTTGGTTGGGAAAACATTTTCCTAAATATTGTTGCTCTAAAGGGGAATATGCTTAGACCTGGCATGAAAACAATCACCACAGATAAGTGTGAAAGTTTATGGTTTAAGAATAGGATGTATGAGCTCAGGTTAGTTATTGAGTCACTGTTTCCTCTTTCTTTATGTTAGATCATTTGTTCATGTGTTGTATATGACAATATTTATAGTCATGACTGTAATTATGTTTTATGTTACAACCAGATGGCTTATCTAATAATGCCAGTATTGATGCGAGTTATCAGGGTTTTTCCCTGATTAATAGTTCTTGGCCACAATTTTTGTATGAAATTGTTGTTTGTTGTTGCTTTTAGGACTATTAATCAAGTCCCCCAATCAAGTGTACTACCCTTAATGAATAAAGAGAGGAACACCAGTGAAACTTCACAAACATTGAGTCTCTTTTTAGCCACTTTCCTTAAGCCAGTCAATGCATATGTCATTATTGTGAGAGATACAGTAAGTGGCTCTGGTCCACAGGGACGAGGCCCGGCCAGCCAGCATGTCTGCTCTGCTACTCTGCCTGGCTCCCTGCCTGCCTGCTGCATGGTCATTACTTATGAATTAGGGGTGGAGGAGGTTGATGGACAAGATGTTAACGCAAAAGAAATGGACCCAAACAACAACTCAAAGCAGACGCAGAGAGAGCAAAGAGGCAGCAGGGGACAACACAACAAGAGGTGGTAAAAAGTCATCACAAGTATCTGTTTTCTTAGAAATCACACATCACCTGAAAACAATCCTGCCCCTAAAAACTATGACATCATTCTGCTGATTTATGTGGACTGCTCACTGGTGATTCATGATGGCTAAATAAATACAACCAAGTGTGACGTCACAGTGAGTGAAGTAAAAATAACAGTATTTGGTTAGCATGATGCAGGTGTGGCTGCAGCAGTGCTGCCTGGAAAGAGGCTGAGCAGGGAAACCGAGGGGGAGAAGGAAAAAGGAGAATCCCAGAGTAACAGAAAAAGACGGGTAGAGATCATGACTCTCCATGTCTAAGCTTTCTCTTCCACCTCTCACCTTCTACCCCCGGGCCATCATTGAGAGCTTAATATCATCACGCAGGAATGTTTCTCCACCTGACAAAGAGCTTCATTAAACTTCTCAGGTGTTTAAGAGTCTGAGTGCCTCTAAGACACAATCCGTCACATCCATATGATCATCTGTGAAGTTCAACTTGTAATGTTCACAGTGTTAACCTCTCATAAATTTGTTGCACATTTTGCCGTGCTTCAATAAACTAAACATTGACAAAAGAATTGTATAAAATTTAAATAATAGGGCCTTGTTACCTTTGCAGCTCTTAGACTGGACTTCCTAAAGCAATATGGCAATAATAAGGCAATATGTTCACACTGACAAAAACTAACATGGTGATGTACAGCGAGTATAATGTTTATACTAGCATGTTAACAGTGCTAACAGTTGACATTAATAAAGCACAGCAGGTCATAAACCACTGTATTTATCAAATTCAAATATTGACCTGATGATGGTGCTGGATGAAAATTTAGGGATTCATCCTTAAGGTAACATCAATGTATGAGCCAAATGGTGTCATGGCAATCCATCCAATAATTGTTGGAAAATTTCACTCAAAACCACAAATATTAACGTCATGGTGTTGCTAGAGAAAAAAGGGATCACAAAGTCACTACGATTCATCCTCTGGGGACCATGAATGTCTGAAAGTTTGTTTCAGACGGATCATGTGACCTATAGATCAGCAATTTTAACTCCATTGTTAGCATGGCTAAAAATGACTAATTGATGAACTGATTATCAAGAAAATAACTTTAATTTTGTGTTATTCAAATTATCAATGAATGAACTAATTATTTCAGGTCTAACCCACATTTTTATGTATACTTTGGACTTCCTTAAATATACTCCCCTTTAGTGGTTCTTATAGTCGTTAAGTTATTCCAATTATGTAAACTCTAATTTCTCTCTGTGTTACAATGCAAAATCTCCAACGCACATTACTGATCATTGTCACCCTTTGTCTTTGTGAAAGAAATGCCACCTGCTCTGCTCTACCATAACAAAACAAATATTTAAGGTGAACTTCCTCATAGGAACTAGAATATAGGCTGACACCCATGAGGGTGTGAGAGGAATCAACTACGTGACAGACATGAACTGTTGCGTACTCTCTATTTCCAACATTTAACAATTTGAATGCTTCAGCAAGCGGGTGTACATTTTTGACAAAGGAGTGAATGCAGCGCTCAGTAAGCACCATGCACTTACAAACTGGAGCACATCTGGGTTGATATAAATCAGCATTCATGTTCTGCTGAGGCTTACAAGGCCAGAGAGAGAAGCTTCCAGGGCAAGAAGCTAAGACATCTTGTCACATCTAAATCAGGTTGTAATCAGGCCAGTGGCAGCTTCCTCTCAGCTGTGTGTTACAGCAGGTACACACAGCGGGCTGCACGGTGGGCGGAGTCTCTCTCTGCTCCTCGCAGAACTGATGATGAAAACACTATTCTAGTTATTTTTACACCGGCTTCTTGCTGATCAAAAGACCGTCAGGCACGTTCACTGACAGCAGGTAAAAACAATTTTATTCACAAGAACTATCTTTGACAGGCTTTATGATGCAGTCCATTTTGTCAGAGGGAAATTTATTTAAGTCCATGACCAGTGAGTCACAGCGGCAAAAGGGCTGTAAAAACAGTCATAAAACTAAACTGAAAACACAGATATGATTTTTAAAAAAAGAGATATATTGTACATCTGGTTTGCTCAGCCAGTGTTCTTGTGTGGGTCTGTATATGTGCATAGCATTCACCTATCCCTCACCTACAGGCTGTCTTTTAAGCACCTCATAACTCATAAACATGCACACTAGCAGCCACTCCTCTCTTTGGCTCACCAAGGCTCTCTGCTGTAGGAGGGGGAGTTCAAAGTTTACTTACTGGTGTCAAGATATCGGTTACTCAAGCAGCACAGGGCCTAAAGCTATGAAAGAAAGAAGCAGAAGTCTGCTAATCCAAACACTCCCATCAATGTACTATCAATACCTGCAACCATTCGTCTGCAAGGACTCCTGGCCCTTTCTTATCCTAAAAATACTGACCTTGTGACACCGAGCCTAATCCTCTATCTAAGGCGCGCACCGGCCCTGCTCTCTCAATCTGTGGATGTAATATTTTGTAAACGCTCACAGTGAAATTCAAGACAAGGAATGTACAGGTGTTAAGATACGCTGAGGCAGTATGTGTGTTCACATATTCATTGTGTGTGTTTGAGTGAGTGAGACACACTTCCTTTGGTTTAGACTGTCTGATATCATACACAGATGACAGCTAGCAACCTCTGTCTTGTAATAGGATAACAGCCTCACTGGTAATCCAATAGCAGCTACATTGCTATATGTGCACATGTGAATAAGTATGAAAGGATAAAGACAGGATATGGATGTGTGTGTTTGAGTCACTGTGTTTATCTGGAGAATCTTTCAGCTTTGTGCATACATGCATCATATACACAAGCTGTGAACGACCGCTGAAGAACAAACTATGGATGCACATTTTCTATGGTGCTGCAAAGAAAACTGAACTTAGTTACACCATCTGTGGGAAGGTGTGTTTGTGTAGACATCCATGCTGTCATGCACAAATTCACGCAAACATAAAAACACATCTTAGTTTCTCTTTTGTTAAAACTACGCCAGTGCATCAGCGGCAAAGTGCAAACATGTTCACATTCTCTTCCCCACTTTAGTCATTTCATCCACGTCACATTTGTACATTCAGATTTTCAGATTAGCTCACAATTGTCCTTTATTCCTAGTGGGTGTTTTACAGGTGTAAAATCATGAACAGACAAAAGTGCATTAATGATTAACATACACAGGAGACTGCTGGGCAGGGTGTGGATCATTTGAATGAAGCCAATCAACTCATGGATGAAAAAAAATCCATGTCAACTTCACTGTGGGATTTACATTATGTATTGTCAAAATGTAATTCATTAGGTTTTCTTTGAATCCTTATTCCACATTTTTGTACAAAAAAAAACTAGAAAACAAGAACAATAACTTAATTATACAGTACTGTGAAAATTCTTTTCTAAATCTATTAAAAATAAATATGAATAAGCAGCTGAAACTTAAATTACTCTAATTTTCATGGTTTTGGCCAATGTTTCTATCTGTTATGACAATGTTGTTCTGAGATCTGGGGACACAGTGAGTTCGCTACAAACAAGCCAACGGATTCTGAACCACTTTATCTGGAAGTAAAACTTGGGCACACATGAAATGTAATAATCCCTGGTTGCAGAGGAAAACTGTGTGTGTGCACAAGTCAAAGTCGAACCAGGAAGTTGGTCTGTTGACTGTGGTGGACATTTACAACCAATAAGTTGCTTTCATTTTGTTTTTCTAGCAAGTTTGGTTAACCAGTCGGTTTATTTACAACCTGTCTGAAGGTCTGTTTGTAGTACGCTGTTATTATCACCAATAGAAACGAGGAGAAAAATTAAACGATACTAAAGTTGTAATAAACTGGAATTATCTGTTGATGGTGATTGTCCTAAGTAGGTTCAAAGACGACTAAGACAAAACTCATCTCAGCCATGTATTGAAGATTTTCATAAATTTCTGTTAAGTCACTATCACTGAATGAGGTAACACAATGGTGACTGAGTCTATGGCCCGCTGATTAAAGTTTTTCAATATCAATATATTTGCAGTTTTATGAACTGGGTGTCTGTGGCGACATCCCGGAAAAAATGCAGTTTCTGCTAATGCAAACCAAACATTTTCTATTGCTGCAGCTTCACATTGAAAGCTTGTAATTGACGCACCACAAGTTGACGTGTGAAGTATAGTTACTGGAAATGCAACGTGTTCATCAATGAGCTTAGCACTTAACGCTATCGTGCATCAAAAATGCATCTACAAAACAAGACAACGGTAATTTTCAGCAATTTCTGACAGCGGATCAGTTTGAAATATTGCAGGGAGCAATGGAACCAGTGTGAGTTGTTAGATGGAGAGCTGCAGGTGACAGGCTGCACACCTCCAACGTCTCAGCACTGTGACTCAGTACCTGGCAGCATAAAATCAGAATACGGTTGCTCACAGATTGATGGGAAAAGTCCAATTACTGCCTGACCTCTTTAATAAAATGTCAACAGCTTGTTTTGCTGCCCCCAGAATTCTCTGACCTGCAGTACTGAACCACATTCGCTGTTAGCACCTGTAACTACAGGTGCCCCCAAATCAACCAGGAAACCTGAAAGCTTTGAGATTGCCACTTTAAGGCTACAGGGTGAGCAGGTATCCCATTAACTCATTGGTTTCCCTTGGGAGTTTTCCATCATTTACACACTGAGGAGAGTGGACAGTTTCTGCTGTGAGTCCATTAGCCTATGAGGAAAATGCAAAGATAAAGTGCAAGGCAATACAACACAAGTCATGGATGCACTTACACACAGAGATTCTTACTGTAAATGGACACAGGACAACCAATACATAAGCAGAAAGTAAGGTGTGTATTGTTTTGGTACAAATATGAAACCCAGGTTTTGGTACCAAATAACAAAAACTACATTTCTTAATACTTTCTCTTGGGCGGTATAAACATGTTTTATCCCCTCTTTTATATGCCAGGCTACTGAATGCATCTGTCTTAAATAAAGAATTTTGCCTGAGTATGATTAAGTTAGAAAAATTGATTTAAAAAAGGCAAAATATTATCAAAGAATAAGTACACCAGCCTGAGAAGCCAATCAAGCACATTTCGATCAGCACTCAAAAAGCGCTGAGCTCCGATACCCCGGCCCTGACTACACTTCCACAGTTTGGACCAAAACCCACGGCTCACAGATCCATAATCCTTTGACGTGAGAAACAGGATACCAAGCTTAATGAAAAGACCTCAAACAGACTTCCATTCAAACCACAAGGCACATATTTCAGTGAACGCTAGTGTTTTCAAGGGTGGACGCCACCATAAATAACCATCTGTGGGTAGAGATGACTTGACTGGGACGGTGGATGATGATGTCATTTTCACTGTTGTGGAACAACTTCAGTTTCATATTGACTTTTTTTTTTGTCGTCAGCAAAAAAAAAAGAAAATACTTCCACGCTTATGCCGGCGAATGAGTGGCTACGTGTCCAAGTTTGGGGTAATAGGATAATTAAAATAAATCTGTGCTGTGCAGGGAAAGTTTTTTAAAAATAGTTTTTCCAAATATGCATGGATTCAGGCAAAGGGCTGGTTTGAGGGAAGATTTCTGTTTCATCTTGTTCAAGCCTGTCTCCTGCACACATACTCCTGAGTTTGATTCCTCGGGCTAAAAAGTGAGCTCTCCTTTTTTCTATCTCTCTCTCACACACACACACACACACACACACATACTAAAGAGTAAAAGATCGATAACAGATTGTCAAATTGCAGAGACAGAAAAGAAAATAGAGAGACATCTCAGAAAAGAACGAAAAAAGAAAGAGTGTGAGCAATTGAGCAAGAGGGAGTGCGAGGGGTGTGAGAGAAGCAAACTGGGAGTTCAGCAGCACTCACCCTGTCGAGTGAGTCGTCACTGGCACGAGGAGGAGCAGCAGGTCCTTGAGAAAAAGTTAGGTCTCTGTGTCTGAATGGCAACCGAAAGAATGAAAAATCCCTTAAAAAAAAAAAAAAAAAGTCACTCTTCTTGCTTTATCTCAAGCACATGGAGCTTCTGTTTGTCTTCTACGCACAAACACATGCACACTAACACGTACACACACACAAGCACACACAGACATACACACACACACACAAGCGACCTGTCCAAAATCTTAATGTCCCGTCCAAGAAGAGTCCTGACCGAGCTTCTTCTTTGACGTGCACACAGACAGACAGACAGTCAGAGGAGACGGTGGGTGTGTGTGTGTGCGCAGCATGAAGGCCAGAGCGTGTGTGAACAAGCAGGGGGAGAACGCAGGAGTGCGTACACTCCCAGAGAGGGGAGGTGACTACAAGGAGAGAGAGAGAGAGAGAGAGAGAGAGAGAGAGGGAGGCAGAGAGAGCAGGTAATCACACTCCCTCTCTTTCCTTGAGTGCCGCTCCCTCTCGTCACTCCTCCACAGTTTGCTCAATCAGGATGTCTCACTCCATCTTTGAGGGGAAGGAGGAGGGAAGGAAAACTGCAGACGCTCATCAGATGTGTCTTTTTTTTTTAACTAAATTTGTAGCTAATTAATGTAGAGTTTTCCTAGGAAGACTGACGGAAGCAATCAGCAACTGATCATTAATTTATTGTGTCAGCAAAAATGCTAAAATCTTGGATTTTCAATCGAAAACCCAAAGATGATTCATTTACTAAAGATATTTCATCATCATTTTAGCTCTATAAATTATAAGCACACACATGCAAGAAGGACTGATCACAATCGAAGCAGCAGAGGCTTAGATATTTTGACTTGTAGTATAGAAACACTGGATCACACATTTCCCATAATGCAACTCATTTGCATCTTTAGTTTGTTTGTTGTTAGACTCTCCTCGCCTGATCCACAGAAGACATGATAAAAATGTTTCTACTGGCTGGGTAGCACTCTTCATGAAGAGTAAATGGAAATTAGGGAAATGCCCCTTTAAAAGTTTAATAGACAAGCACAACATCCCTGCTGCTGAGTCCACTCAGGGACTTTTGCTATATCTGATCTATGTCTCTCCCCTGTGACCTCTCCAAGGGAGAGATGCTCAAGAAATACACAGAGCATACAGAGCAAAAAAGGGACTTTCCTTTGCATACCTGACTATTAGCTGTGTTAGCTTTTTGTATCAATTCATTCATTCTTGAGCTGCAAAAAACGAGAATGTGGGCCAGATGTTCTCCACTATAAAGACACCAAACTAATATTTCTACTTAATGTAATAATCTCTGGCAGTCGCTCTCAAACCATCTGTCCTCTGTGAAGTTCAATCCGACACTCCTCAACCCAACCACCTTCAACTTAAAAGCATAAAGGTGCAACCTGCACACACAATTAGATTGGCTGGATTGTTTGGCGAACAGCCAGCTGCTAAAAATGAATTCAACCGTTCACATGGCTGCTGCTGTACAATGGTGGTGATCGCTCCGAGTCAAACTCAAACATTACGTAATGACACATCAGCGCCAGGCTAGGCTAGGCTATCAGGTCGATATGAGGACGGGGTGAAAAAAGCTGGCCACTGACAGCTGGCCTTCACATGGTCAAACAGGGGTGTAGCCAGGGGGCTGATCAATCGTTGTTATTGCAGAAACGTGCATGCCTGCACGCCAGTTGTAAGCACTATTCCTGTAATGCAATGATTAAATCTTAGTGAGGTGTAGGTCTTTAACATTAACTTGGCTTCTTTTATCCATGTGGTTGGGTTCAGAGTTATTTAATGACGGATTTATCCTATATTGTTTAATCTCTGGATTTGTTTAATGCTAGTTTAATGTCCTTCCTTAACTTTGTCAATATGCTTTATATGCACTCTTGTAAGTTTAATATACAACTGTTGGATTTTTGCCTTTGCTTTTACAGTCCCGTGTACACAGAGTGTCCATGCAAGAGTAAAATGCTCTCATTGGACCACAGTGTACGGATAAAAGCTGAATAAACAGATTTAACAATAGTTAAATAATAATAATAGTTTAAAGTTGAATATTTGTGACTAAAATATCAACATTCAAAGTTGAAGTTTGAACTTTACTTTTGATTTATTAAGCAAAAGAACCAAATCTGCTTCATCAGGACTGAGAGGGTGTGGTTCACTCAGATTTTGGTTTTCCTGAATCTAAGAAAAAAGGTTTTTAGGGGCTTAAAGTACATATAATCACCATAACAATAATTATTATGGTGAATGACCTCTTTTACAATGGTGTATATATTATTAAATGATTACCACTGATTAATTAATATATAAGCAGCAGTTTAATGTTGAAGCGGTGTTGAGGTAAAGCAAATGTTCCCAACTTTATACACTGTTGAGTACTTTTATGTATAGCTGCATTATTTTCTATAAGATGATCAAATGTTTCCTATGTAAAACCATAATATGCAAAGTGACCAGTGACAGCAGACAAATAAATAAATAAATATAGTGGAGTAAAAAGTACACTAGTGGAGAAAAACTATAATGTAGCATGAAAAATGGAAAAGGAAAACACAACAAGAAGGCTCAAAATTGTAGTAAAAGTACTTACAGGAGATGCACACACCCACACACACACACACCCACGTATATAATAGTGACAAAGCTGGCTACAAACACATCTTCCACGAAACATGCAACAAAGTCCAATGGTCACACACTGTCTCTGAGATAAGAGGCAGGACCCACAACCTGGTAAACACATACATGGCTCATCAAAGGCAGGAGTTTAACTCGACAATCTGCTGGGATCATTTTTAATCAGCGAGAACACACCCACCCAAACCTTATCATCAGTAGACAATGACCATTCATACTCAGCCCTTAAAAAACTGAAACCAGCTGCTCTGCAGAATAGAATAGACTGATTACACTTCTGAGAATGGTATAGTCTGAACAAACATGGCACAGACATGACCATGATTTACAATTTTAAGTTCAAGCCAGTATCAATCTGAACCAGACAAGACAGTGGAGTGATTGGCCAGCGTCACCATGTATCTACTCCTCTTATCATAGCAGACAGACAGTGCTGATTTATGACACCTGTAGGCTCCACCTGTTGTTACACTCTTTATTTTCTTTCATTCAGCTCTAGGCTCTGGATTAAACCTTGGCATTTCGAGCAAGCGTGTGTGTGTGTGTGTGTGTGTGTGTCTCACTTGTGGCAATTATCAATAAGGACAGGGCATGCGTCCTAAAAGCCTGTGGCTCTTTCCAAAGAGCTCAAACCAGAGGCTTGCTCTTTAATCACAGATCACACAGCCACAGACTAATAGCTAGCTTCTGTGAGAAAATAGGCCAAAGCCTTTGACACTACAGAGCCACTGTGACCTTCCCTCCCTCACTTTGTCATTGCTGATTATCTGACTGTGTTTTGACTGTAAAACACCTGGTTTCAGTATCAAGTGCAATCCTGTGTTTCAGTTTGAGGTTTGGGCTTCTTGTATTTTAAATGGTCAAGTGTTCACTAACTGAGCAAACAGTGCAGTCCCATTCAAGTACACACTTAACTGAACAGGTGCTGTCAGTTTTTGAATAAGTTATTTGGAGCTATTGAAGTCCAGTGTACACAGAAACCTCCATTAAAGACGGATTAATTTACACGAGTCCTTCTGAGAGCAAACAAATGTCTAAATGACTGGTTAGGGCAACACCTTCCCTGAAATAAAAACCCTTTTACCTCACTTGGTCTTATTTGTGAGTCCTGAGCAGCACTGTGCATGAGAAAAACCTGAAAAAGCTTGACCTGCTTTATCATAAATTTGCATGTTGCTTTACGCTCTGGTTTTGTTGTTTTACTGTGCAAATGAGGAGGCACACCTGCCCGAACTCACGGGAGAGATACTGATGCTACAAGTCGCCTCACTGGCCAGTCGGAGAAAACATTTATACATTTTCCAATTCACGTGCAGTTTATGATCATTAACACTCCAGCAAATAAAGTTGAATAAATCTGATTCTTTCAGGGACAGAAAACAATTGAGTACTAAGGTGCTGGCAAGACTGGAAGGATTCAGGTCAGCAAGATTTATTCTGACATGATAATATGAAGAAGAAAATAAGATGGACAGTCTTCTGTCAAGGAAGAAAAGAAAAGCAGGTGATGCTCATAAAGCAAATATGCCAAAGAGTCAAATACCATATCCTAATATATACTGTATGTTGATACTGACGTGGCAGAAGAACTAGAAACTGTGAGAACAGGCACAGTCACAAACCACTCACAAAGTGAAGATACAGTATGAATAATTGAGTTTCAGATCAGATCATAACCTACTCTTGTGTCTCAACAGGCCGAGGTGTGACTAAATACATTGATATCTCTGGGTAATAAATCGCTGCTCACTCTAGCCTAAACAGTTTTCCAAAGTTTGTTTTCCAGCCAACGCATCGTAGATATAGACAAAAACACTGAAGTCACTGTGTGACTGCGTCGACTTGCCAACAAGATTCTTTCACTTTGACAATGCAGACAGTCGGATCCACTCAAGCAGATCAAAGACAGAGAGGTGATGGCAATCAGCAGACAGGAAGTGACGAGGAGAACAAAGTATTTGATAAGGTGTTCAATAGTCATTCTAAAACGAATGTTGCTGTCAAATAAGGAGCCGCATTTCATCGCATTGTCGACTAAAGTACATTGTGTGATGGTGAGCTCATCCCCAGTTAGATGAAATGTTAGCATGCCCATGCAGCGCACCTTGTTCTTTCATGTCCGATTCACTCCAATATTTGCATCAACACAGCTGTTTGAAACGATTCCCATTCAGTGACATCACATCCTTACTTACCTGCTCACATCAACTTTGGCAGCGAATCATGGTTTGTACAGCCAATAATCCCTGGATTCACATCAGAGAAACACTCGTGAAAAATACATTTCGTTCACTTTAAAGATCAACACTCACGTGTAATTTAAAATGCTATACAGAGAATCCTTCATGTGCACCTCTCTTGGTTTTCACACTCCTATAACTATGCTGATTTAAGACTCAAAGAATGCAATCTTTCACGCAATCACACGTACACACAAATGTCTGGCATCCAGGTGTTCAACAACAAACATCGACTGGGTTTGACGAGCTGGAAACCAAATCAATTCCTTTATCGACTTACAGTAACATGGTCCAGACCCAAGACATGCTGGATGGAGGTTTTATTGCACACAGCACATAATGATCACATCACAGAGAGACAGACAGCTCCATGTACTTAAAACTTCATTTTGTTGACTTGTTTGCTAAAAGTAGAGATAAAATACCTTTGTGGGAATCTTTTGATAAGACTAGAGTTAAGTCCTGTAGTTTCCTAGAAGGGCAATTGGTATGTAGTTGTAGTTTCTTTTAGTGTCCCAACTCAGAGGCTGCATTTGAAGACTGATTGCATCACAGCCGTGCGACAGGGCTGTGCAATTTCGAGCCCGAGGATTACACTTTTAAATGTAGGTATCGGGTTACAGCTCCGTTCAACAGCTAACAGTACAACTGTTAAAAATCAAGGGCCTTAAAACCTCAAGGTTTGTGAAAAAAAGATACCATGTGACCATTCTCTAAGCCCTCTGTAATTCTCTAATCATTTTTAAAATAATTATTTCAGGCAGCAGCAGACAAAGGCTTCTCCTTTCTATCTGGCTAAATAACAACTGGTGGACTTTGTGAGCTCTAGCGACCTAGTTAACTAACCTTAGCTGCATGAATTGGTTGATACTATAGTTTTTCCAAATACAGAGTATGCCAAGTTCAGACTCTATATTTCTGTACTTGGGAGTTCAAACTTGGCAAATTCAACTCAGGAGTCTAAGGCAAAATTTGACTGGAAAATAATCTTAACTCAAAAGGTTCACAAACAGAATTTTTGAGAAAAAAAAAATGGAATTGACAATGAGTTTGGAAAAAGATAAACTTGATATCCAATATGTAAAGTACCATATATTAAAAATCAAACGGAATTTAATATCAGCCGCACTGCCTGAGTTCATTTTCTTACATATGTATTTCTACTGAAATGTGGTGATACAATACATCTGTACATGTAAGCGTACATAAAGTAAATCTGCTGACAGTGTACGCCTGCAACAAAATGCAGTATTTCTGTGTCTGTTCATTCCACAGAACAGAAATCATTCACTAAGTATTTGGTCAGAAAATAAACAAAAAAAAGCACAAAAATGTGTATTATTAAAAAAACTGCGGGATTTAAATAATTTCTTGCTCACAACCAATGTGGTATTTATAATTATGGATCATGTCACATCGCAGTGAGAGAGCAGAGTGTGTCTCAGGTCGTAGCCTCACGAGGGTTTCTGTTATCTCGTATTAATTACAACAAATCGAAGCTACTCTGCAGACAGCCAATGGCCTCTGCAGAAAAAAAGCTCCTGACACAGTTAAAAATATTCAGCATCAAAGAGGAGAAGGAAGAGGGAAAGATATGCAGCAGCACAAAATGAGGTTTGATGTTCTAAAATTAGTTCAAGAGGCACTGCCTGAGGAATTAATATGCAAAAGAGATGTTTTTTTCATTGCAGAATTTACTATTTGTTAAATGTATACATAATAAATGACAAAATGGCTGAAGGTTGTTCAATTATTCAGCAAAGGCAATGAGCTTGTCCCTGAGAGCAGACCAAAGAAGTCACAGGGATCCTTGTCACTTAAATTAATACAGTGTGCAGGGTTTATCCTCGGCAGCTAAAGGCCATCCATCCTTCCTATCCATAGTAACTGTAGTCAAGGTGAGTTTCACTTTCTGTGACTCATGGGGATTAGCCTGCCTGTATATATAGGCTCAGCGTCTCTCTCTGAACAATACACAGACTGCTGCAGTGCACACCCTGTTATCAGGCTGAGGGAGGCCACTGCTAATCAGATCACGCCCATTAGCTAACTGCATTAACGCGTTGTGATAGTCGCCACGCAGAACCTGCAGCTCACTGATGTGTTAATGCCAAAGTGTCTTTCTACAACATCTCACACCGAGGAAAAGTACACTTCAGTTGAGAATACCTTTAGAAGTTTACTATCACGACCCAATTACATTTTTGGCTAAAAAGACTATTTAAATTTATAGCTGACTTTTACTCAACTTGTATTCAGTATCTTTGTTTAGTGTGTTTTGGTGCTAACTTCCGCTAATTAGCACTAAACACAAATCAAAGCTGAGGCTGATGGGAGTATCATTAGTTTTGCACATATTTCGACATAAACCAAAGAACTGGAAGTAAAAGTTTGACCTGATGATGGCGCTAGATGAAACATCAGGGGATTGTAAGTATTATTCAAATTCACCCTGAGTTGCACATAAATGTTTGTCTGCATCAAAAATGCCAACCTCCTGGTGGCACTAGAGGCAATCATCAAAGCTAGTAGGATTTATCCTCTGTGCACCATGAATATCTCTACAAAATGTTATGGTAATCTATCAAGTAGTTGTTGGGATATTTAAGACTGGACCTAGTGACCCACCCTCACTGCCATCTCTAAAGCCATGCCGCTAATGTGGCTAAAATTATATTACAAATAAATATACAGTATATTAAGCAAAATTAGCATGAGCCGTTTTGATACTCTGCACGGGATTAAGGATCTAGTAGGTTGAAGTGTTCGGCTCAACATACCTGTAAATCCATCTAGCAGCATTTGAAAGGAAAATACTTGTTGCGTCTAATAAACAAATGTACATATTTGCCACTCGCCTGGTCAGAGAGCGAGCGTACATTTGCTCTGACAGCATCCTTCGCGGCCATTAAGGCTACTTCAGGCCTCCGGGATCGATACGGTGAACAAACACATACATCAGCGGAGAAGGCCATCTACTTCCTCTCTTCATTAATAATGAATCAGACTCTGCTGACCCATCTGCCTCACGATTAAGACCCCCTGCCTCCTGAAACAACAGGGGCACACGCCGATTCAAATACTGCCACATTAACAAATACAACATAATATAATAACCACCACCACCACAGAGCTTAAGAAATCAATGCTATGTATCAACAAGAATATTAAGTAGAAATGTTTTATGTTTTATTTTATTTTTATGAAAGTTAGAAACGAAGAAAATAGATAAATAGGAATGAAAAAAAGCTAGTGAAATGATTAAATAAAGTACGTCAAAGGAAAACTGGAAGAAAAAAGAACAACGATATTTTAGCCTATTTAGTCCTAAAACTTATTGAAAATAACAGTGAGAAGGTGAAAAATCACTCAAATGTTCATAGCTCATAAAAATATATAACCTTTTGACAAAGGGTTGCAAAGTAGCTGTGCCTATTTATTATATATGTGTTTATTATAAATATATTTATGCTCCATGCATCTGGTAAAGTGACGGGGCGGGGGGGTCAACAGAGGACACGGACCTGGATGAACACAAGACCATTTATTTCCTCTAGCCCTCATGCAGTACCATGACACTGGAGTCACATTCATCAAAAAAATTAAATACATGGTCATGTTTGAATAACCCAGAAGGTCGAGGAACAAAACTTTAGACTCTTCTTACTATCTGGATTAAAATATATGTATGTCTATATTCAAACAAAGGCGGTAGCCTGACATGACATATGATGACTTGATTTGTAAAATGTGAACCAAAATTAAATCAAGCAAGGAGATACAGTATATTTCCAGTTACCAGGACAGGAAACAGCATCACAACAAAGATTTGACCTTAGTCTCTGAATATTCTGAGAACATCTTCATAAATTCTTAAAAATGATGATGAAAATATTTATTTTTTCAGGAAACGAACCCTTGGGTCTGTGAGTCATGTAATGTAAATACATGACTGAGAGGCAGAAACTGGGGCTACAGGACATTAAGAGCTAATCAGCAGTGTCACATTTGTAGACAGCTGCCCTAATGGAGCACTGAACTTTCCTCTTTCCTGTGGCCTTCACTGTGTTAACTCCCTGCAGCCTGAAACTGCACCACTGTGAGCTCGACACTGCACGGATCCACAGACTCTCAGTTTTTTTTTTTTGAAGTAATCCTCTCCCTGTGTGCCCCACGTGGGAGCAGCACCAGATAATCCTCAAACAGTCGGACAGCTGTCATGTCAGAAACGTGCAGGACAACCTGCCACGACTGATCTGAGTGACGGTGATGTAACAGTGAAGAGAGGAAGCACAGACTGGAAACACAAACAGCTCTTTTTAAGCTATTGTTTAAAAAGTCATTCTGCTTCGCTGTGTACAAGACCCTGCCCTGCAGTGACAAGAAACAGCAGAAGCTGGTTTGTTGGGGGAAGCTGGTGGTCTTTAGGCGCTCTGTGTGTGACAATAACAGTGAGAGGTTCTGCGGTCACGTGCAGGCTCTCCGGTTACATAAGAGCATTTTAGGATTTCTAAACCATTGTCAGGACGAGTACAGCAATCATCCTTAACATCCACCAGCAGATTGTTTCCTAAAGCCTGTGCACTTAAATATAACAGGTCTGAATCAGTTTGGTAGCTGGGCCTGAGTATAACAAGCATCAAATGACAAATATTGAAAAAAAAAAAAAAAAAAATCATAAAACATGTCACTGTAATTAGGTCTGACTGCAACACGAAGTGACAAATGACAAATCCACTTACAAGTTGTGAGGATAATTATCACGTCAATCACTCCTCACATGTTTACAGAGCACAAACTTAACTGCAGATCCAACATGTATCTGAGAATGAGGAATGCAACCAACAGAAAATGAATTAGCAACTATATTGATAACAGATAAAAGCTTCTCAAATGTGAAGATTTGCTTCTTTTCTCCGTTTTAAATCCTTGTAAAATGAAATACTATATATTCCCATGTCTGTGGGACGAAAACAAGCAGCTTAAAGATTAGAGCTTGGGCTTTACGGGACATTGTGATGGACATTTTTACTATTTTCTGACATGTTATGGATTAATTGATTACTTCAGAAAGTAATGGTTAGATTAATCAATAAGGAAAATAGATATTAGTTGCAGCCCTAAAGCATAAATACCCTCCTTTAAGATATATAATCAATGAATGACATCAAAGATTTTCCTTCTCAGTTACATTAAGAAATGTATTCATATTATGTATTTATTTAAAACTGCCGTTTTTCTCAGTGTCATATCATTATGAGCTGAACATTTTTTGGTTTTGAATTGTTGGTTGGAGAAAACAATCTTGTTGACTTAATCAAAGCCAATTTGGTCTGAACATCTAAAGTTATTGTTCTCCTAAAAAACGAAATCCAGGGCATACTTTACAGGCCATTTAAGACTAGATCAAAACATCTGGTCTTGATTGGTGCTAGAAAATAGCTGAAATCTGTCCAATACAAAAGGTCTTTAGTACACCCTTTAGTGGTTTCGCTTCATTTGCATTAGAGGAACTGCTGGTGTTGACTAGTAAGGCTTCAGTATTGTGACAGTCTTACCCTCAAATCCATTCAATAAATACCCTTTTAACTCAACAATAATTTAAAAAAACACAGTGAACACATGACATTTTACTTTATCTTATGATGTGGCATATTTAAAGTAAAATCATAACATAAAAGAGGCATTACGCCATGGGCTTATAGATAATATTGTCTTTTAGCTCTCTAAGATTGTTGAAAGAAACACTATAAGTCAGTATCAGTAGTTTCAGTGACCGTGTGAGAACAGTGGGATTAAATGTGAGAGGACACAAACACCATGAAGTCACCTTGGTCCTGCTGGGCAGGGAGGCAGGACTTCATTAGGTTCAGTGAAGAGTGAACCGCAGTGGGAGTGGTGGTGGAGTCAGAGACTTAAGGCCCCCGGGGGCTTTGTTCTGGAGGTATAGTCATGTATGAGGCATCATTTAGTTGCAACATCAGGTTCTCCACTACCACCACCTCAAGCCACAATGTCTGGCCTATAAAGCTACAGAGGACATGTGAGATGATCTCATTCTCCTTCAGGCTGTTTCTAACCTGTTACTAAATCAGTGATATAATCCAGCAAAAGGGCAAACAGGAATACATGATACACACAGAGTTTCAGTTGCTGCTAGAGGACACGACTGCACACATTTATCTCGCTGCAACAGTTTGTCAGTTAATCGATTTGTTTCTTCCAGCAGCTCAAATGTGAGGATTTTTGTTTTTCTCTGTTTTGTATTGTTGGAAATTTCGTGTCTGCTGAGTTTGGGCTGCTAGTTGGACAAAAGCAATTTGAAGATGGTATCCCTGTATCCCTGACGACCTTGTATGACGCTTGTAGCTCTATGAAGATGTACTTACGCACAGTGGTACTTTGAACCATTGTCACGGTCACAATGCTAGCATGCAGATGTTTAGCAGGACTAATGTTTAACATGTTAACTACTATATTTTAGTTTGGCAATATTAGCACACTAACATTGGCTAATTCCCAGTGGGCACAAAGTACAGCTGAGGCTGATGGGAATATCATTAGTTTTGCAGGTATTTTTCCATGAAGCATTGGACAAATTTTGACCCGACGATGGCACTACAGAAAAAGCTAATCACCAAAGTTCTTACAGTTCATCCTCTGGAGACCTTGAATACATGAAGCAAATGTCACAGCAAACCTACCATCTGTGGTGGAGATATTACACTACAAATCAACAAACGTCAACCTAGTGGCGGCGTGAGAGGAAAAGTCAGCAATCACTCATGTCATTAGCATTCATCATCTGGAGACCATGAACATGTCGGCCAAATTTTATGGCAATCCATCCAATAGATGTTTAGAGTATTTCAGTCTGGATCAAAGTGTGAGTCGTGTATCTATTATTCTGTGAGAACAGGCAGAGATTCTCCAACCTACACAGACAGGCCTCAACAGTCTGACCTGGTCACATAATGACTTATCACCTTTTAATTGGTTTCTTCACCTCTGTGTGGATTAACAGCTGATGAGCCACAAAAACGCCAAAAACACGACACATTCTCAGACCAAACGCAGCAGAGGAGAGCTGCATGTACGCAATCTGTGCATCAGGAGCAGTTGTGCTTTTTCTTATCAGCTAAAGCCTTTGAATCATTTGCATTTTAAGTGAAAATACATCAAGACCATACAGGGCTGCAACTAATAATTATCTTCATCCTTGATTATTTTCTCTATTTATCATTTGGTCTATAAAATGGTAAGGTGATGTCTTTAAATGTCTCGTTTGGTCTGACCAACAGTTTCAAAGTTCTTCACCTTGATATTCAATCTCACCTCAAGGCCCGCTTTGTAGCTGTTCTGGAGATTTCTATTATTATTTCACATGATCTTCATCAGCAGGTGGGGTACATCCATTTATCAAGGAAATGCAAATTATTGAATTTCCATTTTTACTGAGCTCTTCAAGAACATCACGTCGATGTTAACTAAAGTTTCAACCCCTCAAACGCATCTTTCCATGAAGATCAAGCAATATCCAAATCTCCAATGACATTTGGAGTACCAAAGACTACAAAAGGCAGCTAATGGTTCCATGTTGAGAACCTATAAAATTATAGTACATTTGCCAGTGCAGTTTGGCATTTCCGTGTTTTGATGAATCAGTTGTCAAAATTGTTGCAAATTAATTTTCTGTCTATGAATTTATTTATTAATCATTTTTTTCCAGCTCTAGTATCATATATCTTGCTCATTTTGTGATTCCATGGGATGAAATATACTTCACTTGCTTCTGAGTTTATGAAGTCATAATGTTTGTCTAGAATACAGGTTATTGGGCGATCACTTTATTGCACAACAGCAGCATGACGGATACATATTGCCTGGAGGGGATTTCTGCCAATCAGGTCTTCAGGTTCAAGGACGTATTTGCTCAAAAGCACGCCTGCAATTCACAGCGGTTATTACAGCAGGAAGGACTTTGATACCTGTTACGAGCGGCGAGTCTGCGTATGATGTTGGAAAGCTAAATTGAGCTCTAGTTACCGTTTTGACATGGGTGACAGTGCAATACAGTACAACATAAATAGACAATAACTTATCTGCCTTTTTCACAGGAAAGAGTTCAGGAGACAAAAACAACAGAGTCTGCTTCTGAGAATCTGAAGATCTGAGCCTCCACATAGCAAACTGCACAAGTCACAGTTTGGACAGAGTGGGAGAATCTCAGGTATGTGTTAACAGTCTGTGTGATAACATGCCAGAGATACAGGTTAGCACTTCATGGCCCAACATGAAAGTGCACAGCAGATTTCCAGAGGGACACAACATAGAATTAAACAGGAGAGAGTACAGTGTCTTCAAATACCACAAAGTCCTCATTAAAAACTTTCTGACACCATCAGGGTGTTTTATTTCTCCCTCGTCAAAAGCCAACTACAAGGGTGAAGTGTATTTTTGGTCGGGAGTTTTTCTGTTTCCCACAAGTGAAGACGTGTTGCAAACTCATTAGGCCAATGCTCATATTGGCAGAAGTTTGCCCATTAAGTACATGACAGGCCGACTTAGACCGATCTAGAGCTGGCATGACACCTACACACCACCGACACCAGTATGACTTATAACTGCCACACTTGTTCTTCAACTCAGCACATCACTGACTTGTACAGTCTGGCAATTCAAGAGTGTATCGAAGCATGCAGATCATTAGCAACAGACTTATTCTTATAAAGTTAATGCTCACTAATAAACAAGTTCTAAGTTGTTACACAAACATAAGTGTGAAAAAAAGACTAAAGCCAAGCTGCTCGCAACTCCCTGTAAAAGCACAATTTCTTGTTTTTTACATTTTTGTTTCCGTACAAACTAAGGAAAGAAGATAGAACATGTTCTTTGGTGAACTTTAGAGGTGCTCGTAGGTCTATGTTTTTACTTTGGAGAGAGAGAGAAGCAGGCGAGCTGTTTGTTTCAAGTCTTCATGCTATGCTAAGCTGATTGGTTTCCTGCCTCCAGCTCCACAATTTACACACAGATATGAGTGTGGTATTGATCTTCTCACCTCACGGACAGCAAAGAATTGAGTAACATTTAAGTAAGTTAGTAAAATGTTAAATCTATATAGCTACATGACCTTTGAACTGAAAAAAAAATCATGGTTTCTGTTGTTAGAACTTATGAAGGACATACTGTAAATTAAAAAAAGAAATCTTTATACATGCTCTCATTGTGCTAATACCTAATAGAATTAACCAAATAAAAGTCAATTCAAATTATTCCTTATTTTGCTGGTTACCATCTGTATTCACCTAAAGCTGGGCCTCAAGTTCAGAAGCTCATTTGGTTTGTTTATAATCACAATTAGGTTTGAATCAATCAATCAATCATTCTGTGGACAACAAACTTTTGTGAAACCATAAGTCGTGTCTTCGCAATATGATACCACTTAAAAGTCTATAAACAATGCCCAATGTTAAACTGTACAAGAGTGCAACAAAGTGCATGCCCTGGACGTGCCCCTGTGGAAGTGATGTGCCATGCCACACTAGAAGAGCCAATTGGCACAAAGTCCTAAATTTCTTCCACTGCTCCACATGTGGTGAGCATTAGACTCGGGTCATTAAACACAGAGCTCTTAAACTGCTTTTTCTTTTGTCTTAAGTTTGTTTATGACCAGCCAGACAAAAGTAAGTAAAAACAATAGATCCAAACCCTCTGGTGAACTGGTGGCTGAACAGAATACAGCCACCCACAGAGCAAAAATAATAGATGTCACTTATAACTAATTTTACATAATTAGTGTTTTGTAGACAGGAATATAACATTAACTGTATGTGTATTCTGGATATAAACTGTTGCTTACAGGACATATGAATTTGGGCTGCGACTAACTAATATTTTCATCTCTGATATTATTTTTGTAATTTCACGTTCATCTGTGGGATGCAGAAAAGCTGCAGAAAAGTTCCCATCGCAGGTTCCCAGAGTGCAATGCGATCTTATTTTGTCCAACAAGTCATCCAAAACCCAAAGATATTCTATTTACAATAATGTAAAGAATTGGAAATCTCAAAAGCTTGAACGAGCTAATTGTTGGAATTATAGCTTGATAAATGACCTAAACGATGAATCAGTTATCAGAATTTATTGGATTTCGTTTTCTTTCACTCAACAAATGAACTAATCAACTAATCATTTCAGCACAACATATGAACTTTGTGTAATTCATGCTCTTTCCATGTTCCCCCAGGGCTAGTCAACATATCCAAACTAAATGTTTCGTCTGACCAACAGTCCAAAACCGCAAAATATTCAGCTTACTAACATGTACAGCAAAGAAAAAGCAGAAAATTGTCACGTTTGAGATTTCCCAATCACTTGATCAACTGGTTTTTCTCAGCAATACATATAAATATTTTGTAGTTCCAGCAGTAGTTGGTGCTGCAATCAACAATCCACATCAATCTTTCACAGATTTTGTGAACTCCCTGTGAAAATAATCTGATTCAGTGGTTTCCAGAGTCAGATGTTGGAAAGCTTCAGCAGTCCTCCAAACAAAATAGAGAATAGGCTTGTTTTATTTAAAGCTGAAACAATTCGTTCAGAAATCTATTTGACAATCGACAGAAAACTAATCAGCAACTCTATCCATGATTATCTAATCGTTTTCGTCATTTTTCCAAGCAAAAACACAAAACATTTTCTGGTTCCAGCCTCTAAAATGTGAGGATTTGCTGCTTTTCTTTGTCGTTTAGGACGTAAAACTGAATATATTTAGCTTTTGAATTGTTTTTCATTTATTTGAAGATTAAAACCACAGGATCTGGGAATTTACATTGCAGCTGCCAGTTTATTAGGTACACATGAACCCCTCTCTGTATTATGCAATAAAGTTCAACAACACCACAAACGACATGCCCCACAATGATCATAAAACTGAATCAACACCTCTCGAATCAATTTCAGCAACAACTGCATATTATATCCTTCATGAAGGTGTGATTTATTGCAGGGCTGTTGTATTCGTTTGTAGAAGTACCTAATAAACTGGGAACTGTATAATGGACACATTTCACCAATTTTATGACATTTTATAGCCACAACAATTAATTGGATTATCATTAGCTGCAGCCCTAGTTTTATTTTACATTGACAACTTTCATTTGAAGTCATGTAAATGGAGAAACGATCATCTAGAAACGAGATTTTGATCAGCTTCAGTAGAAACAGCTGTGTACCTCTGTTTCAGATGATAAGGCTCTTTTCAGAAAGGGGGGGGCGCGCGACTGCAAAGTTAAAAACCATCCTGGCTGTGTGGCATGAAATCAAAAATATGCATCTTACAGTAAAACACCTTCTCACACACTGGAAACCCGGACCCGAGTTCTGTCTTCGTGCCCGGTGAGAGGAGGCTGTGGAGCCGCATGGCTGAGCTGCAGCTCAGAGCCACGCTGCGGAGTGAACAGCCCAAAATAAAACTCTCACCGGGACAATCCGTTTATCGCGCAGCGCGCTGGAAAACACGTCTGCAAAATGACAAAACGACAACGTCGGCGGTCGTTTGTCATGTCTGCAGGAGTTTAGACTGAGGTGAACCCACCTTTGAGACGGTCATATGGTGCGAGACGCGTCGGCAGGTGGTGGTGGTTTCCCCTGGAGAGGACTCAGTGGAACAGTGCAGCGGCGGCGGTGGAGGAGCCGGTGGAGGACTTTCCAGAGCGGGGACGAGTCGTGTTAGAACACCGGTGGTTGTTGAAGCATGGTGGTTATTTACAAGTCATGATGCCCGGCCTGACCTTGAGAGTCTCCCCCCCACACACACACATATACACCCACACACACACAAAAACAAAAAATAAAGACTCACAGACAGAGCATACCCTTCCTGTACACACCACAGCTACTGGGACAAAAAGGAAAATAGGAGGAGGAGGAGGAAAAGGAGGATGAGGAGAGATGCGAGCACAGGATGCGATGAGGGAGGAGGAGCAGGGAGGGGCGAGGCAATCCAGGTTGATTCAAAGCATAGTGTGTCATTAAAGGCAGATAAAAATAACACACAGTGCAAGTGGAGTCTCTAAAGACACGCCACAATGTCAAAATATGGGAGAAATAAAAAAAAGTACAATGTACACAAAGGTGGATTATAAACAGGACAAAACCATCAAATCACTGGTTTAAAGAAACTAAATATATTTACTCAACTGTTCTTCAGTACAATTTTGAAGTATTTTTCATGTACTTTGTACTACATCTTATCCCACATCTGTACTTACCAGTTACTTTGATTATGGATTATACACATAAAATATGATTCATTGTTAAAGATTAAACCACCTTAACTTGCAGCATTAAACTGCTGTTTACAGGTTAATGCTGCATCTGTTAAATAATATACTATAATATATATAATAAGATAACTTTAAATGGTATATACTTTATGGTATATCATTGTGGTTGACTGCATATATTTGTGTGTGTGTGTGTGTGTGTGTGTGTGTGTAGATATTTAGCATTTAGGACAGAATGAAACCAAACCAAAACAATTAGTGTGACTGTTAATTAGTTTGTGAATTTGCTTTTCTGAGACACATCAGACACATGAAGAGCCTTATAAAATGGGTGCCTTATTATAGTCCTGTGACTCAGTCTGGTAGACGGGTCATGTGTCAAAATGTAGTTTTTTTTTTAGACTTTTTATTTGGTGCATATTCCTAAATAAATTTGTGTTCAACCTTACTGACACACAGGGCGGTTTCTTTGTCTCTGTAGGCAAATGATAATGAAGCTGTCATGTGTCGCCTCCTGTGAGAACTGTATTTCATGGGACCTTAAAGGCGACAGGTTGAACACACACATGCAGCGCAGAATAAAGGGAGGAAGAAGCGTCAGTAGAGGCTCACAGATCAGTTAGTCAGTCAGATCTGAAGTGTTGCTGTGACTCACTGTAAGATACATATCATAGTATTTGCATAGATTCCATATGGTTGGTTGTGTGTGTGTGTGTGTGTGTGTGTGTGTGTGTGTGTGTAGACGGTTCATGTGCTTTCTGATATCTGGTTCAGGCTGTCCTGGTTGAATAGAAAAAAATGTAATTCTCAATATCATATATAGTAGGAAAATTCTGAGCTCTCAGGTGACAAAAAGTAGATCCTAAACAGAGTGCCTTGTGGGTAAATACTTACTACTGGAACAAAAAACAGTGACAGAAATGGCCAAATTAAATTTTTAGGTACCTTTCCCACAGTAATAACCCAAGTTTCCTTTTTAAGAACATACAATATGTCATTTCATGTTATGGTCAGTGCTCATCTTTATTTGAGAGTTTGTTGCCCCCCAGTGTTGAAACTCAGCCATTACAATATTTTTTAAAAGCCACCCTGATCAGAGAGGTCACAAACTGTACACTCTTACAATCATTTTATCCTGACAATCTCTGTGAACGACTTGAGCCATGTGAGGAAACAGGGCAGGTGAGGCTAAATCCACATTTTGTTTTTCTTGTTTTCCAAATGTATGGTACAAAGTGGTGTTTCAGTGTTGTCTTCCAGTCACAGAGCGGTTCACACCCCCATTCCAGGACGGTGTCACATTTCCTTCCACCTTACTCTCCATTTCTCAGCTCCTCAAGAAATTATTTTCCTCTTAGAGGTGGATGACGATTGGTCATACGTCTCTACATATGTCCAGAAGATGGATAAAGCTGCAAAACAATGCTTTCACAGGTGTATTGAAGAGATGACGTAATGATAAGATTTTAACAAGTTTAGAAAAACAAAAACATAAAAAAAAACATAATCATAAAACATGCCACTCCTGTGCTAAAGGTTAGTTCAACAGCTCTCTTCATGAATGAGCTTTAGATCTCCATGTTTTTTTGTACAGTGTGTAAAACCTTGTGGAAACATGGCACGCAACATGTTTCTCTACACCAGAAATCTTTTAGGCGTGGTTTACCAAAACCAAGAGTGAACTGTGTTATCAGTCTCCTCGTCACCTGGAGGCTCAGCAGTCGAATACTTGAGCTGCTCAGACAAGTTGTTTGGCTTCAAAATTCTCCCTGGGGTGTAGCGGGGTTTGTTCCTGCAGCCTCCACATGTGCACAAACAAAACAAGTTTTCTCAGAGGAGCTTTTTTCTGAAAAATGGAACCAGAAGCTTTGTGCCTTTCAGAAACAGTTCAGTTAGAAACTAACTAATGACCAATGAAGCGCAAAAATATACCAACTCTTGAAAAGCTGATCCGAGTTCTGTGACACCACAATATCCTGGAAAACATCTTGCTTTAACTTGAAAATGTTTTTATTTTTTTATTTATCTAATTAAAGCCAAACCCTGTTAAATGAATGATTTAATCCTAAAGTATCCAGGACATAACAATGCCAGAAACATACTGAAACATAGGCGTCATATTTGTGTTGATATGATACTGGACTTTTAAAAGTGATCAGGCCAAATATTCAGACAAAAAAGAATCCTGCAAATATAAATACAAAAGTCTCATTGTGGATTTAGTAAAATTTAATTTATCTACAATTATGTCTCCATACAGGCATACAGACCGATAGATTCTTTATTCATTTCAATGTGGCTCATAAATTGATAAGTTACACAATATCATACAGAAGCTGGATGCCAGTACTGGACAAAAAGTTGCAAAAATACCTTTTTTGTCTTTACATCTTTTCTCTCAGTGTTTTGCAGCATATTGTAGAGCAGTTAGGTTGTGTCGTCAAAACAGAACGAATACTGTAACACTGAACTCGAACTGATTGGGGTGTGAAATTTCAGGGTGCAGCACAGTGACATGTTGCGGGTGATCCTAATGCATTGTACGTCTGGTGAGAGCAGGAGTGCAGGATGGGAAAAAAGCCGCCCGATAGAGCTCACCCGCACGTTTATGAGAAAATGAGAATTACATTAAATCTGTCCATAGTTGCATTTTTTGCTACATTTGAAATCCTCCTCCGTAAATGTTCCGGGTAACTCTTGTGCGTTAAAATTAACCTAGCGTGATTAGAAACTATATGACAATACGTTACAATAACCACAAGACTGGTAAAATCCATCACAAACTGATGGGAAAAGTAGCAGAGATGAATGCACTGACATGTTCAAAGGTTTTAGCCGTCACTGAAAGCTGGAATCTTGGACAGAAGCACTTTATCCTCAACAAATGCATGTGATGACCAGGGGTAAAGAAAATAGAAGATAGCATGGCAGCTGGATAAAGAAACTCCTTCAGTATATTAGTCCTACTCTTGAGTTTCTCTCGTGTGTTTCTGTAAAGTCTTTTCTTGCCTGCTGGCAGACAAATTCCCATCTCTCCCTTTTTTTCTGTCAGTGTTTTTCTTTAGTCCTCATCTTCCTCCTCCTCCTCCTCCTCTTCATCATCATCCGTTTGTTCCCTGGCGTCGAGGTCGTCTTCATCTTCCACCTGTAAGGAAAGGGTCACAGTCTAACTAAAGCAAACAGACAAAACACGGCCAAGTAGTTATTCCTCCATGGTAAAACTCACTGGTCATGATATCTCTACTTCCAACAACTACCACCACAGTTCACTGGTCGAGCTGAGACATTAAGATTATTGAAATCTACAAAGACACCCAGCATTTAACTGTTTCCACCAATATACACTGGTGTTTTTGACAGTCAGATATGAATGACTGCAAGGGTGTAATTTCCACTTTTCTTTTCAAAATCTTCTTTTGTCCCCCTAAGTTTTACAGTTTCAGCTTGATTTTCTGACGAAAATCTCTCTGAACAGCGTCCTCGTCCAGATGTCATCGTCCAAACGAGAGAGGATCTGAGTCTAAGACACCTGCAGTAACAACTGTGCGCTCACAGCAACACAATATTAATATTTTAATCAGAAGCTAAACGATGAGAAACATCATTCAATCAGTGTTAATTTGGCATTAAAGTTTGATTTTGTTTTCGATTTTTGTTCGTTTTTGTCAATAGAAACTGTGTATTTAAAATCTACAGCACTAGCTATCATTTGATTTGTTAAGACAATTGTACTGCATTTTATCATGTGGTTACTTCATATTAAAATTTTTGTATTTTAATTGTGACAAAAGTCTGTCTGTCTGTTTTTTGACAAGCACAGGCTATGGGATTTTATCTCCCAAACATTAAATCATAAAGTAATCGGCACAACAATCGCTTATTAATCCCCTTTAAGAAAAAAGACCTACATTTAACAAAGGTATCCCCAGCTGATGTGGCAATAGTGTTATAAAAAACTTCAGGTTATTTGAAGTGAAACGTTACTTTATATTATTTTACTCCTGTGTTTTACAGTTAATCAGTCGACCTATTTTTCACTAACTCACATCACCACCGTTTCCCGGCACACTGAACGATGATGATAACATGGCAGTCCAAGTTCAAACTCCTCTATGTCCTGATGAGTTTAGAAAAATGTAATACTGATCGTTTGTCTACCGTCTCTCCCAGGTCTTTGAGTTTCTGTTTGAGGCTATGGATTTTCTGATCCTGGTCTGCCAGCAGCATCAGCAGGTCGTCCTGCTCCTTCTTGGACTCTTGAACCTCCGTCTGCAGCTTTGCTTTCTCCGTCTGCAGGATGGCCACCGTGCTGGTGGCTGAAGCCAGCTGCTGCTCCAGGTCAGCCCGGCTCCCCGACAAGCTCTTTGTCTCCTCCTGAATCAGTGAAGAAGAAGGATAGCGAATGAGGTTTTTTTTTTTTTTAATCTGTCTTCCCTAAACACATATGATAGAATCCACGAAAAAAGCTGAGATTGTTGTTATATAAAAACTGGAGGTAAAGTGTAACGTTTGACAGAGCACAGACATATCGTTGCACAGATATTCCACACACCTTGAGTCTCTCTGTTTCGGTCATCTGTGCTGCAAGTCTGCTCTCAAGTTCTGCCATCTTGGCTGTGTCTAATGAGCCGTCACTGCTGTGGACTACGTCTGAGGACTGAGAGAAACCAGACGAAAGGTTCATTCATTTACTATCTGTTAAGAATAATGTGATATTTTTTGGCACAAACTGTAATATTTGCACGATATTTACCCCGGCCTCAGCTCTTCTGAGCAGTTCTTCCCTCTCTGTCTGAAGCTGGTTGATTTCTGTTGACTGGGACTGAACCTGACTCCTCAAAGCCTCCAGCTCCTGCAACAAATTTAACACAAAAAAAAAAGTAAAAATGTAAAATTGAAGTTTTATGAATAAGGCTGGAATATAGTGAACATTTTCTGTACTGCCAAAGACCAAAACCAACTGTGATCTGATCTTACTAACAAGTACTGTCTGTGTATCTGATTCATCTGGGCCACAGAGCTCCATTGTTAATGGCTGATGGTTAATGATCTCTCAACTGTCACACTGGATGAAATGTTCCTTCTTTACCATGAACGTGGGCACTGCAGTTTATTTTGAGTCAGTATCATAAACACTGTCTCAGGGTTTCTGCAGAGTTCACCAAAAAAAGAAAAAAATGTTATTGTTTACGGCAGTCAGGAGGACATACAGTAGCCAAGACGTTCAGAAGGTATTCAGACAGTCCTGAGACAGACTAACACACGTTGGCTTTGGTCTTTTCATGGGTTTTGTTGACAGGAAGGTGAATACAGAATAATGCCAAACTCATCGTTATACACAGGAGACACAGGTAAAATTCATTCTCTTTAACTTTTCAAGTGTTAGTATCAGAAACAGAACATACAGTACCAGTCAAAAGTGTGGACACACAGCGTGTCAAAACTTTGGACTGCTACTGTATGTTTCACTCAAACTGGGGAAAAGTGTACAGTGATGATGAAGCCCACCTTGAGTAGTTCTGTGTTTTCTGATCCTCCTGCTGAACCCTCTGCTGTCTGCGCCGCCTCTGACCTCTGCAGACACACACACAGTGAAATCATAAATCACCAGCCATTTTTACTGTGATGGGGTAAAACTCTACATCCAGTTCTAATTGTAATATAACATTCAGAACAACAGCTAGTTTCATTGATGATTAATCTGCTGATTATTTTCTTGTTGAATTGTTTTGTTTATATTCATGTCAGGAAATTGTGAAAAATGTCCATCAGTTTCCCAGAGGCAAAGGCAGCATCTTAAAACATCTTGTCTTGTCTGACCAACAGAGTTTTTGCTTAAAAACTAACTTAAAACAATTAACCAATTACCAAAAAGATGCTGATTAATTTTCTGTCAATGAACTAACAAATTAATTACAGCTTTAATTCAGAAAAAAAATATGTGACAAAAAATAAAATTGTGCTCCCCTGGGAAGTGTTTCTAAGAAGCTCTAGTACGGTTGGAAATTCTGTTGTAATTGTCTGTCATAAGTTGTTTGCTTGAAAACTGTAGTTGACATCTACTGCTGTAATGTAATGTCCGTTATATGTCATGTATTATTCAAAGTCTATCTGCTGTTTATGTTCTGTGTATGGCTCTGATTAGACCAGACAAACTAAACATAAATTGTGTAGTAATGTCAACAGTTGTTCTGGGAACAGGGGTTGACATGGAGGACAGTTTGTCTACCACTCAATCACACTCAGGTGGTTGAACAGTGACCACTGGTGCTGTTTGCGAAACACTCCCAAGGGTGTCACCGAGCGGGGTCTGGAGGAGTGTGTTTTCCATCACCACCTGAAGCTTACACAAATACACGCACACGTAGACAGTTACTAACCAGGGTGTTGATGAGTGCGTCTTTGTCATCGAGTTGTGTTTGCAGGAGTGTGTGTTGCTTGCGCAGCTCCTCCACCTCCTCTTTGAGCTGAATCAGCTCTTCTGTCTGCAGCCCGTTCACCTGAGAGACGTCTCCCTGGCTGTTAGACTGACTCTGGTTCTCCTTACCTGAAGGTGGACACACACACACACACAGACACACACAGACACACACAGACAAACACAGACAAACACACACACACACACACAGACACACACAGACACACACACACACACACACACACACACACAATTCAAATGTGAAGACTCAAAACTGAACTGTGAGTTGAATGTTGATGTTACATCTCTACTGATCATCATAAGGTATGTTTACATGTGCATAGTGCAAAAGCAGCTACAGGTTGTGTAAGTCTAAATACATGACCATAAATCTCTCAGATATGTCATGGTGGACTCCGCTACACTCAGAGTTACTACAGAGAAACAAGAAAACCGCATAAGCTCAACCAGCCTGATGGACATTTCTGGTGCATTCACTTTTATTTTCATTTTCCCAATAAGTGGTTTACATAATATAGTTGGACTGTTGGCTTGTTTAAAGGGATATTTTAGGACATGTGCTTAATCGCTTTTTTGGATGGAAGCAGGCTTCCTCTGGAGTAAAAAAAAAAAAAAAAAAAAAAAAAAAACACGCGGCCAGTACCTGTAATCTCACAAATTAAAATGTGGTATTCTGTTTGTTTAATCTGTAAACAAAGAACAATGTAAAACATGACAATCTGAGGTTTTAAAGAGAGTAACTCGCTGTAACTGTTTGCCAAGAGATAGTTGGAACAAGAAACTTCTCTAAAACCACAAACTGTTTCTGATTGTAAAAGAAAGCGAATAAGCTTATTTCCCAAAATACTGAGCTGTTCCTTTAAAACCTCTCGGATCGTGTGTGTGTGTGTGTGTGTGTGTGTGTGTGTGTGTGTGTGTGTGTGTGTGTGTGTGTGTGTGTGTGTGGGGGGGGTTGCCTCATGTGCTCTGTTGTAAAACTGTATCTGCTATCTAGGGATATCGCTGCATATCACTGTCGCTCCATATCTCAGGGATGAGGCAGTAAAATGTAACTAACTAATAAAAACAAGGGCCAGGCTGTTAATATATATAGGTGTCCTTTAGCACATTTACTACACATAACATTTGCTAAATCAAACCCATACATGACTATCAAAGTAATCCTCTCCATTCATGACTTACACTGGTTCATGTTTTAAAAAAAAACAAAAAACAGAAACGTACAACTTCTTCTTCAACTCCTATTCTTTCTAGAGGACACAACAAGCAGCTGTGAGGTGAACCCACCTAATTTTAGCTTCAGGATGTTGTACTGGTCTTTGTGCTGCTGGATCTGGGACAGCTGCTGAGTGATCGTAGCTTGCTTCTGTTCGTTCTGAGAAGTCATGGATGCTACCTGCTCTTTGAGTTCCTGGATCTGAGAATCCTGAAGATCACACAGTTAAAGCAGCACAGTCAACAGGACAGCACATCGAATACAAATAACATCAAATGCACACAAATTAAAAACAAACCACATGTAGAACTCAAAATGGCACTTCTACTACTTAGCTCTTTGCCTATGTATAAGTGTGTAAGTGTGGATGAGTCTGTTCACCTGTTCTCTGATCAGCTCTTTGTACTGAGTTACAATGTTGTCATGTTGCTCTAATGTCTTCTTCACCTCCTCTTCCTTCTTCTCCTCCTCGCTGGATTTGTGAACTGCTTTCGTGATGACACCTGGGTAGAGTAGAGGGGTAAAGATTATTCTTAAAACCTCATGAAAACTGACAACTGTAATAAGAAAGGTATCATCACTGGCAGACTAAAATAATAAATAAAAAAAATGTCTCTGACTGACCCTCTAGTTCTTTGACCAGCTTGGTGAACTCATGGTCGAACAGCATTTGCTCTGGAGACGGGAAGACAGGCTGCGGCTTCTGGGCCGCCCGCGAGTACAGCTCATGCTTGGTGATGAAGCCGAGTTTCTCTACAAAGTTTTCCTTTCCGATGCGCTTCTCGATCAGCTGCTTTAGTTTCTCTCTGAGGAGGACAGAGGGGACAGGGGAAGTCTTTAAAGTCACAAATGGTAGATGAAAACAGAAGCTCAGTTCGCTTCATCTTCATCAGGAAGAACCCCCTGGTTAACATTTCTGCAAGACACACCTGATTACTTCTCACCATATACACATTTATAACTGTAAACAAACTGTAGGTGCACACTAATTGCACAAAAAGGGCTCAGGCCTGGAAAAACATTCCTGTAGTAACAAAGTAGACACTGAAGTGAGATGAAAGGTCACTACTTGTAGCCGTCTGTCGGCACCATAGAATTCAATTAAAACTGACTGAAATACAAATCTCTTGAAACAACATGACTAGTGACACACTGAATGAGTCAGTTTCCTCAGCAGGATGTTTGTTTGATTCAAACACACATCACAAGATGAAACTGTGCTTTTCCTCTACAGAGTCTCAGTCGGTTTTCAAATCAGTGATCAAAAACAAGTCAGGTAGCACTGTCATCTGAACGGCACACCATCGTTTGATTGACATGTAGTACTGTGCAAAGGTTTTGGTGAGGATGCTTTAATTAATCAATTAACTTTATACAAAGTGCAGTGAGCAGAAAAATCTAATTCAAATCAATATTTAGTGTGACCAGCCTTCGCCTTTAAAAAAGCACCAGTGCAAATGGCAGCGGATGTATCCCTGCATCAGCAAAGTAAAGCAAGGAAAGGAAAACTGTACTGATCCAACTCTTACAAACTGTAAAGCATAACAACAGCAAGTGATCACGAATGACTTTCCCACTAAAAGAATCACACTTTCACTTTACTAAATACATCATATATCAAATATGTGAATCTCTCATCCACGATTAATTGACAATTCGCTTTACCACCTGAGCCACAGCTGCACATATGAACTAAAATACACTTAAAATATACCAATGCTGCTCCAATATGTCTGTGGATAGGGGAGAAATCTGATTAATTAACAGCATGGACACTAGGTTTGTAAACTCATCAGACAACAAGAACTGATTTGATTTATTATAATATTCTGTTTTCTTGTGTTCATATATAAATAAGTGTGCATATGCAAAGTCTGAAACACTACACATTCACCCTCTGTGTAGCAAATCAAAGTGTGTGAACTGGGTCAAAGACGCTTACTTGGTGTAGTTCTCCAGTGAGTTGTCGTTGTAATAGATGCAGATGCCGAGAAGCAGCGCACACAGGCCCTGAACCAGCCTTTCATCCTCTCCCAGGTTCTCTGAGATCTGAGCCGTCAGCTACAGGAGGCACCAAGTCAAGGATTCATTCAACACTTGCAGTTACTGTACGTTAGGGATTAGGGATGGGATCCTAAGGGGTCTGGTTTCAAGTGTGTAAGTTGGTATCAGAATTTCTAAAGCTTGTAATGGCGCCGACAGGTGGCTTGTGAGCTGCCTCAAGGATACAAAGGGAACATTTTCCTGATTGTGTAGAAAGTGTGTGACAGCAATCGGACAGTTGCTGATCCACGTGCACAGCAGCATGAGGAGGCCCACCCTCGTCTGTACTTTACTGCCCTGTAGAGCAAAACATCAACAACAGGTCAACATATGCATCTGAAATGAGAGAAAAAAACACCTGCTGATGAGAATCCTATGAAGACCAAATATGTCATTATAGAGATATTAAAACATCTCGAGTTTAGATGATAAAGAACCAGATGTTACATGTGGGAGTTTATGTACATCATAGCACATGTTCATAACCAGTATCAGAATGGCACCCAATATTATGATTTATTAGAATTTTAATTCTTGTCGTAAACTTTTAGATTAAGTCCAGATTGGAAGATCAATTAAGCAATAATTTTTGTAATTTCTTTAAAGAGCAACTTATAATTGGCATTTGCTGAGTGTGCAACCATAAAGAAATCCAACAAAATGAATGCCAATGTTTAAAATTCAAACAGCAAAAAGAAAAGCGCAGATAAAATGGCAACAAAAGTTGATTTTGTTAGAACAATATTTATGCAACATTTCTGATGGGCCAAGTTTTCTTCCCATCCAGACTTGTTGCAGGTAAAAGGAAAAAAAAAAAAGTGCAACTCAACAAAAAATACTGACAAAGTAAATCACTCCACGTTAATCTGAAGCACCTCAATCACATCAATCATTAGTAGTTAATAACACAAACAAAAGACTAGCACACATTTAGAATTAATACATTCAGTATATTCAAACAAGGTTTCGTTCCCCAGAGCATGCAGTTCTGTCACAGGAAATCAACGTCTTTCAAGCCTAAAAAAACACTTTACATTCAACCATCAGGTATTCCTCAAGTTCACAATTTTCTAGTATTTTGTGGTTTCTAATTTTCATTCTGCAAATAATTGATGATCAAAACATTCTGAAACTGCAATTGAAATGCTATTGTTTCCAGCTTTAAGCACATGCAAAGCAAAAGCCATTAAATGTGTTTTTTGATAATGAAAAAGGAACTGTAATAAAAATTTAAAAAATGTAAAAAGTGATATAAAGGTGATCATGCATTTCCATGAAAACAGCTTTGAGAAGCATGTAGGAGGTTTAAGATCTACAACAGACCTCAACCTGGATGTTCTTCCTCTTTAGAAAAGTTGAGTTCCAATGGATATTTATAGGAAACTTTTGCCAGTTTTGAAAAATTAATCTCAATCAACAGTAAAAAAAAGAAAGGATGATTTTCATGAAGCTGGAATGTAAATTGAAAAATCAGTAGAGATTTAAACACAGTGCAGAGATGAGCAGAATCTGTACACTCTACACTGTAGCTGTTATAAGCTGGTGCATTAACACTTAATGCACAACATGCTTTAAGAAGCGCAGACCTCTTTCCTGTAGTGAAACAAAAGATGGCGCTCTGAGCAATGACAGTGTGGGTAAAAACTTATCAGCATTCCATACAGCAAAAACTTACGAAATCACCTTTTCAGATTTTGTCTCCAAATTTGACGTAATGCAAAAATGAAGAAGAAAACAAAAAGAAAGGAAAATGACCACAAGTATTAATCGAACAAACACAGGTCCCTTCTCTGTGTCTGTGTGAGCGACTGTGGTTAAAACCGCAGAAGAATTGTCCCTCCTTTCAAACTGAAAACCACCATTCCAGTGGGTTTTAAGAGAAAGCCATTTAGACACAACATTCACACATTATTTTAACCTTAACCACAGTCTTGTCAACCCTCAAACAGGAAGGTATCACAGGCAGGTGTTGAGGTGGGGGCAATACAAATGTATTGCACTGGTCCGACTGGTCACCTACCGGTTGGACGTGTGTGGAATACCTTCACGGTCCAGTGTCCAGAAGGCAACCTGTTCAGAAACCGGTGTGCAAAACCAATTGTTGCTGCTTGCATCTACAGTCTCTTTGTTACAAATCATTAAACCCCGAGTTAGTGACCACAAAGTGAGAGCTGGAATGAAGATTTACTGGCAAATCAAGAGCTCTGCCTTCAGGTTCAGCTCCTTCCACACTGCAGCAGATCAGTGAAAATGCCACGCCAGTTCACGGATCATTCTCTCGCTCCATCTTACCCTCACTAGTAAATAACACCCTGTTGACTCATCTGAATACCCAATAATTAAAGCTCACCATTTTCTAACAAGAGTCACTTGGCTTGTGTCCTGCCGTGATTTCCATGGAAAGAAGAACACATATGCTCACAGCGCAAGTAGTTTGTCATCAAGAACAAAAATCAGTTTTACCTCATTGATATGCAAATGTAGGCAGCAAAGCAAGTCTAAATGATCCACTCCATATGAGGTACCTGTGATGAAGTCTCTATTATGTTTTGTTTTTGAGTTTTCATCAGTGCCAATCAGTTTCTTCCTAATTGCTCCAAGTGGCTCATTATTATCAAAGATTTTTTACACTTTTATGCCACATATCTGGTATCATCTGAACGTGTCAACTTAAAGTGTTAAGGAGTTCGAGCAATTTCTGGGAATTCAGTGTTCCCTCATTTATATCAGGGCTGAACAATTAATCGAAATATAATTAATTATCAAAATTGCATTATGGCCAAGTGTAATATGGAAATCACAGGAGCTGCAATTTTGTGATAAAGGTAAAACGTGACACAACATACCATTATAAATTATAAAGCCCTAATTCATATGCGAATATATGCAGCAAGGTGCAAAATCTAATCCAATCATCTACTCCACATGGAATACCTGTGATGAAAGTATGAACTTTTCTACTATGTATCGTTCTTGAGTTATTGTGTCTGTATAGTAACAGAGTCACAGACGCCAGCATGACGACATAATGCGCCACGGTGGCGAGACATACAGAAGAGAGACCGAGGCTCACCGAGGGCAGCAAACGTTACTCTCCACTGTCTCCCACAAACTCCTCTGACACAGACGTTTTTGTTTGTATAACTGCAGAAGCTGCAGTCCCTCTGCCTTTCCTGCACCCATCTGCTGATTCAGGTGTCTCTTCTTCCTTCTTCAACAAGACTTCTTATTTCTTCCCTGCTGCCATTGTCAGATATTCGGAGTTAAACTTCATTGCACATTTGGGTTTACCAGGTCTGTCCAACAGCTTCCCCCATCATTTAATCCAGTTTACTATGAGGTTGACAGCGTCCTTCTTTTCTTCATCCGATTACTCAACAATGAAATTCATTATTGATTTTTAGCCTATGGTGTTCAGGTACCAGGTGAACTTATCCACTGTCTCATTCACTGATTATAGTCCATGTCTGGTAATTAAAACGCAAAGCATCAGTCGTGTCATTACAGAACCTACGATCAGACCCAGTAGGCCTGATTCCCCAAACTGCTCATCACTGCTGAGACACAGGCAACACTCCCCCGCAAAACAGAGTCACAGAGTGGACCCTCTAATTCACCTTGAACTCATCTTAAGTATCCCCCTAACTCACTCGGTGCCCCTCATCCTCGGCAGCTCCTGAAAGGGAGAGCCTCTCTTACCACCACACACCTGGCCAATCACGGAGTGAAGTGAATGCCAGATTGTTAGTTTCAGAAAGTTACAGAAATGATTAGACACTGATCCCCTTATCTGATGTCGGAGAGGTGTGGGGGGAGGGAGGTTTCCGACGTTAACTGATCCTCCAAAAAACAGTTTGGAAGGAGCATAAAGCTACTTACTTACTCAGACCGCTTAACCAGCAGAAAGTGGCATTCCACGATCCAAGAGCCCAGTTTCATCATCAGTGGTGCATTCATCAAGATCTCACTCGCCTGCTTTGTCAGTAGGCATTACGCCAGACCCCTACACTTACACCGGATGCTGGCCCCCCCCCGTTCCTTCTTCTGGATTTATTTAGTAAAGTAACGTGTACCAGGGAGAGGGGCACAGTTTTCCACTCACCTGAGACCAAGATAGCTAAAAGCAAGGAGTTTGTCAACCAATAACCAGGAGTTTAACCAGGAAAGTGCACATACTTTAAGTTCATGCAATTTAGCAGCCTGCCATTCATCACATTGCAGAAATCTACAATGGGAGGAAAACAGAAGAATGGCAACTCCAAGGGATGCATTAATTTAAACTGAGAAACTGCCAGGAGAACCAGGAGGGTTGGTTAAGCATGGCTGAATAATGTCAGCCTTCATTTCAACACTGAACATTAAAAACCTATTTCAGAACCCTATGAACCCACAGTGAAAACTGATTCACCCTCTCCTAAGTATAAAGTTTAACCACATTTGTAAGCAGGTACATGTAAATAAGAACTTGGACAGGAAAAGGCCCAAAAGCCGCTGCAGCACAAAACTTCCTGAACAGACAGAAAACGCTTTGCAGCACGACAAGCGGTCCGACGTCACAGCTCAAAGCAGGCGTTAGGATGATATCGACCGAGATACTGCTGTGTTCCTTTTTTCTGAACCTCTCTTGGGTGTCCACTTGTGAACTTCCCCACACTCCACCAGTGAACATTGAGAGCAACTAGGGCTTCCAAATCTGTGTGGAGGAGTGCACCTGTGTGCCACCCTTATGAGGAAGAAGGAGGGGTAGTAAAGAGTTAAAGGGAAGTAAGACCCCCCAACACGTGGGCCATCAAGACCCCTACTACAGATGCCAAGCCAAAATATTCAGGACAGGTGCCGCCCAAAAAAAACACACACGCAGACAAAGTACACACACACTTTACTCACCCGCCGGATGATCTTATCTCCCTGCAAAACCACAATAATGTGACACTGTTCTGTTCACTGTTGTTGACACTTGAGTATGTTTTTACACAAACCTATGCTACCCACACACGCATAACCTATCAGCAGCCGCTTCATTCAAGCAGCATCATTTTTCACTGTCCTACCTGGGAGAGGATGTTGGTGCACTGCTGCAGCAGAGAGACGGGGGGTTTGCCCAGGCTGGTGGCGAGTTGAACCCTCAGCAGCTGCTCCTTCTGGGTGAGGTTGTCCTGCAGGGCGTGCGCCAAGGCCACAGCCGCACACCAGTTGGACAGAGAGTCTGCAGAGAACAGGCCTCCGCACAGCAGCTGGCCCGCTGAGATGGAGTTGGCTGCGGAAAAAAAGTGAGCGAGTTCATAAAGTTGAAGGTATCAGGCAGAATAAACAAAACAGTCCACTTATGATTATGATAATATGCAAAACCTTTTACAAAGATTAGACTGTTCAGAAATATCGAGTCCCATTCAGCTCCAGGCCTGACTCTGTAAACCTTTGGAGAAAGTAAAAACTGCACCAATTTGGCAGCAAACATTTTTTTTTTTTTTTGCAAATTACGCTTCACTGACAAGTAAGTAGAGCTAAACTGAGATAGTTTGGGTCCTTCAACCTGCGATTGCAAAAAATGTTCAAATACCATATACAGGCACAGTATACTTCTTCACCAATAAACATGGCAACAAGTCGCTGGATTTGTAAGTCTTATAAATGTCTCACATAATATCACTGGTCTAAATATAGATGAGGATGTGTTCTGGGTAATCAATACAGATTAATTAGGAAAGCCTTTTCACTTGAGTCTAATTGGTCACGTTATTTAAAAAGAAAAAAAACACTCCACTTGTGTGTTAAATGCTCTTCATACAGTGATGCTATTTTCTATCCTAGATTTTCATCCTGTAGAGTCTGTGAGTGTTTTGCTGAATCCATAAAACAATTACTTGGGAAAACTATAAACCTACATTAATTTTGTTTTACAGTTAGAAACAGCGGCGCCTTTCATTCCTCAGCGCAAACTTCTAATTGCTCAAGGCGGGAATAAGAGGCTTCAAGATTACTCAGGTTTTTCCCTCAGAGCAGAAGCAGTATTTTTATCACAAGTAAAATGTTGATTGCTATTGGTACGATTGATTCTGAGATGTGCAAACTGTTTACAAACCCGAGAAAACTATAGCACAACAACTGAAGGCCACTTATGAAACTCTAAACTCGGCGTAACTGACCATCGATGGTGGAGGGCAGCAGCGTCGCCACTATCTCCCCCTGGCCTTTCTGGTTTTTGTAGAGGAAACACTGGAAACAGTAGAGGACAGCACAGCGAAGCACAAATGGTTGTCTCTCATTCACCATGGACATGAGCAGGACCACGATGGCCGGTCTATGGAGAGATGAGGAAGAGAGGAAGTGGGGTCATTAGCTCGATTTCCATTCAGATGGGTATGGGAGATTTAATATCCTGGCTCTCTGGTTGTTGTCTTACCTTGGTGGGTTTGAAGGAGCATTGACAGAAGCAAAGTAGTCCTGGTTGACCTGTGAGCCCCTGATAACCTCTGATACAGTGTTGATGGTCTGAAAGACAGTGGCCAGATCACAAGCTTGAACACAGTTTTATTTAATGTAGCCAGGCCTGAGTGAGCAACTGTTCTCTGTATTGGGTTTATCATTATTATTATTATTATGATCACCTCAGTGAGGATGTCAGCAGGCACACCAGTGGCCATGAGGATGGTGCACAACTGCTGCAGCAGGCCACACTGGTACATGGACTTTTGACAGCTGGATGTAGCTCCAGGAGAGTTCACTGGAGACACCATGACTCGCACCAGCTGGGATTAGGAACAGAAAACTGATCAGCGTGATGCACTGATAATCTGGAGATTTGAGCAACAGTTCGAAATGACGGTCCCGGGTTACCTGCAGCATGAGGTGGAGGTTGGTGACTTTTTGCGCAGACCAGCCAGAGTTGTCGTCACCGACCTCGAACCAGGGCTTCATTCTCTGGATGTAGGAGCCCTCCTTGAAGAAGTTCTGGTTGGAGCTGTTGTTCTTTAGCAGGTTGAGCAGCAGCAGCAAACAGTCCTCCACCACAATACCTGCACACAGGGAGGAGGACCGTTCAGGTCAGGATATAAATCGCAGCAACATCAACAACAATCTAACCATTTTATTCTACTTCCAAGAACATAGGTTTATCTACAACAATTTTTACCTCCGTCGCTGCTGCCCTCTTCTGTGATGATATCTAGGAGACGCTCAAATGCGTTCTCAAAGGCCACTATTTTCTGAATGGCAGCATTTCCTTTAGTCAACTGCTGAAGCAACAGCAAGCCCTGTGGGAAGGTGGAACACGGGTTGTCATGCATCTCCTGGAAGTTTGGTTGTTGTGGTATTACACTGATATTTAACTGTCATGATGTAAAGACCACAACAGGCTTTCATATGTGGTTTAGTACAAAGTGGAAGCTTAAACAGAAGAAAAAAAGAACTCACATCATTGCGGATTACTTCTCTAGAGTCTGCCAATAGGTCCATCAATCTGGAAACACCTATGAAAGGAAAAATAAGAGGCTCAAGAAAAGACATGCAGAGATGTGATTATAAAAACTGAAGGTGCAGGTACAGAGCGGATAAACTCACCCATGGGGCTGACCAGAATGACGCCCTGGAGCTGGACACCCTGGTTCTTGAGCAGAGCAGTCAACAGCTTCACCCCAGGCCAACGCACATGGAAGTCAAACTCCTAAAATCACAACAACACATGAATACATTGATGGGTAGCTGCTTGGACAAATGTGATAACACAGATGTCTTGCCACGGGAGTAGACACAATTCAGTACCTCCAACAGAGTGAGCAGAAGGGTCACGTGCTCAGGGTCCTGGATGAACTTGTCTGTAAACAGGGCACCCAGGTCATCTGCCTGCTTCTGGGCGTTCTCATCTGCGAAAAGGGGGGATCAACAGCTGAAATCAGAAATACAGCAGGAGACGTCTCTCTACTGAGGGGGACCAGGGGGTTTGTTCATAGCAATCAGCCTGAGTTAGACAGCAGTCAATATTGGATCTGAAACTTCTCACAATCTTGCAAGATGGTGTGAAATCAATGTTGGTTTTCTGCTGTTAAACAATGAAGCTACAACAAATATGTGAATCTGTCCAATAAATGCGCACATGCTCAGGGTGACACTTGTGAACACGCCTACTGGGGGAAAAAAAGGGGTGACACACAGATGACGGGAGGACACAGAGGAATAAACATTTAATGTGGGATGAACTGAGAGCTTTAGTAACACAAGGGTATTTCCTCTCTAAGCGTTTGTTACAACAAACTACAAAACAACATGTTTTCTCATTCACCTCTAGTGTCATCAAGCCATGCAGATAGTTTCAGATTTATTGACCCATGTTTTGATATAATCCATCTCTAAGGCCCCATTTGGACGGGATTTATTCTCCTCGTGGGGTGAATTTAAAACTACCTGAGCTGGTCAGTGACTTTAATCTTATCTGGGACGCATATGTGGGTCATTTTTCACCCTCTCCCCTGTAATAGCTACAGCTGAAATTACTTTTTCAGTGAACTCGCTGGTCCTCCTGTAATTAAAATCCCTACAGGAGCCACGTCCATGTATTTTAAAATGGATCTCTCAGTTTTCTCAGCTGGAAGATTTTCTCTCCTTCATTTACCAGCTCAATGTAAAATTCAGCTTCTATGGTAAAATGGTGATGTTAATCCTGTCCACATTGAGTGTAAGATTTATACTTCCACCCCAGAATAATGAAGATGAACAGAAATTTTTGGAAAATTACATTTAAGGCTGCAACATGTTTACATTAGCAATGGATCAGATGACTGTGTGTAATGTGAAAGGGATGAACCCACAGAGAAACATCCCCTGACTCTAAAGTTTTCCTCAGCTCTACAAAACTCTTTAGCGTCTTTTAGCTCACTGTTTTGGATCACTCTCATCGGTTTTATTTCTAGTTACAGCAGGCAGCTGTTTTCGTCCGTGTGTGTGTTGGATATGCAAATAAGCAACTTTTTGCTAACATGTTCACTTAAAAAATTTTATAATGTAGCCAAAAAATATCCGTTCATGTAGATTTTCTTAAACCAACAGAAACATCTGGTGTTATCAACAACGTTTCTGTTACTGTAAATAATCCACTGATCACAACCCTTGTGGAAATGAAACAAACTCTCTGCATTGTTAGATACATTCAGAGGAAGATGAGGAAATATGTTTTTTGTCATTTGGGTAAACTGCTACATACTGAAGACACACACAAAAAAAACAACTCAATAATTAAAGTGTAAAATTTCATCACAGCAGTGCAAAAACAATCAGGTATTAAAATGTGAGGAAAACTAAGGAACAAAAAGAAAAGACTTATTAAGAGACAGAAGCTGGAGCATGTGATGGCATTAGTGAAGCATTCTTGTTACCACCAAAACATCTTCCAGTCATTTTATTGCTGATTTTAGTTACGTTAGTTTTCTAGTAGTACTCTAACTACTGCACATTTGGCTTAGTTTCAGTACTGACCAGGCACGGAAACATTCTTATGCTTCCCTGAGACAGGGAGAGGGGTTACTGCGTCTGTGAGGGCAGGGGGGGAAGAGGAAGTTTAAAGCTCACCCGAAAGCTAGCACTCATTCAACCACTCTGAAGAAGTGTAGAAAATGACCTGCCTTGAATCTCATGAAGACATGCCAATAATAACAACCAAAACACAGCCAGATTTTTTTCAATCTGGATACTGCAGGAAGTATAAAAAAGAATAATGTGCTCCTTTTCCACATCCCAACCAAGAAGAACCTATGATTTGTGAGTGCTGCTTGCTGGCTGTTAGGGGGGGGGGTGGCATCATGCACAGACAAAGAGTTTTACCTTCTGATTCATCTGTAGGGTTAAAACATGGAAGAGAAAAGAGAGACGAGAACCTTTACATGAAGCACTCATTATCAGTGTATAGAAAAGGGGTGTGCAAACTCACGCATGAACTGAACTCATTTTACACATGCAAACAAAACAACGGCTCAGTCATTCAAGAGTATTTACAGGAGACACATAATTCATTCAATTTAAGGTGAATTTTGTAATTTATGATAATTGTGGGAGGGTTTAATACCTTGCTCTTCCTCCTCATCATTGCAGATGATGTTATACAGTGTGTCCAAAGCATAGCCGAGGATTTCAGAGTCAGACCTGAAACATAGGTTTCATTGTCAATAGATCTGGAGTCCAACAAAAAACACCTACTACACATTACTTTATAATAACAGGCACAAAGCTCTCAACATGACAGATACCAGATCGAACACAAACATTACATGAACATACCTGTCAGTTTGCAATATGTTAATCAAGTGGTCCATCGCCTGTGTGCCAACTTCCATGCGATATTTCTACAACAGATAAAAGGCAAAACAAAGTTTAATTTTATAGTACCTGTCAATAACAAGGCAATTAAAAGCAAAAGAAAAGAAAAACAAGGCAATATTAACACACGCATATAAATATGACAATATGAGGGTAAAATAAAATAAAACATAAAAATAAGCTAAAACTGATAAAACAGAGGCGAACAAAAGCTACGGGGCAGCTACAGTGCTGTGCAGGAAATGGATGAAATAAATCATTGCATCAGAGAACCTTTAAGTTTTAACTTTAAAGATCCATTGTTGTTTTCTTTAGGTTTACATGTTGCATGAAAACTGAATTCTGCTTTTCCATGTTCAGATTTGACCTGGGGACAGCTAGCAGACATGTCCTGGATGGCCTGAGAGATCTGGACAGTTAATGACACTGCAGCATATCATAAATATAAACCATTCACTGCTTTACAATCCAATAGATGCATTTTTAATAATACTCATAAGATCATCGACAAAAGCATTTTGTGCAGACAAAGAAAAATAACAATGGTGAACTTTATAGTGTTTTTCTTGTAACATACAGGAAGTCTGCGCATCTATCTCTGTGTTCCTGACCAGCGCTGACATCCTTGCTTGTTAATGTGCAACCCTGTGCCTCCTAAGTCCCTTATTCATGCCTGATAAACTCATTACTCATGGTTGATGGGGCAGTCAGTGACAAAACTGAAAGTGAACAGAACTGAGAGGTGACTTGGTCAATGCCTGTGCCAATGATTAGTTCATTTTAATCAGCAGAGTCTGACAAACGAGACCTTTATCTATGACCCCTATTATTGGTTGTTGATGTTACATAAAAAACAACGTGACAGCGGAGGAAACATTGGAAACAAATGTCTCCATTAATTTACATAACAATACAGTGCAGGGCAACAGGGATTAAACTCCACTGCAGATTTCTCCTTTGCAGGCAGCTGCTCTCTACCAACAAACTCCATCAGACATTCACAGCTTATGGTTTATTATGTCCACCTAGATAAAACATGCAATCGTGTAATGCAATCAAATACAGTAACCCAGCAACAAATCACCACCTTTGAAATAATAATAATAATAATTTGAATTCTAATATTCAGTTTTTATTCAAACTGGTTTTTATAAAGACAGGTGTTATTAGAAACACCCCTCAGTAAAACCCAACACTAGCCAGTGACACTACAAACTCCAAAATGATCATGAAGTTGAATCAACACCTCTCTATAACAGTTTCATCAAAAGCCGAACATTATGACTTCCATGAATAAAGGATTTATTGCAGGACTGTTGAATTAGACTGTATGGGTTTTCACTTTGTGTACCTAATAAACTAGCAAGTGAGTGTATTCCTACTGCACCTCTTTCCATCAACTGTCTTCTGATGCTTTACCTTAGAGAGGGACTTAAGTGCCCGGACAGCATCTCTGCGGTCTTCTAGGAGCGTTGAGGAGGCCACCCTGTCACACAGCTTCTGGATCTGTCAATACAGATATCATCATTACTTTTTTGTTCACAACTCTGCCTCATTTATATGTATATATGCATATGTCTTTTTTGAGAGAGCAATGACATGAAAATTTAACACACAGGAATTCTGCAGGAATGACAAGCTACATCTCTAAACAGCCAAAACAGGAATGTCTAAAGACAAAGATCTGATTATGTGTCCTGCAAACAAATACATCACATGTAGAAGATGTTGATTGTTTTAGTAGGATAGGATTATACCTTGTGAGGATTCTCAGCTTGTATTAATTTAATAACGCTGTAAATTGGACATATCTATGGTGATGGACATGGTGATGAGAATTTTCACTATTTTCTGACACAGTTTGACTAAAATTGAAGAATAATCGTTACTGAAAACAATCATTAGCTGCAACCATACATGGCATGTAGACTGTATACTATCAAAAACGAAGGCCTATTTTCTATATATTTCCTTTCCTATTATTATCCCTCATGGTCGATATGAGCATATTTGAATTCTTCATTGTTTAAAGTATTGTAGTCAAATGTTGAGTGAACGATTGCAGGTTGACACTCAAAACAATCCTTACTGTCTGTTTTCTTTCATTAATTTTTCCACTCATCACTGCTACGTGCAGAAATACAGTAGATAAGTCATGGACAGACCCACAGCTGCTGAATGACAGATCTGCTACGTTAGCTAATTAGCCTTCTGACTAGCTCACTGTTGTCACTTATTAAGGCATGGCCCGGTGTCTTAATCAATCTATGTGTTTTTTTGGAAGAAAACACTAATAAACCTTCAGTACAAAACACATTTTTTTCTTGGTGAGCCTCAGTGTGTCGCATACACGGTGGTGAAATCGAAGCTAACTGCAGCTAGCCGCAGCTAGCCGGGCTGGTCTCCTACCGTCTCCGCTCCGGACGGCTGCGGCCCGGCTGCCTGCCCGCCGATCACTCCTCTGAAGAAGTTCATCTTTACAGACGTCCTCTCTGTGCCGTATTCAAAGCGTCTCTCCTTCTAAAGAAACCCTCAGACCCCACTCTCCGCGCTCCGTTTGATAAATATGTAAAAAAAGAGAAGAAAAATGTACACAATGATGATTTTTTTGACACTGTGTACACTGACTGACCGACCCCGGAACACAACTGTGGATGCACTGCGCCTGCGCGCAAACGTGGCGATACGTGGCTGATCAGCAGTCAGTGAAGGCATCATTTAAAGGGCAAGAAGAAAACTAATTCATTACACTGTGTGAAAGGCACAAAATACATAGAATAAAAGAGAACAATTAATTCAGCTCATCATTTTGTAAAAGATAATACAAGAGCAGTAGTGAAGGAACTATTCAGACCATTTACTTAAATGAAAGTGTTAATATAACCATGCAATAACACGTTCTGCATCAGAAATATAGAAATATAATATAAAAAAATTCAGACAGACACACACAGCAAGACACCCAGACTGAAATATGTTTATGGTTGTTTTGTGTCTCTTAGTCTGTCTTTGTCATTTTGCATTTTTTTGTAGTGAGTTTGTGCCTCTTTGTGGTTGTGTTGTATCTATTTGTACTCATTTGACTGATATTCCAACAATCAGTGTTAACAGTCACTTCATATAAAAGCTCTGGCCCAGGCCGACTGGGATTACAGGGAACTCTGTAATCCATCCATAGCAAAATATACTGAATCATCAAAAGTTAAAGTGTTCATTGTATAACAGAGTGGCTTCCGTTAGTGTTTTGTTATTATATATTATATTACTGGAATCTTACAGATGCATAAACATATAAAAAGTATTTTAATGTTATAGGTGGTTGGGGTAATTTTTACTGTGTTGTATCTGGTGTTTGCCAAAACTGGATTACCAACCAGACAAAAAGGGGTCAGCAGCCTTGGGGCCCTAGAGCCTGTGATTCCTGAACTGTTGGTTTGTTACCATTTAACTAAGTGCAAATCGGTCAACTGACTGATTTTTACATAATATTGCAACACTAATATTGAGGTCCTATGTATAGTGTTAAGACCTTTATTAATTCAGTTGACATCTGCTTACATAGAACACTTTTCAAAAAGTTAGTGTGTAATCACAACACCAGGGATGAACTTGACACTGCGCATACCTGGGGACGAATAGTAGGTTTCTAAGCAAAATATATTGAAGCTGCCATGTGTAGTCTTCTGTGAGCAATGCACAAGATGAACACATGAAGGTTGCTGAGTAACTAAGTGCACATAAAGTGGAAGGAACAGTGAATCAGTGAAGGCCCCCTGGTGGGTCATTCCAGCCATGCTGTTTGACAGTTTAACCTGTAACATTGTATGGTAAAAAGTATATTTCCCTCTGAAACACTCAAGTTAAGAACAAGAATGCTAAAATTAAATACAGTACTTGACTAAATGTAATTACTTCTTACCTATGTAATAAGATACAAACGATTTATAGACCGTGTAATTTTATATATTATTTTGGCTGTTCAATTGGAATTGCACACTATCTGTAAGTTTTATTCAAATTGTCTGAGCAATTCTTTCAAGGAAATTACTCTGGTGATCAACACCTGTTTAAAAACACAAGACAACTAACTAAGCTTTACAATAACTGTTTCACACCTGTGTCTCTATTAAAATGAAGTATCACCTTTTTATTTGCAAACACGAAGGTCTAAATGCTGCTTCAAACACTGCAAGATATAAAAAACCCTGTGAAAATAGTGTATTTAAAGTTTAAACCCCTCATCCTCCACACTTACCTTTTGCAGCAGCTGGTTTTTCTCCAAGCTCCTAAATGATTCTTGGATCTTTTTCATCAAAGTTTCATCAAAGCAGCATCAGTGCAACAGGAAATCAAAGATGCCCCCTCCTGGCTCAAAGGTCTGATGTTACATCAAGAGAAACATCATCTGAAGAGGACAGTGACAGAGACTGAAGAGATGCTGGAGGTGCCATTTAACAGGAGTGATTCACTCCTTTAAACATCCACTGACGCATATTGTAAACATGTACCTGTCTATTAATTATACTAAGGCTTCAGGGTTCTGCAGTGTTCAAAACTTCTTAAGACTTTTTAGTGTCACAGAAAAGGCAACTCAATACTTATTTCAGTCATAGCAGTCAAAGGATGAGAGACAACCAGTAGGAACATAAAGGCCTACAGTTATTTATCAAGTATGTGACTTTTACATCACATTTTGTCAACACATCCCTGATCATTTAATGTGACCTGGACATAGACACATTATGAAGCGTCAGAAACTAATTGATAGATTAACCAATTAAAAATATTTACTTGACGTTTTTGAGTATTTCCAAAAATTGATACTTGTCCATTATGTGTCTGTGAGTTTCAGTCTGCAGTTTAAAGATGTGTAACGTCTCCTGACAACCGACAACCAAAATATGCAAATATAGCTCATTTCTACAAGACAGGAAAAAATATTCCAAGACTTTTGTAAATGGAGTTCAAGACTTATACCTTCTATGGTCTTTTTTGAGGCACCTGAATGAAATGGGTTGGAAGACTTGGAAGATTTCTCAAGATGCACAGAGACCCTAATTTTCAGCTTAAGGGTGTTTTTAAAACTTTTGTTATGCAAACAAAAGGTGTAAACTCCTACAAAATAAAAATCAGGCTAAAACCAAAACTTGTCTCATGTGCATAATATTTGGACAAAAACAAATACATTTTCTCAGCCTGCATAAACAGCTTTAGTGGCCAAATCTTCAGTCTTTTGCAGTGAGACAGACACCACAGTCGGGAGGATCTCCTTTATGCCACAAGCCTGGGGCAAAGCTAATGTTCTACTAGTGTTTTGGAAAGCTTGAACATGCAACAAGATTTCTTATGGAGTAACCTGTAAACAGGACAAACATATTAGTGGTGCTGATATCAGTAGTTTATTGTATGTTAAGTCCAACACATTCAAAATGGAAAGGAAAAAAAACAAAACTAAAAAAAAAACAAACTAAAAAAAACAAAACAAAAAAAACAAAAACAAAAAGAGACTCTCCACCTGCAACAGTTTTGAACTAGCAACAAGTAAAGGGTAAACACAGTAAAATTAAGATGGCAGCCAACTGTTTACCACACCTGCTAAAGCCAAGAAGGTACTTCTATTTCCATTCAAAAAAAGGACTGGAATGATTCACAATGAGGATCCACTCTACTGCATTTTCAACCACAGGAAAATAAATTTACAGCTTTTTTTCCTCCTCTTGCTTCTGCTTTTGAGGATCCTTTTACGTTTGGAAAAGGGTGGGTTTCAGTGAAAAAGAAGAACTATCCAACCGTAAATTTTAATATGCTCAAACATTTTTACCACCACTATGATGTAAAAGCACAAGATTGGTCTGAAAGCATGATGGCTCTTCTTCACCACTTTCTTCATTGACCATTGCTGCAGAAAGTATGATTGCAGCTAAGTGCACATGTTAAGCAGTCATCTTGTAAATAAACATTTGGGGTGGATGCACCCATGAGAACTATCTGTTTAAAAACACTCGAAGGGCTGGAATTTTTCTCTAATATTGTGTCAAAGGCTGATGATAACAAATCAAGAGTCTTTCTATTGAAAACTATTCTCACATCTGAAAATATTCAATCCCAAACTACAAAGGAGAGCAGCCAAAAACTACATTAAATATGCCGGGTCTGTACATCAAATCTTGTTTTTTTTTTTTTGTTGGTTCTTTTCTCGTTTCCAGGTGAGGAATTTGGAGAGAGGTTGTGTTCAGATTGTCCCAGAAACGTTGGAAATAGTGCAATACCACCAGACAAGGAAGACCTCATTAGTATGTTTGTCGAGAAAATGCTACATCAAATTTCACTTCCCATTTCAGTGCAAGATAATAACAAAAACAAAAGATAACATCTCACATGTCATGTTTTCCTTTCCAGCTGAAACCAAAGGTCTTCCCTCCCTACCGAGTGGTAAAAACAAAATATGCTAGTGGACAAGAAGAAGCCGACTAGTAAGGCATCAGATTAGACTTGCCTTGAATGGAAAAATAAATGAATAAAAATAAGCACAATGAATAATCAGCATATGAAAATACAAATGCATAAATGGCTAGAAAAGTGAGCATAATTATTTGCTTGTGTGTAGGCTGGAGCTGCGGCCAGCCCACCTACACAGATCATTACAAAATTGTTGCTGAGAAAAGAACAGTCTGACAACTTGTGAGTCCAGGAATTAACCCGAGTGCTGCCATGAGTTGCAAAAACTATGGTCAGACTGAAAGTAAGGATCAGCATTGTCTGAATCACATTTACTCTTTCCAAAATGCCAAGGTCAGTTCACTGCAATCATGGTTGTGTGGAGCTATGACTCGTTAAACCAAGGACCAAGCATTTCACTGTCACCAACTTTTTAATGTACCTTTTTGGGGAGTAGTTCTTCAGATGCACCTCTTTAACCATTTAACATCGAACAGAACTCGAGGCACCTATTGTCTCTACAAAACCCAGAACAGACACAATACAAAACAAATGTACAAAACTCACAGCAGATCATCTTAGGTAGTAAAACAGTATGGAAAAATGAAATATGCACCTGAAAAAACTTAAATCTTGTGAATACTGCAAGTTTTTTTTTTTTTTTTTTTATCTGCTCCCAGTAGACAATAGTTCAAAATGAGCAGCTCCGTATATATTAGGAGGCGGCAAGCCCCGAACCGCTTTACGCTTTAGTAAGACTGGAAAAGGTGAAATAGAAGGCACCATCATGCTTTTATCAAGTCGAAAGAGAAATGAAAAAATATACACAAAACAAAACATACAGTAAACTATGATCTTTGCTGTACATTTATTCTGTTACTCCGTACTTAAGACAGGAAGGGAGGGAAGTGGGAGGGAGGTGTCGTCCATCCCAGTTTCACGGTCTAGCTGGCAGGGAAAAACATGAAGAAAAACAAACTTGGAATCCAAAGAAAAACAGAGCGAGCCGCCATCATTACCACCACTCTTCTATTGTTCAACTTTGTTTCTTGTTTATCCTCTGTCCCCACTCATTTGGTGAAAGTCCAGGATTTGAGCTGTTTTTTTTTATTTTTTATTTGACTTATAAACGAGGAAAAATATAATGCAGATTTGCTTGTCATCTTGTCCATCCAGCAGTAATTGAAGCGTAGTTTTGGGTCAAAAGTGTGAAAAGTTCATTGGTCACAGCAGACGTGCTGTGAGCGAGGCCTGCCCCGGTAAGTCGTATCGCTTTGAGACAAAAGAGGTCTCTCCAGCTGCGTTCCGAGCATGGATGTCAATGTAACACGACAAAAGTACCCATTAGTGCATATTGATGAGTGCATTATGCAATTTTGAAGCAGTGGTCTCTCAAAAGGAAAAAAGTAAAAGGCAAGCTTTTCCCCTGGAACTGCACAAATTTTGCATCTCACTCTTTTCCAACAGTAACGGGCAGAAAACTACCATATAAAATGTGCAATAGAGGGATTTCGTGAAGCAGCGCCCCAGTTAAGTCAAGGCATATAATCTCTTTTCCAAATGATGGGCTGTATTATCGTAGTTAAAAGTCTCATCAGTCCCTCCTAATGTGGCAGATTACTCCTGGTTGGTTTGCCTTTTTCCACGAATTTACAAATTAAAGTTTGTGAATTCTTGAGATACCCGAAAAGGATGCTCAGCTCACAACTAATAAGCGAAATTTTTTGTTTGCGCATTTTGTTTTGTCTATTTCACAAACAAATGGTTGACAGGCTGTGTCACATTCCAAAGCAAAGAGGGAACAAAAATAAAAAAATAAACAAAAAACAAATATATACGTTTATACATGAAGATTTCTTTTCGTTAACGAGAACGGTTGAAGATGAAGAACACGGTACTACTTCCACACTGCAGGTGGTGCCCTCCTCAGCGGCGCTGGGTTGTGAAGCGACCCTCTCCTTGCCCACCAGAGCCTCTTCCAGAGCCCATGCCAGGTTTGGGGGCCATGCCGCCTCGAGGTGGGGGTCCTCTCCCGTCACGCTCACGCATCATTCCACTTCCCACGATGCCTCGTGAACCTCCAGGGCCCCGGTCGTTGCGCCTCATGTCCCGACGTTCGTCTCCTCCACCACGGGTCTCTCGTTCACGCACCGCCCTCGTCTTCTTCTCCTCCACATTCAGACGCACCTCGCCTCGAAACATGATGGGCTGCAAGGAGAAAAGCGACGTCACTACAGGAGAAACAAGATCTGAATATTTCCCTGCCAATTTCACAACCCATATCATTCACTGGTTTGCACACACAGGTTTGTTCAACTGTACTGGAACCTTCATAAGTACTGCTCTGTGTCCCACTGGTCTGACCTGACCAGTTCTGTGTCCCTGCCAGTGAAACAATTTAACCTCCAAGACTGCATTCAGACCGACAGTAGCCCTGTGTGAAAACACAACCTCTTTCATTATAATGAAGTGAGTCTGGTGTTGACAGCTCCGTCAAAAAAAGATTAAACTTTTGCCGAAACATCATACAGGAAGGCCGTGTTCAGACGGACTACAAACTGCGTGAACAAACACAGCCGCCTCATTAATTTGAATAGTACCCCCAATGAGCCAACAGCTTCCTCACGGTTGTTGTGACAAAACACAAAATTGCCACTGTGGCAATTTTACAAAGTTGTCAAATCTGAGAATTATTCACTACTGTGCAGTTTTATGCCTCATGAATCTTCAAATTCACACATCTATTACTCAAACTGGTCTTCCCAGCTTGTATTTCATGTCTCATTGACAAAGAAACATGCCCCCACCAACGCAGCTCTTGCATTGTTTTAACACAGCTCTGTTTTCAGTCTGAACCCCTGCTTATGTTCAGTCATTCACATATCAAACATCAGGTTTTTATGGGGCATTTACTTACTGGATATTGATAGATAGGATTTCTATAGATCTCTATAGTGTCATGAGATTAATGCAGCCTTGTTCCCATCACGGATGATTTTTGAGGAAAAAACAAAAAAAATATGGGTTGTTCAATTACAGTTGATCCAAGTGTGAAGTGACTATGATGGGCGATCAAATAAGTACAAGGCAATGTTCCAGGTAGAATATACAATATTGTAGGACATAACAAGAAGTATCATTATTGTTGGTCTGAATACGGCCTTAGGTACTCCGTTTACATGCTTTACTTTCTGTTTACATGCTTTATTTGCTATTGACATGACAACAGTAAACATTCTATATTATAAAAAGACAATGTCTTTAGGCATTTCACATCTAGTAGGGGCTAATTCAAACTGAGCAGGGAAGTGAAATCAAATCAACTCAAACTGTCAAATTAACTGTAGAAACGTGTGTCACCAAACCACCACCAAATGAATGAAAGTGGGTAATGAAATGTTAATACATGCCCCTTCTACCTTGGCACCCAAGATTCTTTGCACCGGATCAGAGTCATCGAAGACCACAAAGCCAAAGTTGGGCAGTTTCCCACCAACGCCCTTGGTGTTGATCCGCAGCTCCACCACATTCCCATATGCTGTGACAAGAAAAGAAGATATTGTGTAACTAAACTTTCATTCAACATCAAAACACAGCTTTGGATGTTTTTTGTTCTTTTTACACAAAATGGAAAACATATCCACAAAGTGTTGCTTTTTGGGGAAACATACTCATGAAGAACTCTTTGAGCTCGCTCTCGTCAATGTCATGTGGGAGGTTGCCAACAAAAAGCTGGTGGCTGTCAGGGTACCGGACAATCCGCCTGCTGTCCATGTCACCAGATTCGGCATCTCCCCTGCCACCTGCAACAGGCAGAAAAACACATCAGCTCAGCTGACATGAGTCGTCTGCATCAACATCCAAGTAAATTTTCATAAGTAAGTAAAATTCTTGGCATTTGCCACTTACAAGAAGACAATGACTGAATATTATGCAATAACTGATTAAAGTTATTATGACACCAGACTATAAAGTGATTCAGATTTAAACAGTTATAATTACCTTTGTTAACAAAACTCAAGTGAGGTTTCCCCGTTTGTGACTCAGAAGATGCAACACCATCTAATAGTGACATAGACATGCAGACAGTAAGAATGAACCAAAGTAAAAGCTCAGAAGAAACATACCAACTGATAAATCCTATATTGGTGGAAACAGTGTTGGCATTACCAGGTCTGGGACCCCGCGGAGTGAAGGCCGGTCTGTCACGCGTGCGCTGGTCTCTGGGCCGAAGAGGTGCTGTCTGTGTCTCCGGCTTGGCTTCAACTCTGGGCTGTGTGGGGGAGGGTTGTCAAAAAATAAATCAATAAAACACGAAATGAACAACACATCCCTTTCATTATCACAGATCATGGTACTCCAGAGGATCAGATAAAGGTAGCCCATCTGAGTCAATTATCTGTGGCAGTGTCCAACACTTTGTACACTGCTCATTTCTTAGGGCAGTTAAAACAGATAACTTCTTTTTACCCTTTGATTTACTTTGGTCTTTTTGGAAGCAATTTTATTTTATTATCAAATCATAAAACTTCAGCTCTTTCCAAAAGTTTCAAAAAGTGAACATCATTACATATAAAAAGGGAACTCCGAAACATTATATTTTCCTCTAAATATGGACCAATATACCACAGCTATAGGATGGGGCCTGCTCATGCCCTGCTTCACCATTCTTAGGCTTCAGCCATCAATTTGAGCTAATTGTTGCTCGATTCTCTCTCTTTTTTTACTAAAATTTGAGGCCGTCTGTATGTTCTACAATAGTGAAGCATGCCTATATTGCCAGTCAGTCTCAACTGCTCTACAGTCAATCTGCTCATGAGATACACTTGATGAAAGGAAACATATGTACTTGTAGAGACATCGGCTTTTTGGCACCACAACATGTTTTCAGAAAAGTCAACTCTATCTGTTACATGTGGAGACTGTATTTCCCCTATTTAAAGGCTGTTGGTCTTTCAGAAAAGAGCAAATGCCCCAAACACTGCACAGAGGTGTTCATCACTCACTTTTCACAATCTACTCCTGATGTTAACCACCATCTCATTTCAAATGCAATGCATGTTTGAGAGAAACAGTTGAAAACATTGTGCTAGACTCTGGCATAGTGACTCATTTGTAATGGTTAGGGTTAGTGGCAGATTTTTGTTCATTTTATAATTAAATTTAAACACAAATTTCATGTGCAGCGGTAGGTGGTTACCTGTGAGCTTGGCGCTTTTACAACATGGGGGGAGATTCCAGAGGAGGTGACTGTGCCGCTAGGAGGCAGGTTTTTACTGGTCACCAAGGCCCAGGAGAAAGTCTGTGAGGGATGCAGTAATGCATCGTTAGGATTGCAACAGTATCCAATTTACCACTATTCTACATTATCAGTGGGTGTATCATTGAGCAGAGCCATTAGGTCTGTGCATCACAAAATGATGACAATCTAAAAAACTCAAGACTGAAATGCATTAATTATTATTTTCTTCAAAATCTTAATTAATATGGAATAGAATTAAGTGTTCATGTGTGGGAATGAACCTTGATCACGATGCTCAAAGTCCATGCCAGGCACAGCTTCTAATTTTTACATAAACCTTTGAATTTACTTGTGTTGATTTTATTCAAGACTGTACAACTAAAAACCTTTTTACATAATACAGACATTTAAGGAGAGTCATACATGTAGTTCAGTTTATAGGTGCAAAGAGTCAGTGAACTCAGATTAGAATCACCACTGGTAATCTTACTTAGGTAAAAGAAAAGTAAGCCACATAAAAACACATTTGTCTTACCTTGGGAGGCTCCTGGGTGTTTGGTGGGGACTCCACAGGAACCGGTGAAGGTGCTTTCTCCTCCATCTCTTCCAGAACCTTCTCGTCTACTTCAGGCTTGATCTCTTCTACTTTGGGGTCTGGTTCGGGCTCGGGCTCTGGTTCTGGAGCTGGCTCCTCCATGGGCTCCTCTACTCCATTGCTGCAGAGCACAAATAAGCATATTGTCATTTCCACAGATAAACTAAGTGTCAAGGGCAAAATCTGTCATACTAGATTTACAAAGCAAAAAGGGAAACACATTTCAATACATCAAGGTTATGACTATGTTTTGACATACGTGACAGGGTGAGGCTCGTAATAGGTGGTGCTGTTGGGGCTTTCCTGAAGTGGCTCAGGGGAGGGCTGCCTCTCCTCTGGCTCCTCTTCAACCTCTTCCTCTGATTCTAAGTGAAAGAAAACAAATCAACAAATTGAGACGTTACATGCATGAACACTCCCCCTTTAAACCATGAATATATGAACTGAAAACCCCAAGTAAAAACCATGGTTTCCATCTGGTATTTGTCAACATCGTACCCTCATCAAGCTCAGCTTCAGAGTCTCCAAAAACCTCGTCCTCGTAACGGAAGATGTCATTGTGGACATAGAACTTGTTTGCCACTGAACCCTAAGGAAAACAAATGTATCATGCGAAAAGAAAAAAACAAAACAATTAGTGTTCAAGGATGTCCAAAAATATGAAAAAAAACACAAAACAAAACAAAAAAACACAAAGTCATCAACATATTAAATCTGGACAATTTTGAAATGTATTTTTTGGCAGTGGAACAAATACATATTGTCCTCTTTTTTCCAGAGTAATTTCATTAAAGCAACAACAACTCCCATTATCTGCTCTAAATAAAAATGTTCAAATTACTTACCCACAGTTTATAGTTTAGCAATCATTCTCAGGTAATTATGAGTACTGTTGTCATAACTCCACCTGTTTATGGCACAGAAAGGGAGAAGTACTCACCTCCGGAGCAAGCACAAAGGTTTGCATGAACTTCCTCATGGGCTGACCATTGTTTGACAGTTCTCCCAGGACTTGCACCACCACCCCATCGCTCAGTGTGGCGTGGGCATCAACATGCCTGATCTTTGTGTGGCATTCACTAAACTGCAGGGACATGACCTTCTTGTGGATTTCCTGAGAGAGCAGATACAAGTGGATAGCCAAATGAATTTTATATAAACACATATGTGTATGTAAAAATATGAATAGAATAGGACAAATTCGTCAATACCCATAAAAACATCATCTTAAAAAAGGTTTTTCCTGTTCGGAGCCAAGTATGTTTTTCTCAGAATTTGCAATTAATGAATTATGACAACTATGGTTCAGGTCTCAGACTGGATCGTTTGATTCCGAACCAAAAACAGCTTGGACCTTTGTTTTTAAAAAGGACACTTGTACTTTTGTTGCCATGTTACAATCAATACTATAAATTCGCTTATAACTAATATAAAATCTCTTTGTCTTAGCATAAATCTGATCCCTATTTTCTTCAAGGTTTATAAACAACATTGAATCATCATTTTGGTCAAAGCCAATCGACACAAATAATATGGTATCAACAGAAGTAATATGGAAATAAGACTGCTAGAAAAACAGTAGGAAGATTTATATGTTGTAACTATTGTTTCCTCAAACTTTGAGTCCTTCCTAAAATGCTGCCAATTATTTTTTTATGCTATGATGTATTCAGTTATGTAAATGTAATATTTATATGGCTGACCTGGTACCAGAAATTGTTAAAATGCGTTTTTAAAGTGAATCTTCATTATTGGCCCATAGCACGTACCGCTTGCCCGTACACTGCTTCTGCCAGCTTCCCACTTGGGTCAAGTCCTCCATGAACATAGGAAGAGTTCCTCCCATAAAACCTAAAGGCACAAAAATATGACAGTTATAGAGCATTACCAACACAACAGATTTATTGTCTACAACATCAGGAATAAGAAATTACCTGTGCAAGAAATCTGGTGCCTTGTTTAAGAGTGTGTAATACTGCCTCACAAACTCCCGCCCTACAAGCAGGGGACTTGGCTTCTCCATCACCATTTCTTTGGTAAACAATATTAAGTGCTGAAACACAAGACAAACCATGATTTAGCTGTAAAGATGTCTAGAAAATACAAGTTAACACATGTATGAACACACAATCAACTGGCAGTTTATTTGGTACATTTGAGTAAAATAATTCAATAAATCCTGCCATCAACAAGGTTTTATGTTTAGTTTGTTAAAAATGTTTTAGGAGAAATGTTGATTAAACTTTATGTACATCAGTTTGTGGTGCTGGTGAATTACACTGCATTATCGTGAAAGGCATGTCTAATATTTCAATATGACTACATCACCACAAACTACCTGGAGTATCAAAAATTAAAATACCGGTTAAGCCACACCTGTCTAAAGCAGTCATTTGAACAATTTGACTTTCACAATGCTTTGGTTTGTTGAAAGGCTGTTATATTCAACTGCATTAGTTTTCACTTGAGGTACCTAATAAAGTGGCATCTGAGGAAATGAAACAATGACTTTGAAAATTAAGCTTATATTCAGTTACACCACTACAGAATTGATTAGAATTGATTGATTGAAGGGAAGCCCTATTGGTACTCGTTTATTGTGCCTCATGTAAATAATATAGATGTGCCACCAAGTATAAATGGTGAATTGAGGAGTTTCCTTGTGACAGAACGTTTCACTTTCTTTGTCTCATTGGGCCCATGGTTCATCTGACCCACATCAGTCCTATGGCAGAGGCAAGACAGCTGACTGTTTAGCTCGCTGGCTAACACACTAGCTCACATCCAACTGCGCCATCACGTCCATCCAATGAGACAAAGAGGGAACCCGGTTGTAGAAAAAAAAAAAAAAAAAAAAAGAAAAAAAAAAAAAGGGAAGCGACTGATGCAGCGGTTCTAACGGGGGATCGTGGAAAACGAACTTTACTACAATTAAAACCCTACTTGTGAAACTATACATGACATAGATCTGATACACACATATGAGCATGGCTTTGTAGATAAGTGGCCTACTTTATGAGGCCTTTCATGTCGATGCTAACAACAATTTGCCACTTCTCACATTTTTCGCATGTTCATTAGCGAAATGAGATGACAGATTCATAATTTGCATCATAATAACCTGTTATACAGATTTCAGGAGCACTGTGTACCTATACTGTCAGTCAGGTCAACGTTATCCAGACTGTAAAAACAACTGGGGGGATATTAATGCTAATCTACCGGCCTCTTCGCACATTGCTAGTTAGCTCGCTAACATTAGCTGTAGCTAACTTGTGGCGTCGTCGTTTTTCCTTCAGCCGGCGGTCAGTTTTACACCAAGCGGGAGCGATACATTTCATGCAAACGTGTTGGCGTTGTCGGTAAACGCAGATAAAAGGACAGCTGACATGATGTTAGAATTCTTTCAGACAAACAACTCGCATGCTTGTTGCAAGCGAGGAAAACCATCAAGCCGACCTGACGATAAGGCATTTGATAGCCATTGTAGTGCATCAATAAAGTTATGTCCATAAAATGTTAGAGAGCCTTCACATTTGACAACATCAACTCCTTATTTATAATGGGTTGTATCATTACTGTTAAAAAACGTAAGCAATATTTAGCACACTTAAACTTTAAAATAAAATCACCCACAACTTACACTGACTGTCGACCCATTATCAATGAAACAAGTTCAATGCTATGCTAGCTAAAAGAAAACAAAAGAAGGAAGATCTGACACATTTGATTGATTCTCACACATTTTAACTACATATCTAATGTGTACTATTTGCACAGTAGCGACACACCTAGCTGGCAACTTTGACAGGTCACTGGCTGTCTATCGTGCAGTCGTGGTTTTGAGTAGACAATGCAGCTAACATTAGCTGGTACGGTTAGCTTAGTTGTCAGCCGTCTCATAGCTGACTTTGCTTGGAGGATGGCTAACTTACCTTATGAAAGACCTATCTATGTAGACAGAATTATTTGTAATAAATAACCGGCTGTAAACTGCTCTGAAATACAGAGTATCCCAGGTGAAATGTTGTAATATTTCCCCCGTTCCACTCCCTGACAGTTAATGATCTCTGCTGTACCAGAGATTGAAGATTTAAAGTGATAGGGTAGATTTATTGTTTTACCCCTGCAATCTGGGGCAGGGAACCCCCATCACAAGCACTCAGCCAATGGACTGTTTACACTGGGCAACATAAATTATGACGTCGGCAACATACCCGCCCCAAGACTTTTTACTACACTGTAAAATGAGACTGCCCTAAATTTTTAGATTAAGTTAAAAAAAAAAAACTTGTCTTACTTTGGTTTGTTAATTTATTGAACAGCTGGGGTAGTTGTTTGAACTCATTATTTCACCTTAATTAAAATGGTCTGTTGAGGAAACGTTTGTCTTGTTTAAATGATTTAAATCCAACAATTTATTTAACTCATTTGGTAGCTCTTTGAGAGTAAACATCCTTTTTAAAATGTCTTATTGACATTTTGGTTCTTCATTAAATCTGAACCTGAAGAACCTGCAGCTGCAAATGGTGGATTGCTGCCTTTGGACTGGGAGGGAGTTTTTACCTCAAGTGAAGCTATATGTATCTTGAGGTCTTGATCAAGAGTGAGAGTATAAGCAGGCACTGTGGTGATTGAAAGAGTTCAGAATCCAGAGGGAGCTTGGAGTAGAGCAACTGCTCCTTCATGTCGAAAAGGAGCCAGTTGAGGTGGTTCGGACATCTGATCAGGATGCCTCCTGGTCTTGGGTGCTTTCCACTGGAGGTTCTCTGGGCACACCAAAGACCTGGGGTTGGCACTCTTTTGACACACTGGAGAGACTATATATAGCTGTTTTCATAATTATGAAAAGAAACAACAATCACTTATCTCTACATGTATAAAAGACACAACAAGTTTCTATCACATCTGTTTTCACAAAAAACAAAATAAACAAAAAAGAAGAGCCTCTGGAGAGTTTCAGGACTCAACACATGCTGGGAAGCCTGCTAATATGCTAGTTTTGTATCATTAAAGGTTATGTAAATTAAATGTTAAACAATAATATAGCAGCAATAGAGGCCGGAGATGTGGCCGACAAAGCTCTCAGCTATACATTGATTCATTGAACTAATTATTTCAAGTCAAAAGATCTCAAGTTACAACTCATGTTTATACATTTTGTGGTCTGAAAAACAATCAAACAAACAAACTAGGAATTATTAACTTTCCAATTAACTTGAAATGAATAAAACATTTATTTGCATTAAGTTAACTAGATTAGTTGATTCCACTATATTCCTGAATATTTTTTTATAGGCTTATATAAATATAAAAAAGACACAACAATGATACAATCACATTGACATAGTACTCAGTATTATTCACCTGAGCCTTTTTCGCTCACCTATAACTTAGAAATATTTCATGCTACAAATACAGTTTTTATATATTGATTGTGTAATTTTAGTTTCCATACATTTTGCAAACATCTGCATGTTGAATGAGATATTCATAAAACAGGGCACTTACATATAAGGAATGTGGCACTACTCTAGTGGCAGCTAGTTCTTATCTAATCCTGCATCTTATAACACAGCATTTTAGACTTCCCACCTGACTTGCACTAATGTACAGTGTATTATGACATATTATTATCATTGTACAGTGTATAGTAACACATAGTATAGTCTAGCTTTAGACTCTATTCTATTTTTACTTTATTCTGTTTTTGTATATTGTTGTCTCTGGTTCTGGAGGAGCTTTCTAATGCATACAATAATAACCTCGATGCTTTGATTTTGGCCACTCTTTTGTCTTAAAACAATAGTCAGATGCCTGTATGACCACTGATGTTTTGAATGCTGTAATCATTCCCACTGTTTGTAGTGGCCAAAAGAAATTTTAGTATAACGCAAATCATTTTGTGATGACAACTCTGTTTTTCCCATCTTGTAAATCAAGAATACAGGACATGGATATCAAAATAAATGTCACAAATGCGGTTTTGAGTATTCAGTGTCAAAAACTGTCATAACATTTCAACATGATAATCAATTAATAGCCATAAAGTGTTAATGGCCAGAAGCAAAAGTATGACAAGCTCTGACAAATTTATTAAACTAAGTCACGAATGAATGGTCATTAGATCTTTGTGTTACACCTCCTTCAGGTCAGCTGCATAGACTTGTTCTAGACTGACAAATGTAAGGAATTAATCAGTCATAAAGTGAAATATAGCTCTTCTTCATAAAACTGGCCCTCAAAATGTCCATTTAACCTATATGTGGGAATTGCTTTTATGTTTCAGTGTTGCAATAATCACTGTTACCACCAAAACAAATTACCATGCATCCAAACCGTTAGGACTGTAGTGTCATGTAGTAAAGCATATTCAGCTGGCAGATTTCTGCAATATAAAAAAAAAACAGTTATGCAGCAAAACATGTGCATCATTGACTCGTTAACTATGCATTAAATGTTGTGTCAAACAATAATTGTGCTTTGATACACGTTTACACAAATTTAACAAGTTTGATTCATCCTTCAGGTTCTAATTGTCTTGTCATTGTAATAGGTGTATTGGCTTTAATAAATCTGGATTCTGAGCACCACCAAGTGGTCAAACAAGGGCCCATGTCTTTCACTTCAGTGAAGCAGACAATTTATGCACCATCAGTTTGCTCAGAGAAAAATATTTTAACAATATCTAATTAGATTTGAAAAAACAAACAAACAAAAAAAAAACTTCAATTTGAAAATCATGACAGAAAAAAAAAAAAATCATAGTCATAGATCGAATTTAAAAGACACAAGATGACCTTAATGAAGGACAAAATTACCATAAAGAAACACAAAACAACCACAAAGAGACCTAGAATGACTACAAAGATATAAAAAATAACCACAAGAAGACACAAACTAACTGCACAGACACACAAAATGACAATAAAGAAATGGAAAAAGGTCTACAAAGAAATGCTAAATGACAAAAAAGTGACGGAAAAAGAAAATCACAGATACAAAAGGACTATAAAAACATATTTTTTCAGTTTGGGGGGTCATATGAAGGCGGTATGGGGCCTTTTACCTGTCCATGTGTGAAACACTTTCAACAGCCTTGTTGTTGCAAAGTGTCTTGTTGTCATAGCAACCACTGACCGAAACATCCAGAGATTATGTAACTAACGTATGTATTCATTTAAATACTGTTTTAAATATTTCTAAACAAATGCATATTAGTCATCACAAGGGGTTAAAAGGCTTTTGATAAAAGCTTTTAAAGACAAACTAATACTTTGGGGAATTGAGTTCTGATGTTTACAAATCAGCAAAAACAATCCCAAACCAGTCTAGCATTTACAAGATGTAAATTCAAACCGTAAATTTTTGAAAACGTTTAATAAAAACGATACAATTGATATTTCTATGAAGAAAAATGTTTTCGTCTGAGGTTTTTTTTTTTTTTTTTTAACATATTTTACTGCGACGCCATGACTTCTAATGTAATCTGAGTCCCGAACAACTGAGAGTGAGAGTTTTTGGGGGAACAGTGCAGGAACAAGATGGCTGGCTTGGGACGAGAAAAGTATCTTTCTTCTTCCACTTAACACTTAACTTTTTGACGCGGTCGTTAATTCCATGTAAATACTATAACGTTTAACAACTTTAACCGCTTTAAAGGCATCGTATAACAGCAACGGAAATCGTTTATCGAGACGCATTACAAGCTTGATGTTATCTTAAGGAATGTTTTTTGACGGTTTGGTGAGGGTGAAACTAACTACTAACGTTGGTTTTAAAGACCAGGATAGCGTTAATTAAATATATCTATTGTGACTTTTACATACCGTATAACGTTTTATGTATGTAGGTTGTTTAGTTAGTTACTTGGCTAACTTTTCTAATCTGTCTGTTTTTGGTTTATAGGCGTTTAACGGTTGAGTGTCTCCAAAGCGAAAATGCTTGAAAGGCTTCAGTCGTTATAAACAGTTACCACAGATTTTTGGAAAACATTGAACTTTCCAGATGCCCCACACCAGATAAAAATAATACCTAACTGGACCATGAGTTCATCCCGAGTAAGACCTCAGCAGCTACCGCAGAGCCAGACTGGCAGGTTGCCGCATAGACTCGACTCCAGCGAGGGGATAGAGATGGAGAACATCCAGCATCAAGACCTGGGTCTCGGAGGAGTCATAGGCACTCCGTCCCCTCCATCGAGACAAGCATGGAGCAGAGATAACCCGGGTTTTGAGCCAGAGGATGAGATTATGGAAGCCGACTGGCCCCCAGCGAGTCCAGGAAGGAGGTCGGTGTCCACGGCCTCCAGCAGCAGCTGCAGCAGCGGTCTGGGCAGCTACAACGGCGGGGGCAGCGGCACCCACATCCCCCGAGGAGGACTGTACCCGACCCCTACTGTGGATGCCCAGCAGCAGGAAAGGCATGAGCACCCCAGCTGTATGAAGCAGATACTCCACAAAATCAGAAGTTAGTCAATCTCTTTATGTTTAATAAATGTAATTTTATTGTCACGTTGAAGTCTTACATTTAAAAGTTGATTAATTCTCTACAGATCCGTAACAGTCGTGATCATGTCTAAATAAAATGAAATTTAGGTTTGCCAGGCTGTAAAGTTGATCACCTGCACAGTGAGCCACCTTGTTTGTATTTACTTATGTGACTCATTAAAAATAATATTTTTTGAATATACTTTTAAGTTGCTTAAGTAAGATCAGAATAAGCTAAGGTCTCTGATACTTCTAATATTGACATATTTGGGAATCTCCAGTGTTTCCATTGCACTCCTTTCAAGCTCCATAATCCACAATATAAAGCTGAACATATTTTACTGTTTTATTTAGTATAAGTTTTTGTGTAATTAACTTTCCCAATACACTGTACATATGCTGATGTCCCCTTGAATTGTTGTTTCCTTTGCAGTTCTGTGGGGCACAGAGTTGATGGAGGACAGTGACAGCAGTCGAGAAAGATATCTCAGGAACATACTGCGGGAGATGCTCACATATATCGCATTCCTCATCACTATTTGTATCTGTAAGTAAATAGTCAGCAGCAGGATGACACAAGATTTGTGCATAAAGTTTGAAAATCATTCATTTGTATTTAAGTAGCTGTCAGCTTCACCGTTGTGGAATCAGGTTTCTGCCAATTCTTTTCTTCCATCTAAACTGAAGTGAATGTTCAGGTCATTTGCAACAGTAATTCACATGGAAGATAAGTGCTAGTATATGTGCTACAAGACCCTGCTACTGCCCACCACACCTTCGTGTTAATGACAACTGTCTCCTATCTGAACATGTTATCTCCACTGCACCAAGCACCAAACATCAGCTGTCTTCCAATTCCATACTACATTTTAATTTAAAGCATGTTTTGGATATGCTATAAGTATGATTTTTGAGTCTAATATTGATGTGCTAATGTGCTTCACAGTGCAAAACACAAATATAATACAAGGGCCACTCAAAGCTGGAAACATGCTGTAGACTTCTTCTTCCTTCAGACAGTACTACAAATCCAGATGATGCTCCATCTTATTTATTTATAAACATATGGGACGTCCCTTACTCTTAATTTTCCATCAAAACATGTGGCCAAATCATTCTCTGTTAGGATCTGTGGTAATAACAAGCTTTAGATAGAGAAGATGTCCACAATGGGTACATCATTACATTTCCATAAAGAAATTGCGTGTGCCCAGGAAATCAGTCCTGGACTGAACTGAACTGACAAGTGATACCGGTGACTCATAGAAAGCTCTTTAATATGTGGCACCAAATACGCCTGGGCACCTTTCCTTTTGCTGAAAAGTTATTTTCCAAACTCTCAGTGCATGCTTAATGGTTTTGGCAGCTGAACGTCTCATCTCTTATACTTGTCCGGGGGCTTAAATTCCAACAGCACAAATTTGAGGGCCGTATTTTGAATTGGCAAAACTCATTAAAATGTTTGTGAAGATAAAACTAATGGTAAAGTTTCTCTACTCTCATTTCTCTTCTGCAATGAAAAATGCCAAACTGTGGTTTAGGGTGGATCAGGAAATGATTTCCTGGCAGACTGGATTAAGACATATTCTGCCAGGCAGAGCTTGACTATTAAAAGTAGTTTCCAGAGCTACTCCCTGATGAATACTGTATGCTACAGGGAGTACTAATGCATAGGTGAGACTACTGAAATTGAATTTAATCTCATTGGATGAAAACAGAACATTATTGTACACAGAAAGCTTCCACACAGTGTTAATTCTCCTGTTTTTATCTGTATGTGACTGTTGTTATTGTAGCTGGTGTTAATATGAATATTAAATTACACATTTTAATGGTCATGTTCTTTGCAGTGACTTATGGGATGGTGAGTGCCAATATGTACTACTATACCAAAGTCATGTCTCAGCTTTTCCTGGACACACCACTGTCTTCTGGAGACCCTTCCACTTTTAGGCACCTCTCAACAATGGAGGATTTCTGGAAGGTAAAATGAAACACTAATCTCTTTTGTTAGAATAACTAAAATGTAGTTTTATTTAGCTGTAATTTTCATTTAGTGTGGTCTTGTTTGTGGCTCTGAAGGTCAAATGCACAGCTTATATTTAAAGGAATAGTTTGCTGTTTTGGGAAATATTGTTATTTGTTCTCTTTCTTAACTCAGCATTAAAACTGGAAGTCTTAAGTTGACTAAATCCGACAACAGTCACTTAATAATGTGAGTGTAGGAGGTGCATTGTAGGTTGATTTTTCTTACCTTCACAGAGAACCAGACTGCTTCAGCTGTGTCCTGTTTTTGGTCTATGCCACACTAAATGTTTCAGGAAATGCAGTTCACAAAGGTTCAAATACACAGGAAGCTCCACAGCCATCAAGAAAACTGAAGATAAAACAATGCAGACAACCAGCAAGTCAAAATAGTAGAAATATTGCACTGAGAAAAATATAAAAGTTTAGTATCTATAGCTCCTAAACACATCCATAGCAAGATTATAGCAGGATCATTGTATTACATAAGAAATCATCAAAAAATGTGATTTACTAGAAACTAAGATATCCACAATATCTTAGGTGGTTTTGTAAGTGCCAAACAAAGAGCTAATTTAAGTCAAAAAAAGCCAAAACCCTGACTGTCCTAAACTTATAGTTCACAGAGGGGCCTTTCCTTAATGGCATGTACTGGGAAGTATGGTACAACAACAAGAGCCTGCCAGAGAATCAGAGTCTCATCTACTACGAGAACCTCCTCCTTGGTGTGCCACGCCTTCGACAGCTCAAAGTGCGCAATGAGACCTGCTCCATTCATGAAGATCTGAGAGATGAGGTTCAGGACTGCTACAACATGTACACCCCAACCAACGAGGACACTACCTCCTTTGGCCTCAAGAATGGAACTGCGTATGTTCATGCATTTAATTCGATTTAAATAAAAAAAATGTATAAAACTTTTTAATTAGATAGTTTTAGATTTAGAAATCAGTGCAAACTGATAAATGACCAGCGCAAACAGAGCGCATTTTCTTACTTCTCAGTGAAGTTACAAAACAACTGTTGTAGTATCAGTTTCAAACGAATGTCTACATCCTAATTTCTTCTTCTTGGTGTCTCTCAGGTGGGTCTATACAACAGAGAGTGAGATGAATGGCAGCAGTTATTCAGGTCAGGTATCTAAATATGGAGGTGGAGGATACTACCAAGATCTGTCACGTACGAAACAAGAGTCAGCAATCCAACTACAGTTTCTCAAAGACCACCTGTGGCTGGACAGGGGCACCAGAGCGGTCTTTTTGGACTTTTCCGTCTATAATGGAAACATCAACCTCTTCTGCATTGCTAGGTTAGAATCATCAGTCATCAATTTATGTCAAAACAAGTCAAGTCAACTTTCATTGTTATTTATATAACCGAATATCACAGGTCACAAATTTGCTTTACAGTCTATACAGCATATGAAACCCTCTTTCCATAGACCTTCGATTTGGATGAGGAAAAAACCCTAAAAAATAAATATTCAACTGGGGAAAGTGGAATTACAATGTAATTACATCTGTAACTCCTGATTATTTTTAGATTTCAGATTTATTGACTTGAGAAAATTATTACATGGCATGAAATAGAAAACAAACATAAACTAAAGGTAAAAAATCATTAAAAAAAAGGGAAAAATGAATATTTCTTCCTTGCTCATTATGACCAAATTCCTTATTTAGATATAGTACTCTGATTTGTTTCCACATTACGACAGTGCCAGCTTGTAACTACCATTGTATGAATACAGATTGTTAACATATTCTGATGCATGTGGCAGGTTGTTAGCAGAGTTCCCTGCTACTGGTGGCGTGGTGACCTCCTGGCAGTTCCAAACAGTGCGCCTGATGCGATATGTGTCCAGCTGGGACTACTTTGTGGGTGTGTGTGAGGTGGCATTCTGCCTATTCATTCTGTACTACGTAGTGGAGGAGGTGCTAGAGATCCGCATCCACCGCCTGCATTACTTCAGGAACCTGTGGAACTGTCTGGATGTTCTCATTTTGGTGGTGGGTATCAAGGTTGTATGTGCAATTATTAAAGTAATTAAAATGGTAATTTTTATGATCATTCACTGACTTTGTTGCTTGCTCTTTTTTCAGTTGAGTGTCGTTGCTATCATCATGAACATAACCAGAACAGCCATGGTTAGCAATCTTCTCAAAGGCCTGTTGGAGAATCACACTGCTCACCCCAGCTTTGAGCCGTTGGGCAACCTGCAGGTCCAGTTCAACAATGTGGCTGCTGTCATCGTCTTTTTCTCCTGGGTCAAGGTAGAAATCTTTTCCCTTCGGTATATAGTCACTCCAATACTCCCACTGTGGAAACATGAGAACCCAGTGACTGTAGACTGATACTAATAGTCATTTTTCATATCCTCTCAGCTTTTTAAGTTTATCAACATCAATAAGACCATGAGTCAGCTGTCTAGCACTATGTCGCGCTGTGCCAAGGACCTTGTGGGTTTTGCCATCATGTTCTTCATCATCTTCCTGGCGTATGCTCAGCTGGCGTACTTGGTGTTTGGAACCCAAGTCAACGATTTCAGCACTTTCCAAGCCAGCATGTAAGAAAATTAGAATATTAGTAAAGCCAACAAATGTAAAAATATTTGTGTAAAAAAAATTTACAGTTTTTGTTTTCAAATGTTTAAAAATCTTGAAATGTTTTACTGTTTGTGTAGTTTTACCCAGTTCCGAATCATCCTGGGAGACTTTGAGTTCTCCCAGATCGAGGACGCGAACCCAGTGCTTGGACCTATCTACTTCACCACCTTTGTCTTCTTTATTTTCTTCATTCTCATGGTGAGCAGCAGAATCACCTGTTGTGTTGAAGTCTTAAGTTTGTTTGTGTTGCTAAAATATGCTCCTGACTAACATGTGGATACATTTTCTTTTTCTTTCTATGTAGAACATGTTCCTGGCCATCATCAATGACACATACTCTGAGGTGAAGGCTGACATGTCCCAGCAGAGGTCTGAGATGGAGATGACTGACCTCATTAAGAAGGTATTGAACTACATTTATCCTTTATTTATTTTATCATAAATCAACACTAGCTGTCAGGTCAATGAAACATTAAGGTCTCTGTGATACCCTAAGTAGCACACCTGAAAGTGCAATTTCTAATATTGCAAGTTTGTATCTACTAATTAGAAAATGTCAGTGTTTCCCCAGGAAGTTTGTGGTGTGTGGTAAGATGTTTTCCCTGAACCTTGATTTATTCCATATATGGTCTCTGATACTGGGTACATCTTAGTTTACTTTGGCGGAAGTATATTACCTGAAAAAAAACACGTCTATTACATATGGACCTTAAATTGATTCTGCAAACGTCTCATTGCCATAGTTGGGCTCCAATTTCAGTTTCAGTCTTTCAAAGTGAGGGTGACTTAGAGAGTTATAGAGTAATTCAACTGTAAAACCAAGATATAAGGCCTCGCTGGAGAGAATCCCAGCCTCTAAATGGTAGTGTTGAATCTCACACTGTGACACACTTTTTTTTAAAAATGAGATGCAATTTTCGTCTTGAAAACGATCCCTCGCACATCCTAATTCCTTCCTGAACCACAGCTGGAACACAGGATCTAGAAGAGTTGGCAGAAATAGGGTATTGGCTGCATTAGGCATCCCAGTGGACATCCTCACTCATTTTTTTGCTGAGAGATAGTGACGACATAAGACCACATGTCTTACAGAGTTTGGGGAATCAGATTTAAGAACATCTTAAGCACATGAGCCAAGATTATGCCAGCTAACCTGTTTAGGTAAATACAAATGTCATTTTAAGTATTCCTCTGACTCCCGTCTCTTAGGGTTGTAACAAAGCTTTGATGAAGTTGAGACTAAAGAAGACGATGGTAGACGACATCTCCGACAGTTTGCGTCAGGCTGGGGGCAAACTGAATTTTGATGAACTCCGTCAGGATCTTAAAGGGTGACCAAGACCTCAAAACACTCTAAAAGCTCTTAAATATTATGCTATCAGTGCAATGCTTGGGTTGTTGTTGTTTGATGCTACCTGTCCTGAGTGTGTTTGGGTTCTTTCTTTGCTCAGAAAGGGCCACACAGATGCAGAGATTCAGGCCATCTTTGCTAAGTATGATCACGACGGTGACCAGGAGCTGACAGAGCATGAACACCAGCAGATGAGAGATGATCTGGAGAAAGAGAGAGTGAGTGATGATGTCAGCAGTTTGTCCCTTTGGTTTTAGTGACTGAATAATGATCAGAAAACGCATGGAAAAACACAGAACATCCTGTGGTAGCATACACAGCCACAGCACCTGCAGATGCTCAGTGTGTTTCTGCTGATATGCTAGGAGGACTTGGATCTGGAACGCAATTCGCTGACTAGACCCAGCAGTGGGCGGAGCTTCCCTCGGACCCAGGACGACTCGGAGGAGGACGATGACGAGGACAGCGGCCACAGCTCTCGTCGCCGTGGCAGCAGCTCGGGTGGTGTCTCCTATGAGGAGTTTCAAGTGTAGGCAGCTTAAGTTTTTGTTATAATGTAAATTACAGGAAACTGAACAACTAACTAATACCTTCCCTTTGATCTAAATTAAGTTGATGTCAATTCTTGGAGGTTGTGGAAAAATTCCCATCACATTTTTGCATAGCTCAAGGTGGTGTCCTCAAATTGCTTGTTTGTCTGACAAACTGTCCAACACGCATTAAAATGCGTTAGTCATGTCAGATTTGGAAACACTTTAATTCCTTCTATTCAGTATTTATAAGCAACATTAATATTTAAAAAATTGTTTACCGCATACTATAATGCAGGTTTAAGGACATTTTAAAGCTTTTATTAAAGTACAGTATATGTTAACAAATATAACTTCTCCTGTGAAGACATATTTTATATTAGTACAACTGTGTTTTACTATTTTATTTATTTATTTTTACACCAGCCTACATTTACATTATGTATATGTGTTATAAACAATTTATTAAATGTTTACTTACATATTTTTCTAATAATAAATAGTGTGTAACAAAGTGTTTTAAATAGCCATGTGAATGATTATGACTGTAGTAGAATGACACATTTGACATGTAATATACTGTAATAAGAGATCTGATGGCTTTCTGTTTCTCAGGCTTGTGAGACGTGTGGACCGGATGGAGCACTCTATCGGCAGCATAGTGTCCAAGATAGACGCTGTGATTGTGAAGCTGGAAACCATGGAGAGAGTTAAACTTAAAAGGAGAGATGTGGTGGGCAGGCTGCTGGACGCCATAGAGGTGAGACACAGTGGATACACAATCAGTGCGTTGACATGCACTTAAAGCAGTTATACTTTTTTTTTTTTTTTTTTTAAATGGCTCACAGGGTTGAAAGAGGTTGCGCTCTCACCACGCTCATAGCACCAAAAAAGAGTTTAGTAAAGTTAGAGTAGCTGGTGAACACAGTGGAGCATTTAGCGCCTAGAAAAACATGTATTTTTCTCAAGAGTTGGTAGAAACCAATAACAGAAATACAACTGCAAATAAAGAAATAATCTTCATATATGTTTTTACAACTAGAAGAATGAAGGAAAAACTAACTGTATATTCCTAATCATACCCATATATATGCATACACATACAGTTACAGTCACACACTGTATGTATATATGTGTACATTTACACTTATGTATTTACATTTACCGTTTGCACATGAACATATTTGCCTGTATGTAAAAAACTATTCGAAGAAAGTAAAATTAAGACAAAGAGAGTAGAAGTAGAAAGAAAAATCACAAATTTGCCTCAAGTGGGCTTAACTTTCTGTTCAAAATTAAATCGGACTAAAACTGAATCTCATACAATGTAGCCTCTCAGTGCACCGTTGGCCCTCTGATACACAGACACACGCACAGAATCAGTATCACTAATACAATTAAAATAAATAAACCACAGATCTACATGAACCTATGGCACATTGTCAGATGTGTGCATGTAAACATTGTGTATAAGTAAACCTGTTTCTGTCTGTCAGGATGAGCAGACGGAGAGGCTGGTGAGGGAGGAACTGGAGCTCTGTGAGTCCGATGATATGGTCTCTCAGGTCAGCCACCCACAGCCGGCCACTCCTGTGGGCCCTCGCCCTCGACCGTCCTCTTCTCTGTCCACCGACGGCCTCGATACAAGCACAAATGGGAGCGGCCACGTGTGAAGTGTTGGCTCGCTGAAGAATATTCCACTTTAGCAAGAAACTCTATTGGAAATTTCCCTTCAGCGGTACAAATAACTTCAGATGTGGGACAGTTTTTTGCAGAACAAAATAATTATGGAAACTGTTCAAATTCCTTGACATATTACAAAGCAGGTGACAAAGTCAAACTTACCTCACCTCAGATATTTTAATGCACTGAAAGTGAGTGAGACTCTCCTGAGAGACATCTAAAAGTATTATTTTCTCTGTCTCAAGCTATTATCTAGTATTACTTTAACAGGATGATGAAAGGAAATAAAAAAAAATGTGTGAAAGAGACTGAAGAATAATGAAGGATTTACAGTGCGTATCAAATCACAGTATTATACACAGTATTGGATGTAATACACCAGCTGCAAAAGTTCTCAGTTGCACTCAGTATACACAGAGTATGATTTTAGTATTACATGAAAAATATGCTCACCTGCTTCTAATCTCTGTATCAACACATTTTAGCATTTCAACAAATACCAAAAAGGCATTTCTTTGAATGTTAATTTTGCTGATTATTTTTTCATCATTTTAACACACAGTAGGTATAAGTGGGGCACACTCTGCCACATTTACTTTTTCTTCTGTACATCAATTAAGCTTCTAATTAAACAGCTTATTATCATGTTATGATACATATTGTAACTTAAAACAAACTTCGATTTGGAGTGCATCTAGTGTTCATGGGAAACCCATGCATTTATAATTTTTTCCCTGTGCCTTTTTTTTTTTTACAGTCTTATTTCTTATTCTCTTTTGTTTTTTGTTTTATTTTAAATTTTATGCCAAATAAAGTGTTATTAAAATAAAACAAAATGTTATTCTATTTTTTAAAAACAAAGTTAATTTTAGGGCCTAAGCTTCCAAGCTCAGTAATGCAACAGTGTTTTTTATTTTGGGTATGAATTTACACCAGTGAACAATTTAAGTATTCAATCACAGTTTATTTTATGGGACTGTCATTTCCTAATAATTTTCTTGAAAGTTTCCTGGAAAGAACCCTAGAAAGATCTTATACTAATTTGTGAGCAAATACACATACTGTTATTGCATTTCATTTTAGTATAAAATTAGCTGTTGATTTCTATCAAAGAAAAGCTTTTTTAAATCCAAGAAAATATTTATTCATCATTTATGTATTATTGTAAACAATATTCTTCAACCCATGTAAGCTGAATTGTATGATTGGCTGTAAACAATTAACACATTTGTGTTTGTCATTGACTAAATTACTTGAGGTTACATTTGAAATTAATTGGAATCATCTGATCTGAAGTCCAATTAACATTGTGATGCTACCAAATTACATGGTTGTTGAATTTCACGACTGCACTGAAAAAGAAGACGAAGATTACATGAAATGTTTATATTGGTATCAGAATATACAAATGTGTGTATAGAAGTTTGCTTTGGAACAATAGAAAAAGTTAACACACACTTAATATCTACCTGATATAATTCTACAATATCTACAATTACAAATAATGACGTTTAAGGGGAAATCAAGATGGATTAAATTCTGTGTGATTTGGAAATTGTGCAAAAGCAAAATAAATCTACACTACTTAGTGACACAAATACTGAAAAAAGGCATATTCTGATTTAAGAATAATACAACAAATGTAAATAATCATAAATAATGAAAAATCTTTGAAATTCTATAAACCTATACCCTGTTTTAGTGCTTTTCATGTCTTCAACTTTAGAAAATTCTCTACACTCCAAAAAAAGTGAAAAATAATGTCCAATTAGTTGCTGAAAAGTGAACACAAGGTTTTCATGATAAAAAATAATGTTTACATTCAGGTATGTATTTTAACTATACTGAATATCCAAGTATATAAGTGCAAACCATAGGCACACTTTAAGAAATAGTTTGACATTTTCAGAAATTCGATAACTCTCTTTCTTGCAGAGAGTTAGATGAAAAGATCGGTTATCCCATATATGCGCATTAAAGCTATTCTAAACTAGATCAAGTTACATTTCTGAAAATATGTATTTCCACAAAACGCAGAGAACTACTGAGAACTACAAATAGTAATTAGGGAAACTAACAAACTCTCTAATCAAAGTTTTTATATTAATAACGGATCAAATTCAAATACTTGTTGTTTTGTTTTCAGTGGAAAAACTCTGAAACTAACTGTACCTGACCTGCTCAGCACCAAACACAATAACGACAAGCTGGTGAAGACAGTGGAACATTTAGCAGCATTTAGCATTTAGCTAGCTACACGGTGGGAACCTGCTGGAAGTATTTCTTGGTGAACGACAGTCAGACACGGTGACTTCCAGTGTTGCCTGATATGACTGACACCTAGCCGTCCAATCACAGCCTCAAACCTGTACAACTGCCATAAAAGTATAGTATAGTAACTTAGTAGCCATTTTTTTTTCTGTTTTGGTCATTTTTACATTTCTGTTTGTGTATTAGTTAAACAAGATGTGACATTTTAATTAGTGAGCTAAGCTAATCCTAGTACATTAATGCGCAGACAGGAGAGTGTTATACCATCTAACTCTATGCAAAAAGCAAATGTTACTCCCAAAATGTCAAACTTATCCATCAATGATATTTTTGTGAACATCTACTGACCGGCTTCCACAAAGACAAAAAAAAAAAAGAAAAAAAGAAGAATTCAGAATTAAACATTTAAGTGAACTTCTTGATGTTGCGGAGTTTCAGGTAGGCGATGATGAGGAATATGACGGACATGACAGTCAAAGCCACGTGGTTCTCCCACAGTCCCCAGGGGGTGTACTCTATTCCCAGGTAGTCCAGGTACTGCTCTCCTGTACATCTGAAACAGGGAATGTCCCACTTACACATGGCCTATCATTGTTTAAGATGTATTTATTGTTTGTAAAGTCAACTGGAATTATACTGGTGATTGTAAAAATGTTAACTTTTAACGTGAGGCAGCTAGATTGGAAATGTCTTAATTAACTTAAGTAACACACAGCCAGAGAATATACTGTATGAAGTCTACTCACGTCACAGCTGCGCTCACACTGCAGTTGGTCATTAATACCGACATGTTGGCGTTTCTGTTCACAACCTCCTCACAGAACTTCAAACCCACAAACTCGTTGATCTTCAAGGCCTGGACACAGACAGCACAGTCAATGAATGCAGAGCAGAACAAAGTAAATATCTGCTAGAGATATTACTCCAGTTAGTAGAGTTATCAGTTATCAGCCCTGGCACCAGTGGTATCAGCAGAAAACCACAGCTGCGTCTGGAGGAGCCGCCTGAGCGTCTCAACACCTGTAAGATTAAATGCAGTAGCTGTGGCACAGTGACCTAGCGCCTCACACTGACCTTTCACCCTGAGTCAGTCGCTCATTAGGCGGACAAGAGAGAATTCCCTCACAAAGCTGCATCATTTAGTCATGGATACTGTAGATTATCGAACAGGACTACTGGACACTGGCACAGGGGCCTGAGGGGTAGGACAGCCCCTGGACCAGAGCCCCTGCATGAAGTGACAGTGACTTAATATTCATCTCAGTTAAAAGACAGTACCCTCACAATGACTTGATTTAGTAATAACATATTAATATGAGTCTGATAGAGCAGTTGGACCAATCTATTGACTGATATTATGGCAGATATACTTGCTTTAGTTTTGGTGTATATAAATAAATAAATGACAAAATAAATGTCTGAGGTAATTTACAAACAGATTTTCCACCATCTGGCAGATTTATTTTTGAATTGTAAAATGTCTCACTTAGTACATTTCTTGGTTAAAAATAAGTAAATACATTTTAAAAAACAAATTATAAAAAAGTATAACATTAATTAACGACAGACATATAAAGTAATTAACATTAGTTTGACAAAACTACTATTCTATACTATAATGAAGAATAAACTTTCATGCTCTCTCGATATCGATATTGGCCACAACAATCCATTATTGATCAGGCTCTGGTGTGTGATTTCAAACTTTGTATCTTTTAAATGACCCTCTTGGCCACATGCTGAGTTTACCTGGTGACGACATAATGAAGAATCATCAAAGCTGCAAGTACCTTTCTCTGGAGCTGTCAATAAACTGTATACAGTAGTTCTTATTACTAGTTTTTACTGAAATTCCTTTCTTAAATTTTGACTTACTGCGAGACCATAGCGAGGAATACTGAAGTACTTCAGCCAAGCCAGCCAATCTGTGATGCTGGGTAGGTTCACCAGGAGACCTGAGAAAATCTGAAAACACAACACAAACTCAAGTTACGGGACTTTTTTCACAGCAGACATGTTGATATGTCACTGCAGGACAAGCACAGATGTTTCTAACAACATTATTTATAGTTCACTGGCACAGCTCATTAACATTATTAGTCACACCTGTGTGATGTTTTGACACCTTCATCAGAAAAATTATTTTAGATTACCCTTTTTCATGTGTCACATGCATCTGCATAATGTTGCTGCTAAAATGTTAAACCATATTTTTATGTGTTCTTATGGTTTTTGAAGAGGTATTGTGTTTGGACATACAGTGGGGTCCAAAAGTCTGAGAGTCTCAGATTTTATAAGTGCAGATCATTACAGTGCATGGATAATTCAAACTGGTGGGTTACTCATTACAAAAACTGTTCAAATCCACAGAATTTTATTTTCATTCTAGTGGAGATCCAAATTAAAAAAATCCAAATATACCAAGCTTGAATTCTGGAAAAAAGTGAAATGATCCACAAATCATCTAGAATGATTCAATTTGATGAAAAAAATCTTTCACTATATGATGTAAACATCATGTGGCCTCAATGAAGAGTTGGAGCAAATCATATGCATATCTTTTGTTATTCTGTGCTGCTGCGTCTCTCACCATCATGAAGACAAAGGTGATGGTCATGAAGATGTTGGCCAGAGCCACGACGCTCTGGTCAGCTGAGATGGCCATGGTCATGGCTGTGGCTGTGTAGGCCACCAGAGTCACTGTCAGCGTGAAGATGAAGAAAGCTGCTACTGTGGATTTGAGCCCTGATACACACACACACACACACACACACACACACACACACACACACACACACACACACACACACACACACACACACACACACACACACACACACACACACACACACACACACACACACACACACACACACACACACACACACACGATTATCAAACAATAAATACTGAGCTGACATCTGAGTTTAGAATTAGTATTTAATCTAATACTCAAGACTTAAAGCTGAAGCATTCCACAAATCAATGATAGACCTGTCAGTCTTACCGATCATGAAATAGACAATGCAGCTGAAGATAACAGAGGTGATGGTGCGCAGAGCGACATCAGACAGGATCTTTGAGAGGAAGTAGACAGACACTCTGTAGTAGCCACTGATGTACTCATGCCTGTCAAAACAGAGTACAAGGAGAAATCAAATACTGACCGTGACACATAACTCTGCACAGCTGTGCACGTGGATGTCATTGTTAGCTTGATGAGTCCTTTACATCTTTATAGATATTTTGTTTACTCTCTGAGTGCATATATCCTCTGCTGAAGCATTTGACAATTGTCTTAGTCTGTTTATATTGTTTGTATTTATTGTTGTAACAAGGCCTCTCTTCTCTTTATCTCTGTGAGACTTCACCTGGTTGAATGAAGGAAAATGACATGAATGACAGATTACATACACAAACAGTTTCCTCTCAATGATGAAGAGCTCAGCTGCAGACACAGTGCTGAAACACTGGTTGGTGGTGATGAAGAAGAGGGCGCCCATCCTGTAAGAAACAACAAAACGAAATCTGGTCAGTAAGTCTCTCGAGGGCTCAACACAATTTTATATTTTATCTTTATCCCATAACCCACATGTACAGTCAGTTCAGTTACAAATACAATAGTTACAGAAAGAGAGGACACTCATCTCAAAAACAAGACCAGTCCTCTGAGGGAATACAGAGCAAATCACAACAAATGGGAACAAAGTGCCTTTACATAAGCACTGGTATCAGGTATTTGAATTATCCTGGGTGTGTGTTGTGCATGTAAGCATCATATCCTGGTTCGGAAAAATGGATAAAGCCTTAATTATTCCAGTTTTGAAAAACATAGATATGCTACCTGGAGTGGTATGTGGTGAGTTTTTCCTGATTTTATTCAAAGGTCTAAGAACAGAGCGGAGATTGTAAATCCCCCTAAGGCTAATTTGTGATTTGTTTTTTTGTTGTTATTTATGGGCATTTGTTGCTATTAATCCGGTAGCTACAATGAGAGAAAGACAGGAACCACAGGGAGAGAGAGAGAGGGGACGCCACGCAGCAAAGGGTAAAGGGTCAGACTTGAACACAGCCCGCTGTGGTTAGGACTAAGCTTGGTGGTACGCACTCTACCAGGTGAGCAACAGGGACAGCCCCCCAATTTCTGATTTGTGATATTAAGCTAAGTAAATAAAACTGGCTTGTACCTCATAGGTAGCCTGTATTTAAAAATATAGTGAAAGTGCATTTCCTCTAAAATGGCCAGATATTATTCTCTAGTTGTACGTAGTCTTGTTTTCTTCCACTGTACCTACATTTGGGGACCAATAGGAACCAGGAAGTTGTTTGTTGCTACCTGATTCATACAACTATTGTACTATAAAGTGTTACCAAAGTCACCAATGCACATAGCCTGCATGTCGAAGCACCCAGAGGAAACTCCACACAGACAGTCCAAGACTAGCCAGTGGATTAAACCCAGGACCCGGACTTCTTCAAGTAAGGGTTAGTGACGAAGAGGAGCTGGGGATCAAACTGGCGGTGGACTGTGTCTCTGGGGGCAATTGTGGCTTTTGTTTAATGTCTTTTGAAGTGTGGGTTATTTCCTGTATTTGTTTCCTTTCTCTTTTCTCTTACTGCTGTTTGCACTTTCTCATATGTAATTGCTTTCTCCTGTACACGTCCGTTCTTGTTGTCCTGGTTGCATTTTAACATGTGGAACAGTAAAGCACATTGAGTTTAGTTGTAAGGAAATGTGCTACATCAATGAAATCACTACGCTTGTCCTCGCTTTATATTCTGAGGCAGCGTCAAATACAAAGAGGTGATCATGAAGGGAGAGGGAGCAGCGATAAACTCAGTCGCTGTGCAGATTATGGTACTACATGTGTTATGGTCCATGTGTAACAAAACAGACTTCAAAGTTAACTGACTCCACTGTGGCCCTAATAGCTGACACCCAATGAAATGGAGGGAGGGGTGAATAACTTGAGACGTTTAAGCCGCGTACACTGGTGTCTGCCACACTGCCTATGCATTGACCATGAATTTAATGACATTAGGTCCTTCTATTCCACTGAACCATGCACAGAAAGAAAAGAGAGAGAGACCATTGAGGTTTCTATTGTGCTTCATTGGGCTTGTGAGTACCAGGTTGTGCCCAATATAAAATATGGTAAGAGGATTAACTATGCAGGAATTGCTCCACTTTTCACACTTTTCTATCAAAAGTTGTCGAGGACTTGAAAACCTGGGCATTAATTAAGAAACGTGTCATATTAATCAATGTGCCCATCCTGTATGGCCACATAATAATCTATTAATCCACATCAATGATCAATAGCTTTTATGTTTTCTAAGAGTTAATACCTTCTAGATACTGTAAAGGCCTAAAGCAGTTTTTTTTTTAAAATATTGCCACAAACAGAAAGTTGCGGTGTTGGTGTAATGTTTTTATAATACAAACAAAATCCACATTATTCTCAGTTTACAACAGGCATACATGTGAGTGAATCGCACAGAGCTACTTTAAGCACCAGACAGGACAAAACAGTAAAATACAAAAAAAAAAAAAAAACAACTTCTTACTATAATATGCTTTTCAACTGACACAGGGACAACAAAAACACACCCAAGAAAAACACAACATTACCATTTACTCAGAAATGCAGTTTTAATGTTGATAATGATGTAATGTAATGTGTATAAAATATTAGGATGGGTCTCACCTGTTTTGGATACCACTCTGATCATCTTTGACTCTGAAGAAAATGGCTCCTACGATGAGGGCGAGAAAAATGTTGACTCCCAGCTGCACAGACAAAAAATAAGACATTTAGACAAAAGAAAGCTATGATGAAAATTTATACGGCCCTGTTTGTAAAATATATATTAACACTCAATGGAGTCATAAATTTAACAGGGCAATGTAAGAACAAATGTATGGTCTGACCAATTGCTTTCCATCTCCATTAAGACCTTCATACAACACTCATTGAAATGAACTTTATTGTGACACAGTTCGTGGTCTTCATAAGGGTGATCATGCAACACTTCATAAAGAACATCTGAATAAGTATAAAAATGTGACCTTCTGTGTCATCTCACAACAGGTAAATGTAGTTTTGACAGTAAGTCTGCTTTCTCTGCTCGACTGCAAAAAGGTGAAGTTGTGTCAGAAATAAATGCCAGACAACTGCTCTGAGACTTAGATTATGAAGAAACTCACTTGATCAAAGGTTTCGTGTTTTTGAAACATTTACCTCTGAGGCTATTTGGAAGAAAAGGGCAAATGTTGGTGAGTGTGACGGGATTAACTGAGCCATCAGTGCAGTCATTGAGTCATTCAATTCTGCTGAATGTGGACTGGTATGAGCTCTTTTTGAAGAATGAAAATCAAACTTAAGCAATATTCTCACTGACAGAGGAGCCAGTGTTTTTAGGGATCAGGGGTCAAGTGGACACCCTGCTCCTCCTCCAGACAGACCTATCCGAGACAACAACCAGACCTGCTGGTGGGGGCAAGATGACAGAAAAAAAGTGAGAGAAGTGAAAGCAACACAAGTTTTAATCCCAACAATTTACAGATTATGACAGGACTAAGCGGTTCCCAGGGTGAAGGGATAAGCTAATAAGGTTGAGCCTTTTTCACCTCATTCCCCTCAGCCCCTCATGTGAAAGCGGGGCAGTGAATGGATAGGTCATGACGCCATCATGTGATGAGTCCTGGAGCAGGGCCAAGGGGCTTTGGCCAGATATGATATCAGTTAAGATCCTGGCCCAAAGAGGCAAGAGTGGGGTCACAACAGTCACCAAAGCCGATTATGGCGCCCACGCCACCTAGAGTCCCCCTTGAAGGATTATTTTGACTTATTTAGGGCCAATTATCTGTTAATAATTCTTAAAGTGAGGAGACTTCTGACAGCATTTTGCCGCCATGGGGTGACTAATGAGAGCATTAAGTGGTGACCCCTCTATGCATCCTGTTCATGAGGATATTGGTTATTTACTGCAAGTTTCACTCTTTAGAGTGTTTGAACAAAGTGAAGGTGATAGCGGTACAACATCATGTTTAAATGGAGACTTGAGATATTGTGAAAATGAGGACTTGGGACCCAACTTGTATGCGTCTGTCTTGAGACAAAAAGGCAAAAGCTGAGACTTAATAAATATTGAAAAATACAGTGCTGTGCGTACTTTTTGAAGCTACAGCCAGCAGCCGGTTATCTTAGCACAAATGCTCTAATATGTTCATTAAGAGTTTTGAAGAAACTCTAAGGTACTGGAATGGCTAGTGATTGGAGAAGATATTGTAACTTGGGTAACACATTAATATTAACACAACTGATTCAACTGATTCTTTCAATCAAGGTGACGCAGGCTAATTAAGTGTTAACAAATTTTTAAGATGAGTATCTATCATTATTCCAAGATATGTTAACCCCGTTTTTTTAATAAAGAATATTGACCTAACTAATAGAAGAAGGGCCAAAACCAAACTTAGCCAAGACCCTGAACAGAAAAGGCTTCAAGAGACAAGCTAAGCAGGTAGGTTTTTTTTTAAATTTTGGCACAGCCAGGTTAGCTGTTTCCCAATGTTTCACTTATGCTAAACTAAGCTAATCAGGTGCTTGATTCAGCTGTTAGTGTATTTACTTTAATACTTTCCTGCCTTCATATCAAGCACATGGACTATATTCATTCCTGCAGCCGTGAAAATAATTAAACCTAATTAACTTTATTGACGTGCTAGTTTCTGCTTTAGTTTTACTTTTTCTGCTTAAGTCTCGAAGATCTGAGACTTGACTTGGAGCAGAAGACTTAAAAAAGGGCTTTGTCCTCTGTGGCTGGACACTGTGCAGGTGGTTTGAAGTTTATGATGAGTTCTGTGTTTTAAGTGAGTAATGGGGATGTTTACCTGGGCAACAGATGTTTGTGGGTTTAACATGAGGTTCTGGAAGGTTCTTTGTAGCACCCAACGTAGCTGGTGGAAGAAGGAGCTGTTGTAGGTGATGGTGCGGGATTTTGGACGTGAGATACACTCCTTATCCTGGACGATGCGGTCCAGCTCGGCTCGTGTGTCGCCGGAATAGCTGCAGTTCCTGTACTCCTCTATCAGCCGCTCCTCGATGCTCTGCCTAGAGCTGCTGAGCTCCTCAAAGTCCAAATCTAGCCATGCAATCAGGAGGAGAATGATGTTAATAAGGGAAATACTCAATACTACAACAGATGCTGATAATCACATTAAGCATTGGATTGAAGAATTTAAGTTGTGGACTTTTGAACCTCAAATGGAAGAAAATTGTTTTCTGACAAGAGAGCCTGATGAAGCACATGTGAAATGTGTTACATGCTCTTTCACTTGCAGAAAACGTTAAAATAACATAATAAATGATAATAAAATAAAATCATCATTGCCAATTGACTAATTTGTTAATTGTTTCTAAACCCTTGTCTGCATAGAATAATATCCCTTGGGAATACTTGATAAAAACTAAATTATCTGTTTTTGCTTGCAAAATCATCAAGTAAGATTTGCAAGTTAAAGCACACATTATTTGTGCCAAAAATTAACAAGTTTACAAATTCATCTTATTGTGAAGGCAGAAGATATTAAATCTTGATTATAGTAATGATGGCTTTGTTTAACGATGGCGTTACCTTCAGAGCCGTGCACTTTGGTGATGGTTGTGCCAGTGAAGTCTCCATTAATAACATCCAGGAAGAAGTCAGCTGGGTTGTTGTGGGGCTCACAGGGATAGCCTGAAGCACACATCACAAAGATCCATGTTAAATATCGATAAATGCCCAGTGTTGTATAGATAGTGGCTATAGACTGTATATAAGATAGCAACATAGCTTTTTTTTGTCTGCTATTTACCCATATAAGAATATATATTTGCACAATCATCTATATACTGTATATTCCCTAATTAAACTTAACATTAAAAACATAAGGAAGAGTTTAAAGATGTGGTAATAATCAGTTTCAACAGAGCAGTCACCAATGTTAGCAAAGTAGTCCAAAGCATTTGGCGCTGGTCCATGGTACACCATTTTGCCACTAACCAGCAAGGTTAGCGTGTCAAACAGTCTGTAGATTGAGTAGCGAGGTTGGTGGATAGACATGATTATGGTTCTTCCATGACTGGCCATTCTGAAAACACATACAGTAAAAGTGAGATGTAAATATATTGCCAGTAAATACAATAAAGCTGCATTCTAATTCGACAGGAATTTGTTGAATCAAATGGAGTCAAAAATGACCATTTTGAGTTTCAGAGCTAATTACAATAATAATAATAATGATAATGATAATGATGACGATAATAATAATTCTTAGTGTTGTACAGACACATCTAGACCCTTCCATTAACATAAAAAGTACAGGATGCACAGCTGTGACTTGGCGTGGTACAAAGGAGGATCCAATCCAATATTGGTTGGGCTCTAGTTAGCAGGAGTGAAATATGGAGTGAGGCCAATCAGATGGCTGCTGTTCTGTGGGTTAGACTCTTATTTAGGTGGCATCCTGTGTGTTTAATGTGGTCTATGTAGCTTTGTGGCATGGATGTAGTTGAAGAATCTGAATACAATCCGTGTTGAAATCAAAGAAATAACAAACAACTGACAAACTTCTCCTAAGTTTTTCATTACCTTTTCAGCAACAGTAAGACAGAGTTGGCAGTGCTAGCATCCAGCCCTGTGGTTGGTTCATCCAGGAAGAGAACTGAGGGATCAATAATCAGCTCCATCCCGATGTTTGTCCTCTTCCTCTCTCCTCCTGAGATTCCCCGGGTCATCTGTGTGCCGACCTAAGGAAAACACCAATATAAGAACAACACAAAAGGGATCAGTCAGTCTGTCCTGACTCTCTCTTACTGTCTTGAAGCTTGACTCAGACCACTAGGTACGGGGTTAGATGACTAATTGAGGCATGTTGGACCTTGGAGTCAGCCACTTTTGTGAGACCCAGTTCTTTGATTAGGTGATTGACTCGAGCCTCCTTCTCACTCTGAGGCACAGAGCTGGGGAGCCGCAGAGCTGCAGAAAAACGCAGATTCTCCCTCACAGTCAGGGTGCCCATGACCACATCTTCCTAGGAGGGAGACAAGAGCTCGAGGTCAAACGTCAGACACATTGAAGATCATTTCTTTGGCAGATTTCTATTGTCCTGCTCTCCTGTGTTTTTCTGAAAATTTACATTTCCGCAGACCTGTAAAGCAGAGAACTATTGATCTAATAGTTTTTAGTTACTACTACCAAACAGCAGACAAAGTTAGAGACTAGCTGGTGAAAATAGTGGAGCATTTAGCAGCTAAGGAGACAGATATTTTCCTCAGGAGCAGGTGGAAACAAAACCATAGAGCTAATATCCGACTTAAATTTGTCAGGTGGGCGCAAACAAAACTCGAAGTGAAAGCTAATGTTGCTCCATGTCTGCTGGATGTGTAATTATGCCACTGTTTGCTCACAAGTTCAGATGATAACATGTCAGTGTTGTGTTTACAGCTTTTTTACACTACCCCCCCAAGTGGCTGAAAAATCAGTTGATGCAAGTTTAAGTAACTGAAAATAATTCAAATGCACCTGAACCACATAACCAGAGAGGCATTTGAAGTTTGGAGGCTGTGGTGCTCCATCAATGAGTACTTCTCCTGAGAGTCCTGAAGGATCCTTCCTCGCAGCCAGAATATCCAAGAATCTTTGAAAAAACAAAACAAGACAACGTTTAACATATCTACAGTAAATACAGACTATTTTGATTTTTTTTTTTTTTTTATTGGATATCGGTGCAATACTCACGAAGATTTTCCACTTCCAGTAGGTCCAAGAATAGCGTTCAGGCCAGGTCTCATTATACCACTGCAAGACAATAACACATAACTGTATATAACCAGTTTAACATTGATAAATGAATTTTAAGGCAAATACTGGGGCATATTCAAATGGTCTGCATTCATTTCTAAGGTGTATAGTCTAAGATTTTCACTGGTATCAGTTTTACAATACAAAAATGAAGAGAGTGAAACAAAGTGGATTAATACGGTTCTTGATTATGTGATGATCATTTTCCTCATAGCACTTTTTTCTAAATTCATTTTCCTCCCTCCTCCTAAATAGAGTGATGTTTGCAAAAGGATTTTTGCAGTTGTTACAGATATAATGAACATTTGTTTAAAGCTGCAGACAAAAAAAAACTCTGTAAAACCATTGAAAAGAATTCAAGAGCAAATCCTTTGACTTCAGAACAGTTACACAAAAGCACCAGGAAGAGTCGGCGATATAAAATGGAATTAAAAGACTGAATAAAAGCCTGGCAGTGGATCACGTGACGGTGTTTAATTCGTTTCCCTGGCAGACTGCTCTTTAGTGCATCAGAGAGATTATATGCAGGAAACCATGCTTAATATCATATAATTAACACTGAGGTGGGAAAAGGCCCAAAAACTTGTGTGAAATGATTCATTCTTCCATGGGAAATGTCAGCTGTGTTTAATACCATCAGAAAGAAACTAATGTAAGAGTCTATTCACTATTGTCCTGCTTTAGATAAAGATACAGTGAGTCATATTGAATTGACATGAAGAACCACTTTTTCACTGTAACATTGTCACCTCAAATTAAGAGAATCAAAAATGTCCACATTCATAAAATATTTTCTCTTGCCGTCTGAGAAAGGTTCAAATAAATTAGCAAAAATCTGAAATATCATTATCTTTAACAATTTAATAGATTTTCTACTGAATGTTTTGAGTAAATGAATAGAGAAAACAATAATTGAGAGTAAGAGTAATGAAGGACTGCATAAGGAGGAAGATACAACTGAAAAAGACACAAAAGGAAGACAAACAAACAGATGCAGAGGGTGTACAAGTTTTACAACTGACTTGAGGTCCACCAGTATCTCCTTGGGACTGGTTTTCCTTTTGCAGAAGAAGCCACTCTTCAGCTGCACTTTGTACTGGATGTTGTGGAAGCTCACAGTGGATCCGCAGGGCTGCTTGTTCTGGTCCGTGGCTGTGATGACCTTTGACCTGGCCATCCCGTTGGTGCCGATATCTTCGATCATTGCAATGTTGATGTGATTGGCTCTCTCCATTATCCTCTGCGGCAATCACCCTGTCAAATGACAGAGTGAAGACTACATCCATTTAAATCCCTGAATATTAATACACTCTTATAAAATTAAACATCAAACTTACAGGAAAAACAAGCAGAGGTGCTATTTCTATGTGTAGTAATAAAGTAATAAAACAACAATACAAAAATACTATGTTAGTCCTGCTAAGAAAAAGTACAGAATTATTGTCAAATAAATATAGTTAATAAAGTATTTGTTATTTAGAATAAATATCATCCAGAAGTGATCTTGCTATTATTATACAGGTATACAACATCATTAGACTGTTAATACTGATGCATCAATGTATAAGTAACAGTTTATTGTTGTGGCCGTTTGAGGTGGAGCTAGTTTTAACACACCTGAGACTTAAGACCTACAAAGGCTCTGAAGATAAATGGGAAGTTGTCAGATGAGTATTTGGAGATGATTTTTTTTTTTTTTTTTTTACTTTTCCCTAATCTTTGTTTTTCTTATGTGAAATATTGTAGACTGTGACCTCTGTGGGACTCAAACTGTTATTTAAATGAAACCATTCTTCGGAGGGTAAATGTTTCTTCTTGGTAAAACTGAGCGCATATGTCTATGAGCTAACAACTCACAAACATGAAACATAACAAGGTTTTTATAAGCTTGTCATTTGTTTTTTTTTTAATCTTCGTCTGAAAAGTAACTAGAAAGTACAACTGTTAGACAAATGTAGTGGAGTACACAGTACAATATTTCCCTCTGAAATACAGAAGCATGAAATGGATTTATCGAAGTAAAGTACAAGTACCTCAAAACTGTATGTGGTACAGTGCCTGGTAAAAGTTACTTCCCACCTCGTGTGTGGCTATGGTTTAAATTGACTGAAAGCTGTGATTCATAGGGATCTGGGTGGATTACAGTACGACTTCAGCTAAGAAAAATTCCAGGGGGAAACCCTTCATCTACAACATGTGATGGGGGAGTGAACCACACCAGGGCTATGCACAGCTGGTAATGGCTTAAACTTCATTAGGAAAATAATGCAGCAACAGGTTTGAGTCTCTTAAATGTCAATTTAAACATTATTGTTAAAAAATTCCAGATGTATAAGTCGGCAATTTACCTTATGCAAATAATAATTAAATAACCATATTCAAATATTATTATCATCTACATCAGAAAAATTAGTTTCATCCTCTGAGGAAATGTCATATTTTTGTGCCAACAGCTTTAATTTCGTCAATGTACTAAAAAAGGACAAACCAGTAAAGAAAAACCTGCCAGCCATCTCCATATACTACCAACAGCGTTATACTGGTGTTTAACACAAACAGTGTGACTAGATAACAAGACAAAGTGGGCGAACTGGGCTTTGATAAAAAGAACTAAAAAGCGATGAAAGTATATTTCTGTGAGGAACTCACTGTGTTTTGAGGTTATAAGTTTAAATACACTTTGAAATAGAAAACCTAGATCACTTATGACTTCATAAATGAAAACATGCATAAATAAATAACTACAATAAATAAAAATACCTAGATCACTGATCGACAATAGGATGATGCTGTTTTATATATTTCTTCTCCTTGTTGAGTAACAATTTTCATGCAACTTACATGACACTGAGGTTTTGTCTTTGACATTTCAGAGGATGTAGAAATTTTAGCAACTTGTTAACATGTGTAATTTCAAATTTTGTTTTACCAGTACATTTCAAATTCTAGGGCCTCAGAGCCATTGTCATATTCTCTTGTATTTGCTGGAGTAACCATCACTGAAAAAAAAAATCGTATTCGAAAACCTAAATTTAAAGATTATCACCAACACACTCACCATCAACTGTGTTTCAAGGTGGCTCCTTTCTTTGCTTCAAATGTGCGTTTTTAAACATAATGGGTGGCCTACTTACCAAAACAGACCAAGCTCTTATCTTCCTGTCTAACTTTTTTTTATTCTGGCTAGAGCACTATTGTCACAGTAGTTAATTTAGGTCGTGGAGGATTCAAAGCAATAAGAAACGGCGTTACAATTTTCGGTAAAGCAGGGGCACCATTTTTAATTAGGCAGACAAGTAGCCGACTGCGCACACATGCTCATGATCCGTTGCAGGGCAAAAATTAAAATATAATTCACGCATTGTCACAATTATCACTAACAAGTTGTTGCAAAGTGATAAAAGGTTTTGTTAGAGACTTACCGAGCTGTGAGAGTGTGGGAAGGCTGCTGGTACAGAGTCCTGCTGCCGCTGCAGACTGACGGAGTGCAGAGACTGGGCAGGCCGACTGACATCAGCTGCTGACTGCAGGGACCGGTGCCTCACACTGAACTGGGGTCCCACCAAACTCCACGTGGGTTTAATCCTTTATTTACCACTCAAGTAGACATGACGGATTTCAATCGAGGCCGTCTATTTCTGTCTTCTCACACAACATCATCGTCTTCAGTTCATTTCTGTTCAGTATGAAGAGCTACAGTATTAGCAGGTGAAACTTGCAACAGTTGCACAATTTATCACAGTGGAAATTCATTTATCATGATTTTTTTTTTTTGTCTGGATTACATTGTAGTACAACAGCTGTAATGGAATATTATATGAGTTTTAGAAATTTTGCTAACTTATTTTCCTAGTGAAAAGTGACAAAAAAAGTTCACAGTTAAGAAAAGTAGCCATTCCCTTTTTCTGCAATAAATGTTGTCTAGCAACGCAAAAGGTTGGGCTTTTCAGATACATGGCGATTGGAGGGATGAGACCATAGACATCTATGTTTATGGATGCAACATGAAGAAATACACTCCTTTAAAGAAAACAGGGCTAGTTGTGATTGTTTTGCGTCATTTCTGCATTGGTTTCACAAACACAAAAACAAACAAACAAACAACAACAAAAAATAGTACAATGTATGAACATTTTTTGGTGTGTAGTTTTTAATTGAAGTGTCACAAGCCATTTAGATCAAAAATACAGTACTAACAGTGTTTTTGAAACTCACATTTAGGTCCCGGATACAGGTCCACGACTACATTGATTATATTTGAAAGGCAGTGAAACAAAATACAGTAAATAGATATTGAACACACTGAAAGATAACTTCAACAGACAAAGGAGGCTTGTAAAGAGGACGTGTTAAGCATAAAGACAAAGTCCTTATAATAATTCAGTATGTGAATGAGGGGGGGGGGAGTATTTACAAAACATTTATAAATGGTGTTTGAAGAAAAACTGATAGCTACACATTTGCAATTCTCATAGTTAGAACAAGTATGTCGATAACGGTGGTTGCGTTTGTCTAGCTTTAACAACCACAAAACAAAACAGTGAACAAAAACTGTAGTCAATCTAATGGTTTAAGTCTGCCTTGCACTGGAAGTGAACATACTCACCTTAGATCAGCCAGGACAACTTATACAGCTTAATTACTCTTATACCCTACAGGGTTTGATTGTTTTAGTCATGGAGGGCATTTAAGCAAACATTCACATTGTCATACATGGCTCTTAGCTGAACAGTTCTTTAGTGTTGCATTAAGTGTGCTTTGCTCTTTATGAGTGACATTTTTAAGTGGTAAAAATGTTGAATTACAGATTGCAACTGAGGTACAATTAAAAGTAATGTATCCTTACACAATACAAGCAGCATGTGCATTTCAGATATTCTGATATGAGAAATTTAGCCAAGATATTAAGTAAATGTAACAGAGAACTATCAGTTTTCCAGGTATACATAAATAGAATTATTTACAAAACATAAACTGTACATTTCGGTACCCTGAACACCTCATAGTGCCCCAACATGACCTGTTTCAAATCAGTACAGATAATAACACTTATACAAGCCTGAGCAATGTTTACATTGCAAGAAACATGAATATCTTATTTTCATGAATGTCAGCTTCAGCCACTGAAATGCTATTTCTACAAATAGCAACAACAACTCCATTCACACAGCCCACTAGTGCACCACATTAGTGAACATTCAGGGTTTTTGTTCATTTCTCCAAAAACATCACAATTGTGCAAATGGGCATCAATGTTTTTCAATGATGCTTAAATGAGTATTACAAGTCCAAAGAAAACAATGAGTGTAGAACCTTGTTTGTGGGGAAGTCCTTAGAAATGGAGATACATTGAGAAGAGCAATAGTTTAAGCATTTTCAAAGCTTAAACTGTGAATATTTCTGTACAGTTTAATGTAGATGCTTTGACCCAAGAGACAGAAAGGAAGCTCCAAAATTGATAGTCATTAAGTCCTATTCAGACTTATTATATTCCAGTTGCTTCAGAAGTTGTGAGCTTTTACATGTATGTACATTTAAGTACATTTTGTATTCTCATACAAGGGTTCAATGAATTCCAATTGACTTAAAAAAAAAATGAATGCAGTTCAATTAGTGTATTTCCCGACTCTCTTCTGCACATGTAGTCCCACTGTTAACACTGAGAAATGATCCAGAAGTAAAGACTGAAGACTTAAAACAATTGTTAAAATCCAAATGCAATGTTGTCAAAATGCAACTAAAGTTAACCTTGAAAATAATGTGCAAACTTGGGCATTATGAACAGCTAAATAGATAAAAATGTATCTGAATGGCAGACAGTCAGGAATATTAGTCTTAAAATCTTAGCTAATATAGAGCAGCTAACATATCTGCTAAGTGACGACTTGTGATCATGAATTCCTGTCTGCCATTCAAACATTTCTCAACATTTAGCACCTATAGGGTCATTGGCTTGCTAGTAGATAAAACCTTGTATAAAGAGGATGTTTTCAATTTAGTGCACTTCATGAATTCCCCACCTCTTACTTCTCAGAGGACAGTATGGTGCTGCTATAAATAACATGTTGTAAGCCTTAGGTATTATTGTTTGGGCAAATCACACTCTTTATAAAGTTTCCTCAAGGGCACCGATTGTATTGCACACATTAAATAGGTCCACAGACCACACAGTTTCATCTGACATCCTGCTGACTACGCCCAGCGACCACTGGACACAAAACTTCTGCTGAAGGAGAAACTTGTGTCCGAACTCTTGTGCTTTCCCCAAGCACCAAAGGGCACCACAATAATTGTGCTGTTGTCTTCTGAGCCATACTGAAGAGCCTAAGAGAGAAGAAAACCATAACAACATAACATAACCATCTTGTCTTAGACTTATGATGACAACAACAACCTAACCTAATGCTTCAGGGCCATAATGCATAGATGTCCACGTAGATGTTTTTCTACATTTATGATGGCTTACATCCAAGTGATGATACACTGGAACCACCCAGGTTTTGGCAGGTGTAGCGAATAGTTTTACGCCTTGCAATACATACAGTATTCACATGTTCACACAACATCCTATCCATCCATCAAAGGTAAAATTTAAAAAAAAATCTTTGCCAACAAATCCCCATGAAAGGACAAAAATCAGAAATGCTCCGTCAGCAGTTTGTCTTCCCTACCGAGTCTTTGACACTCGGCCACAAGTTCATTGCTTCCTACCGAAAAAGTGAATCTTTAAAAACAGGTCACAAATAAACTAAGACTAAATGATTCCCAAATCTTGGTCATGTAGAGTTTAGTAAAACACCACTCAAACATTAGTAAATGGTACATTTGCTGAGGATTATTTTGAGCCCCAGATTTGGTGTTTATGTCGCAGGACTATGTCTGCGGGACTGTACTGGACACAGGAAAAAAGAATAACCTGGTAATTCAGAACAGGAGAAGAACTCTGACCAGCCAAGACAAAATAAGGAGCTTGCATCAAAAAGAAAGGCTACTTCTGTTGAATGGTTATGGTTTAGGTATTTTTCATACCTAAACCATAACATGGACCAGAATACTGCACTTTGAAAATTATGAATAAAAAAAAATCCCCTCTATAAACAATAAACAACAATAAATCCACAGCCACTAAAATTACAATCCTCTCCTACTTTGTGTATAGTGGAGACTTACACTATAGACGAATTAAAAGCCAAGTACCTGGTCAGATATTCTCTGAGCTGCCTCTTTGGGGTCGTGGCACTGGTTGATGACATTGCAGATTTCCTGGCTATTCATAATGAAGTTAATGCCATCTGTGGTCAGCGCCAGGAACGCGTCATGGACATGGTGCAACTGAAGGGAGAAAGGGAGGTAATATTTACCTACATTTGAAAACAGTTTTTCCCAAAGTACCATTACAGTAGTTTAAAAGAGAACATTTTAAGAAAGTAGACAACAGTTTAAAAGTAAAATTGGGTCGATACAAATGGTTGTAAGAAAAAAAACAAAAACAAACATAATTATACAATGTCTTTGTGGACATATTTACAGATTGAGGTAGGTGTGAAAATGTGCCTGTATCCAGGTGTGCAATTTTCATTTAAAACTATTCACTTGATCACATTAAAATGGATTAAAATGGATGTCAAACATGCACAGAAATGGCAACAGATACAGGTGAGCATTGTAAGCATCACAATTAAAAAGGTAAAAAAAATATGTACTGGCTCATATCCGAAAACTAGAGGACGAAGGCCAGAGTGTTTGCTAAATACATTACAAGTCTGTGTTGTCATTGTGCTTTTGTACATCCAGTATTAACATTTAAACACCCAGTAGACAATTGCGAAATATTTGCCTGAAGCTGGGACAAACTCCAAATTTCTTTTTGTAAACCTACCGATATTCTCTTGGTCTCAGGCTCAGCAATGACCCCCATGTTCTTCAGGTCAAAGTCTCCAATGCTGCGTGTCATCGCCAACCTGCCGTTGACATTTGGCTGTCCCAAACTGTTCCAGGTAATAAAACCCCCACTCTTCTTAATCCTTGATGCCAGTGGAGAGGGAGAGAGGAACACAAGCACTGACTACGATAATAAAAAATACAGTTAACAGAAGTAACAATATCGTCTTAGAGTAATTATTGCCAATAAACCACCATCAGCGCTTGTAACAACTTTTAAATGTGTTTTGAAGCTGTAAGTCTCCTTTGTCTTAACCGACAACATCTATGTACCTCTCTTTCTCGTCTTTCCTCTCAGGAGTGTGGTCGACAGTGAGTTTAAGGGCCTTGCCCTTGCGGCACAGCATGGCTCGGCTGTCTCCCACACTGCCCACCACCAACTCAAAGCTGTCCCTCAGCAGGGCCACAGTGGCGGTGGTTCCTGCATTCATCCCGGGTACTACAGAGACATAAAAGGAAACATCAGAGGTGGAAGGAGCCATAAAGGTCCACACAGAAAGTCACTGTTCACATTGTTCACAGCAATCACATGGTGTATCTCACACTCTCACATCCACACACTAACACATGAAGACATGGGTGGGAAGTCATATAGTAGACTTACAGCAAACTAGAGATTACACAGTAAACAATAGAGGAGGCAGTCACACATGCAGGTCGAACTGTTTCAGCACAGAGTTGAGGTCCAGAGCAAATGTTACAGCAGAGTTAGTTTAAGCCTAAAGATCTAAAATAGTAAATGTAAACAACTGACACAACACTTCTCAGTGTCCAGTATTGGGATTGATTTTCAAAAAGCAAGACAAGAACTCATCTAAAAAAGTACACTACTATCCTGATATCTATTGAAAAGCATATTTTGCTTTTCTTCTATGTTTTGCATGTATTTATCTAGAGTTACAAAATTTGAAAAATTCATCACTAATCTGCCATAAGGGAAAGCGATATCAACTGTGATTTTTTTGATGCTTGGTAATGGTAATTTGTAACAATTCTTATTAATGCAGGCAAACAGTAAGACGTTATTACAACATTGAACTCAGCAATATGCTACCTGCCACTTTTATGACTGGCAAAGACTGTTTGAGCGGTGGACATACACTCAATGACCACTTCATTAAGTACACTTGTACAATCTATTGCAATTGAAACAAAACAGCTCTGCCACAAATTCTATCATTTTGAGTTTTCATTGACATTGTTGGACATGTATGAATAATTGATATGTTTATTACTGAGGTCATGCTTAAATGTGGTGTTGTACTGGATTACATTACACTGAGAGGCGTTTCTATTTTTCATCCTCCCTATGTACATATACTATAATGCCATCCAGTACAACACATTACTAACTGAAGTCAATGGAAAAACCATATACAGCTATTGAGTCAACACCTCTCTGACAGTGTCAACAAGAACTCAACATTATAGTCATCATAGAAGTAAACTAGATGACAGAGCAGTTGTATTGGATTGCATCAGTGGCCACTAAGTGCAAGTCTATACATAAACACTAAATTTTAGTTCCTTAAGAGGTGATAAATTTGATAGAACAGAATCAAATGTAATTAAGTGGATTTATCTGCTGACATCTGAATTACACCTCTCTCTCTCTCCAAAGAAATAAGTGAGATAACTTACTGGAGACTTAAAGATACGCATTTTTTTTTTGTTGCCTAATTTGCATATTAAACATGCTGCATCTCATGGACTAAATCTGTCACTGACAACATACATATCATACAACTTGTCAAACTGAAGCACTGTCTCACACGAAGCTTTGCATACACTTGGTGAGAGAAGAAAAGGAAGAGAGGAAGAGAGAGAGAGAGTGAGAGAGAGAGAGAGAGAGAGAGAGAGAGAGGAGTGAGAGAAAGATAGGGAACCTTCCAGTAGTCCAGGATTTAGGACCCGCTGGACTCTCCTTCAATATCTAGCCTCTCGTCATCCACATTGGTGCCAAGGGCCTCCAGCTCTTAGCTGGGTCAGCAGCTGCCGTAGATAACATGCACACACACACACAGGCATATTGGGACATTTCACACAGCGTGGCCGATGTATGGCCACATTACAGGTATACTAGCTTTTATATCAACAGATTACCTTAATCAGACATAATTCTGTTTGAGAAAAGTTGATATGACTAGGGAAAAATGTAGACCACATGATTTACTAAGATATTGTTTTGCATTCATTTGTTCCAGCGATACTCATATTACCTCAATATCATTTTCAATGCCCATGCTAAACAATATAATTTGCAGATTGATAAAATATCAACAGATGGGTGACAATTAAAGGAAAAAACAACATTAATCGTCTTTGTAAGATGTTTGGTCACCACTAGCCTTGTTGGTATAGACTCCACATGTCTCTCAGCCTCGACTGAAAGATGTAGACACCATTCTATCAAAGGCCATTCCTTAATTTAGGGTTTCTGATGGTGGTGGAGAGTGTTGTTTAACACACCAAAATCCCCACAGATGATTAACTGGGTTGAGATCTGGTGACTATAAAGACCATAGAACGTGATTAAGATAATTTTCTTACTCATTAAAACCCTATCAGTGACCCCTCGTGCCCTCTATGTTAAAATCCTCATCTGTTGTGTTTATTCACACATGTATTCAGGTATTTCCTTTAATTTGTCGCCTTTCTGTATGTAAAGATGCAGTACTGGAAGCAGTCAAGCAGTAGTGTTTGCTCTACTTGTAGCTGGTTTATTGTTCATCAGTTACTAAGTAACTTTGGGTTAAATGACAGACCTCTAACCAAAAGTGCTCAGGTTATGTCAGTTGGGAAATCCAAGGCTTCAAAGCCTAAGTAGGATAAGTGAATAAGGTTTTGAAGAGAGAAGAAAAAAGTGTCATTACATATGTGTTCAAGTGTGTATATACAGTATATACATACACAGTATGTCTATGTACATGTAACATGAAAGAACCTACCATTTGGTAAGAAGTGCAAGTGCTTTGCAAGAGCTTTGTCTACTTCAAGGAAGGCCTTCATTAAAACTAATTCCAGATTGGACTCCTCTGCCACAAGGTTCCTGAAACAACAACCAAATGACGATACTGATCAGTGTATCAACTACAATATAGACTTCTTTGTCGTAACAGATCAGATTCAAATTGTTAATCAGTCAACTGATTTCCTGTAATACTGGTAAAGATATGTGATCATAGCATATTCAATGACTTCCTTACTTGATGAATTTCTCCATATTTTTTTCACAGAAGTCAGCTGCTTCTAGTCCGCCATGTCCATCAAAAACAGCAAAATAGAGGATGTTGTCAGTCATTTGGGAGACCTGGAAGCGATCTTCGTTCTCCTTGCGTTGACCAATGAGTGAGGCACAGCCCACCTTCGATAAGCTGACTTTGGGAATGGGCTTGCCGTAGCGAATGCTGGGGGGCAGCAGGATGGGCTCATCAATACGATTGTCCCAAATGCCAAATGAATCCCAAGTGGTGGGCTGGCCACTGCTGTCTGCATCAAAGCGTGTGTTGCTGTGTCGCTGTTCTGAAGGGCTGTAAATTTGTCTCCGAAAGACTGTGAACTGGAGGTGGCTGTCCTGCTGCAATGGGAGTGGGGCTAGGGCCATCTGAAAAAGACCACTGCGACCCACATAAGGACCACTGCACCTTGCCAGGCGCGTGAAACAGGCTGCTGACATCACCCTGACAGCACAAACACTGAAGAAGGCCTGGATGCACAGGAAGCGGGGTGTCCCTACACAGAAGAAAAACTGTTAAGTTACATTTTAATGAACAAAACTTTTTTTTCTTCCCCAGGATGGACCTACAGTACCATAATGTCTAAAATGTTGCAGCTGCTGCCATCGACTTTGTGTTATTTGGCTAAAGGTGTCTTCAAACTAATCATTACACAAATGCGTTGGATTCTTGTCTTCTCAAAGCAGACGAACACGGGTTAATATGATGTTATGCCTTTACTTTATTACAAAAGGTGTATAGAGCAGTGATTAAGTCATGAAGGTATTGGAGAGGTCAAGAAATTAATACACAGTACTTTATGATAAGTCTGTAGTACAGTAGAAACTGTTATGTACATACACACACACACACATATATATATATATATATGTATATAAAATGAGTCAGTAAAGGTTTTGATAATCAATTAAATATTCCTTATCAAGCAAAAAATGCCATGTATTCACTGGTTCCAACCTCTCTAAAATTAGGATTTGACGTTCATCTTAGTCACTACATATATTCATTACATATAGCAGTAAGTTTACATCAAGATGCACTTTTCATGTCAAGATCAAAATTTAGGTTCCCCGAATGATGCAACTCTCGACGGTCACTAAGATAGCTGCTTACGCTAACAACGACACAGTTTCTCGGTAACATACATATGCTTCGTACCCGCGTTTCAATTGAAGTACTTCAGATATCCTAAATAACATATAGTTATTTCAGTTATGAAAAAACAACGTTAAGCTAGCGTTAATGGCTTTTCGTTCCGGCTGCGTTAGCATTAACTAGCTAGCTACGTAACGATAACAGTCGTTAGCTAAATAGCGAGCTAGGTGGCTACCACTGGCTAGAAATTCACGATTTCTCCAATATCCCCGAGATCGTTCCTTTTACCTTACAATGACGTGTAACTTAAAAACCATACCTTAGATCTTTTATGTGTATTAGTACGCTTTAATCCTCTGCTGGTTTCTTGAAAATCAATCGCTAATAGCTGAATGAAAACAGCAGCCTTAGTAGCGTCTCAGTGTGTTGATTCCTCAGTGTTATCAAACAAGGCCTGTGATGTGATCGCACCAATCGGCGTGCTTGAAACGTATACGCCTCCTTGACGCCCCATGTACCATGCAGATGATTGGTCGACGAAGCGATCAATGACAGTTGGTAGCACTAATCATAAATCGGCTACTTTGGCTCCCGCAGCCAATCATAGAAGCATTGGATGTTGACGTAGCCTGTAGCCAGGAGTGATGAAAATACTCAGATGATGGAAGTAGCAAGTTGGCAGATATTTTCATTAGTCCTTTACAGTAACTGGAACAGCTAACAAAATGAGACTCCGCCATGAAAAATAGTTGTGTTTTTTTTTTTTCTATCTTATTTATTCACTAATTTGCTGTAACTAATTTTTGTTTTGGTTAGTAGCGTAAAGGGAATGATAACCAGTACGTCTCCATATACAACGTTATAGTAAATATCCAGTCAGAGATAGCATAAATAAATAAAGATAAATATTAGCATAGATAATCAATAATAACATTGTTAATGTTTAGACGTTACACTCAGTGTCATATTTCAGAAAAGATGTTTACTCATTAAGAATAAATGAAAATCATCTTGCAAACATGCACTATACAAAAAGACATCACCGTAAATGTACATTTAATGACATTTTACAATTTTCCTGTCAAAACGAGTTATTATGCATGACTACAAGTGTAATATACATTAAACTTCATCCTAGAGAAACTCCCAGGTGGGAAGCACCTGTTAAGAGATGTCTGTTTGACAGATCAATAAGTTAGACATACAGTGCATTTAGAAACTTTTTTTTTTTTTTTTACATTTTATTGTTTTGCAGTCTTATGTTGAAATCGTTTAATTCATTCATCAATGTACAATGCCAGCAAGCTAGCTGCTAACTAATGCTAATGCTAATGCAGAAATTGCCCCCAGTGGGTCATGTGCCCAGCCAGCAAGCTAGGCCTGTTTATGCCTAATTCATTCCCCACCTATGACATGTAAATTCAAAATAGTAATAGTAATAGTAATCAAATAAAATCTAATCATTTTTGCTTCTATTTATGTGGCAGTAGTGAAAATTAGTCATTGTCACAATTTGTCATGTTGTGTTTCAGAATGATGGAGACAGAGATCAATTAGATTCAAAATATGATGAAGGCTCTGGATGATTTCTTTCCTGGGCAACTATCATGTTTTTCCCAAATTATGTACAAATGGCTTGATACAGTAAATAGTGCTCTGCCCCTGCCAGGAGGGGTGGTAAGATATCCCAAACAGTATCCCTGGGGCCATATTGTACTTCTAATGAAATCAATTTTTTGATATCTCAAATTATGTAGATCCAAAGGATATGAAGTGAATCTGGAGCTTTTGGGCCCCCTAGGGTGCTGGGGTCCCTATGTGTAAGACCCTCACATGGACCTGTCAACAAGGACAGACTGGAACAAAAACGGACCAATCACACCCCTCCTGCCTGTAACGTTCAGTGACGTAGGCAGTGGTGGCACTTCCGCGTTTGTTTTCTGAGCTGAACCGAAACCAGACGCCCAATTTCAGGATGTACCTATCCAGGTAAACACCCCCTGTTTGCTGTGTTTTTTTTAAAAATTGTGAACATACCAGATATATTACAATACCGTTTTACTTACAATCTAGACATCGGTTAAGAAGCGGATTTCTATTTTTTAGTTTTAAGAGTGACAGTCAGCGTTGCTATAGCTTGCTAAGCTTAGTTAGCTAACTATTAACTGTTATGGCTTATGAGGGTCGTCCAGCCGTATGTTGTGGTTCCGTTGCTAAACCGTTTAACCAGATAATGTCAGTGGAAATGTTTAGTTTTGGCAGGGTTTATCCGGTCTAACCATATAACGGAGACTCAGGCCACTCCTCTTCACTTTGTCCCGAACAGCAGGTTAAGGTAATGTTAAATACATGTCGCTACAGATGATGAATCAGGACCATTTACACTTGACACATAAGCTCATCTACTCATCTACTAATTATGATTGCAATGTTGCTACCACTTTCTGATAAGACACTGTTTGCTGTAATAAATTATTTTCTAATGCTTAATATATCAGATAAAAAAATAATAATAACAACTTTTGGGTTACCAGATTGTGTAAAATCCCGTCTTTCAAAGTAGCTCTTATATCCATTTGGGAAACCCACCCAATCACTGGACCAAACAAAGTGGGCAACTGCCTAGAGGCCCCATTAATCCCAAATTTGTCAAAAATTTGCACCACTTGAAGTACAATATCAACAAACTCCTCCATCCTCTTTTTTATAGAGGGACTCTGTATCAAAATCTGGTTTTAAGACCTTTACTATTTTTGTTTATTTTTTTTGCTTATTTGTGTTTTTATCAAATTACTAACATGTCTTCTGTGTGCCAAGTAATTAACACATTTAATTGTCTAATTGTTTGGTCCATAAAATATAAGAAATGGTGAAAATGTGCATCACAATTTCCCAGGGCCAAAGGATATGTATTCAGATGATTGTGTTATCTGACTTACAGTCTAAAACCCAAAGATAATCAGTTTGTTATTATAATTGACAAAGATAAACATCAAATCCTAATATCAGAGAATTTGGAACCAGTGAATATGTGGCATTTTTTGCTTGATAAATGATTGCAACATTTAATTGATCATCAAAATATTCACTGGTTTTCTGTCAATTGACCAATGGAATAATCAACTACATGTTTCATCTCATTATAACCTTCACGAAGGTAGGATTTATTGCAGGATTGTTGTATCAGACTGCATTAGTTTTAGTTCAGTGTACCTAGTAAACTGTCAGTTGGGTGCAGGTAATGTTATACTCAGTGGAGTCTCTGTTTATTACCCATGGTTAACTCTGTTTATAACATGCATGTATTGGATTGACATTAAGGCGGGACTACTCGAAGCTGCTTAAACTGGGATTACACTGACAGGGTTATTTAAACACACTGCCTGTTCTTCTGTCATAGCACTTACATCATTCTCACACTCAGCCACACCTACCTCTAAATCCATCTTTACTTCATTCTTAAAAACATCATCAGGGTTCATACATGGAGCACAGTGATCTGCACGTGTTCCCAATAAAGAAAAATGACATCACTTTGTTTTTTATTATTTCCAGGGTTGGAATTTACAAGAGGAGAAAGCGGGGCTGCTCTCAAGCCTGAACATCATTGTCTTCCTCCATCTGGCCATCACTCTCTCTGCCTCCCCCAGATTGGTGCTCATCCCCTCTCCCCTCACCAACATGCTGTGTTGGGGGAATGCAAAGGATGGACAGTTGGGTATTGGTATGGATAGGAACCCCATGTTTGAGCCAAGGAACTGTCTTGTGTTCAGTGGCAGGGGACTGAAAGAAGTCGCCTGTGGAGGGCAACACTCAATGTTCTTGCTGCAGGATGGTAGCGTGTACACATGTGGCGCTAACTGTTGTGGACAGCTGGGCCATGACAAACCAGGGACTTCCCCAGGTAAGCTTTCAGCAGATTAACTGACTCTTCGTTAATTATGACAGATTAAGTTGCACCAACCTGCCGCATTGCTTTCAGTAGGTGTGGGTGGAAAGTTACCAAAGATGTGTGAGAATGTGGGTGAATGTGACATGATTCGTTTTTAAAGGGTGTTTGTATAATTATGGCTTCATTTCTTAACCTTTTTTATTCAAAATATCAATCTTTCTAAGTGATTGAAAAGAGATAATAAACTAAAATAGCTATTATGTAGCAGTTGCAATTAGACTTGCTTATAGTTACACCTTCATGATGACGTGGTTCCAACATACTGGCTGAAACTCTAGATTACCCCGTGTTTGTGTAAGATGCTTCACAAATGTGCAGTGAAATGTCCTTTACAGGCCTGAGTAAGTCCGGTTGCTGTTGGGAGACAGCTGCTGGATATCACATGACCTGGATAACTGAACAACTACAGAATGTAGGCAAAGATACTAAGTAGAAATTTGGCAATATCAAGCTTTACTCCACAACATATGCATTTTATTTAGCCTTCATTTGCAACAGGAAATGAATTTGACAGAAAACTGACAGAAAATGTATTTCCATATTGTAAATTTAAATTGGTGGAAAAAATGTTTTTGTCCAAAGTAGTCTTTTGTTTTGCGAACATCAGATTGCACAACTAACAATATAGCCATTTCTAGGAGATTTGAAACACTTGCATAGCTTGTGAAATGTTTGCAGACAGTGGTAGGTCTGTGTTGGTATCATGTGGGTGGAAGTTTGTGTTGTGTTACTTTGTATACTACTTTGGTCAGTAGGCCTCTATTTTATTTTTATACTGTAATTGTAGCATGTTCAACCCAGTTAATCATCGTTGTTATACCTGCTCCATAGCAGGAAACCACATAAAAAACTAGTACACATGGATGACTGACAGTTTTATTTACACACACACACACACACACACACCACACACACACACACACACACACACACACACACACACACACACACACAGGGATACATATAGTATTAGTATAGTAGTTACTAGCATCTGAATCTAGTTATTTTGTTGTTACCTGTTTTATCTTGAGGTAATTTCAAGTATCTAAGTCTGGTTCTGTCTAAAAAATTGTTGGTGAGATAGAGTATCAGTGTTAAATGTCTTGTAGGGGTTGGGTCCATGAGGGCATAAGGAATGCATTATGCTTCAGCTGAGCCTGGAACATAATGAAATACCATTTAGAGGAGAGGCAGCTAACTGGAACAATAAAGTGATAATCAAAATCAAAAGATGGTTGAGTTTGGATGAATGAAGATTAGTTAGAATGATAATTTATGGTCAGAGAGTATTGCTTGCTAAATGAAAACATAGCTTGAAAATGAAACATCAGTCAAGCAAACTGGTCAAGTCGCTCCTAGTGAAAGGCGAATACCTGCCCTCCCAAATTGAAGTTGTACATATTTCGATCTATTATTTTCCTTGAATTGCTTCTGCTAAAGTCTGCTAATATTTCCTCCCTTTCCACAGAGCTAGTAGGAGCTCTGGACACTCAGAAGATAACGGTGGTGTCAAGTGGTCGGGCCCATTCTATGGCAGTGAATGAGCAGGGTCAGGTTTTTGCCTGGGGAGCTGGTGAAGGGGGTCAGCTCGGCCTGGGGACTGCAGAGGTGGCTGTTCGAATCCCAAGGTGACTGTGAAGTGCCCCATAGGAGAACTGAAGCTTTTATCTTTATACAGGAGAAAATCATTGCAACAAAAAGGACTTTTGAAAAGGTGGGGGCAGGAGCATTGTACATAAACAGGAGTAGCAAACAAAACTGAAAAAAAGTTAAATGTGTAAGGGTCCATGCATCCCAAACAACAATGAATAAATATATTTCCATGGAAATTACAACTGAAATTATAAGGATAATATTAATGACTTTTAAGATGCAAGACATTTTGACATTTCACAGGAAAAGCTCAGGTGTAAATAATAAAAGTAATGACGACTGAATTCCATTTAGCTGCTTCAGTTTCAGGGTCCTGGTCTTGCACATGCTGTCACTGTCACACTGTCAGGAACAAAGCCATGATTAATGTTATTATTAATATCTGCTTTTCCTACTGTGCCAAGTCAAATGTCTGTGGAGTCTAGATTTTGGCCTGTTTCAAGTTTTCTCTGACACTAGTCTAATATAAAGTTAGACAAAAACTATCACCAACCGATTATAATTAAAAAGAAATTAAGCACCAAACTCATGCACAATATCTGAATTTGAGCTTTGTCTCCATGATAAAATTTAATGATCCTCCTTGACAACCGATAAAACGAGGAAAACATGGGTTGTGTTTGTGATTACTAACAATTCTGTAGAGTGAGCAATGAGTAGCCAAGTCAGGTGTTTTTTTTTTTTTACTTCAGAAAAAGTGTAATTTTATCATGTTTTTTATAACATGCATTTTTGTCTGGATAAACAATTGCTTTTCCTCTTTTGCGTAGGTTGGTCAAAAGATTGTGTGACCATCGCATCTCCCAAGTAATGTGTGGAAATCAGCACTGCATCGCACTTTCTAGAGGTGTGAAAGACACAATCTCTTCATAATGTACTAACACTGTTCAGATCTAGAATCTTGTATCCAGACACCTAGGGTTCATTTTCTCAGCTATTTTTTCATTTAGTTTTACTCTTAGTCCTGTGTCAAACATCCTTGTTAGTTTTTATCATATTTAGTTTTTTTTTAAGTCAAAATTTAGTTGACCAAAAGTCTGGGCCTTTAGTTTTATCTTAGTGTAGTCTAGTCTATTTTAGTTTAGTTGAGTTTTAGTCAATGAAAACATTTTAGGTTTGTTTTGTCATCAGATTATATTGAACATTTCAGTCAATTCTAGACTAATAATATGTAATTTTAGTCATTTTATCGTATTATCTGATGAAAAGAACAGCTTGAGTGAATAAAGTTTATTTTTTTTGGTATAACCCTTGAGCTAGTTAAAGTTTGGGGAAAAAGTTGGTAATGTTTATGTTTAGGTTAGAGATTAGATTAGAGGGCTGTGTGTCTGTTTTTGTCTATAACTAAGGGAAAAGTGGAGGTTCACAAATCCAGACGGCATCACATTACCAAACAAATGTTGTATATTTGCTTGTACTTTGTGGCAATTATTGGTGTTATGTATAGTAATAACAATAACAACTCTATGTCCTTTGCCTCTCAGATGGCCAGTTGTTCACGTGGGGCCAGAACACCAGCGGTCAGCTGGGCCTGGGAAAAGGAGAGCCCAGCAAGCTGTTCCCTCATCCCCTGAAGTCTCTGGCAGGAATTCCTTTGGCACAGATAACCGCTGGGGGAGACCACAGCTTTGCTCTCTCCTTGTCCGGAGCTGTATTTGGCTGGGGCAAAAACAGAGCGGGACAACTGGGTCTCAATGATAAACAAGGTAAGAATGAGCTGGACAGAAAGAAGCTGCACAAGTTAATAAGGTTTCTAAATTACAGGACTGAATGTTTAACCTGCTTTAATAGAAACAGGAAGTGGGTTATAATATTTTAAAGTGGTTACAAATAGTTATAAGTGGCCATTTTTGAGAAGAAAATAGTATAGAATCACTTCATGCAAACTCTCTTTGGTTTTCGTTTTTATTTTATGACTTGCACAATTTAAAAAATTACCCATTGAAGAGTAAAGATACTGTTTGATTGCCACTATGATGCAAGATTCAAATGCAGAATTTCCCAATGTCTTAAAATATGTCAAACTAGTAGAAATGTAGAACAGTTTGACCTTGCTTGCTTGTTTGTGTTCTCATCCTCAGATCGTGCTGTCCCATGCCACATCAAATTTTTGAGATCTCAAAAAGTTGTTTACATCAGCTGTGGAGATGAACATACAGCAGCACTCACAAAGGTACGAATATTGATAAACCCTTACCAGTGCATTTCACGTAAGAGCTCCACATATTCTGAACACATATTAATATGTTTATTAAATAGTTGCTGTTAATTACCGTAGTTGCTGTTTGATCAGCGACCAGTCATTAGAGGATTCTTTCTGTATAGTGACTCAGTACTTGATGTGTGTAAATTAATCAACCATGATGACCTTTACTACACAGATAAAATCTAAATCTTATTGCAGCCAGACTGTCTAACCCGAACTAATCTTAATCCACCACCTGACACGGTGGCTTTAAATGTGTTCTTTGAGAAAAAAAAACAATATCGTAGATTTACAAACTGTAACTGTATGCTAAGAATTTCTATCTTAGTCAGTAACTAAAAAAATTAATACTCTATTGTCTGTCTGTCTGGTAGGATGGTGGTTTGTTTACGTTTGGAGATGGCTCGTGGGGTCAGCTGGGTCACGGCTCCACCAATAATGAACTTTTACCCAGACGAGTGCTGGAGCTCATGGGCACTGAGGTGTCCCAGATCACCTGTGGCAGGTACTGTCTCTTCTAAACCTACACAGTTTAATTATTTATTTATTTTGGTTCATTTGGTACACCTCTACAATCTGATGCAACTTCATACAGTAACTCAGCAGTAACTTCTAACTGTTTCAGAGAGTAACCTATGGTAACCTCTGAAACTCTAGTAAGTGATGATGTTGCATTGTGCTGGTGTTGTACTGGACTGCATTGATACAAATCCATTTTACTACCTGAGGGGGAACAAATATTAGAAACACACCTCAGCAAAATTCAGTAAATTACAATGTCCCTTTGGCACAAAGGGTTAAGATGCAAAACATAAACTGCAATGAGCCCAGTTTGAATCCACCCAAGGACCTTTCCCTCATTTCCTGTCATCTACCACAATCTAATACAGGCATAACATGCCTCCCAAAAATATGAATTAAAAAATGAAATATAGTAAAATAATGAAACACATCCACAAACTAAAGCATCAGTTGTAGAGTTCTCAACAATGTCCTGATACAGTATCAACAAAAGCGCAACATTATAACATTTATTTATTTGTGAGCAGATAAAGAAAATGCAAATATTATAATAATAAAAAGTATTTAAATAATTTTAAAAAATCACAGTTATCATTTATTGCAGGTTGATTTGCACATGTGCAGCTTATAAACTTTTTATTTTTTTTATCAAGGCCTGTTGTGTCTCCTTTGCATCTTAAGTCTTGTTCCTAAAATGTTCCTATTGTCAGGCACCACACACTGGCGTTTGTGCCTTCCTCTGGTTTGGTTTATGCGTTTGGTTGCAACAGCCATGGCCAGCTCGGCACAGGAATACTCGGGGATGCTAGAAGCCCATTTCCTGTTAAGACCAGTTTGCTAACTGGACATTTCCATAGACCAGGTAAGCAGAGGCGCTCGTGCTTAGTCTATAGACAATGATGACGAGTTTTTCCATGTGGTTAGACATTGTCCATGTTTTCTAAGAGGTAAAAGCTATCGGCTTTTGACAGTGGAAAACAAAGACATGATATGTGTTTGTTGTTGATTATTATTTATTAGATGGATATTTTGGAAGACTAGCTTACAAGGTGAACATTTCATAGTGACTCTATATGCTGATCATTCTTTAAACTTCACATTCAGAGAGCTCAGTATTCAGAAATCCATAAATTGGCATAATTGATTAATAACAACACAGTGAAATAGTTTCTCTAAGATTCACTCAGACAGTAGTGAATTGTGATGTTAGTGGTCAGCTGGGCTCTCAAGGCTGGCCACTGTGGCTGTGGTAGTTCTGATATGGGTGGTTTACAAAGAAGGACGGGCAGACTGTTGACAAAATAACCTGTGATAAAAGCCAGAAGGATAGCTACTGTACAAATGAAACAGCCCTAATATTATATCCACAGCAGTGTGTCGTATTGAAATGATCAGAATTCAGCTTGTGATGTGAAAGTGTTCAGCCTGGAAGATGACTATAAAAACTACAAAATACAAAATCATATTTATAATAAATATAATATTTTCTAAAGATGGTGATATGATATGTTTTTGGTTCACATATGGTTTGGTTCAGTGTTATTAAATGCTGGCAAGCTAACATGTCCCATATTTCCTTTCTTCATTAGAATCAACACAGTACATTGTGACCAAAATCATCTGTGGAGGAGACCATAGTTTCTTATTGTACTCTAATGAACAGGTATGTGATTTTATATTCCCTGTTCTTCAGCTTCTGTTTTAGTTTTTAATATGTTATATTTGTTTTTATCATATGTCCATTTTATGACCAGGAGTTGTCCTGTTAGTCCTGCTGTTTTTTATCACTCCCTTCAGTAGAATAAGGGGTTTGTTTTGAAGTTGAGATACATACGCATACAATTGTATTTCTGTCGTTAAATTTCAGGATCCTCCATTGAATGTATTTGTTCCCTGTCCTCTAACCTTACCATCAGCACTGTTTCCCTTCACTAAACCTTCAACACTTTCCTGAATCAAATTCAATTTCAACCCAAAAAACGTGATTAATACACCAGCAAAACACTTTAAAAATTCTTTCTAAAAGTTCACACCCAAAAATATATCCATTTCAACTTCAGCAATAAAACAGTTTCTGTGTTTCGCCACAGGGAGGCATTAATGTCAAAGCTTTTATCAGTTCTTGTATGGGAGCTGTACATGGTGCAAATGTCTGCTACAAATATTGAGCAAATTGCCAGGAATCTTCACAGATAACGACATAACACACACTCTCAAATATTTAGACCTCAGGCGTGGCCTATTTATCTTATCATGGAGGAAAGAGACACAACCCAGACAGTTTCTGTACCGAGCTATGCCACACACAGCGGAAGTGCCATTGCAAACAATCTTCCTGTGTTGTTAATGTTGTCTCTGTTTATCTTCCTCTGTGCAGAGCTCAGCCCCCCAAGAAGACTTCAGAGTGATTAATATCAGTAAAAGCCTCTCCCCAATCACTTATGAAAGGTTAAATTCATGGAGGTTAAAACTGATGTACAGCACAGATTCTAGTGTCACAAAGTAAGTCATGAATAAAAAAATATTATTTGAGATGTATTCTCTTGTTCTTTATTATTATATTATGTTTTTCCTGTAGATTCTTTTTTACTTGGCTACATTTTCACAAGCACAAATTCATTTTGTTAAAATAAATAAATGAATAACTGTGTCTGTAGTTATTGATCAGTTAACACTTATTGTGCTCTATGGTTTTTCTCAGCGACATTATAGTTCAACTCTCTTCTACGGCTTGTTGGAATGCCAGCTTCTTGGACCAAAGGTAAGGTCATTTACACAGGAAGTGATGCCAGGCTTTGTCTCACATCACAGCATGTTTTACATGTATTTATGCAAAGGTTTAAAATGAGATTAAGAAAACAAAAGACTGAGCAAATTACAGCATCAAATGGTCAAAGGACAAAGCACATAAAAATGCACTGCAACTAAGAATTCAATAAATGGCCCCATGGTGATTACGCAAGGTTTAAGTTTAGGACTGCAGTTGAAATACTGTCTGATGTGGATGACCAATGTTGATCAGAATGAGTGTTGCTGTTAGATACTGCAGTTTTTCTGTGTGTATTGGTTGCAGAATGTATTATCAAACTGAAATAGACAATTGCAAAGCATACATAAAAAGGTTTGCCTAATTGTGCAGATGTCTACGTGCACCTGGTCTGTACCTCCACTGTGTGCTCTGCCAAAAATAGCATAGCACATATAGGGTCTTTGGACTTGGTCCAGGCAGGTGACAGACAGTACAAACATGCTTGACATCAAAATTAGAGTGTGCCGCTGGATTGCAAAACCAAACTTGTTCTAGCACTTTGGCACACAGCAGGTCACTACACACAAAATCAAACTAGTGCAAGGGAGGAAAAAATCTCATTACACTTCAGAATCAAAAAAATGTGCTCTAAATCGATCCTTAGGAATTTTATTAGTTTCATTAACATTGCAGTTTCGTCATACATTGACTGGCTTGCCATTTAGACACGTACAACCAAATTAAATAGAAAATAAATACATATTATGTAAATGAGAAAAATCACATGGCTGAATGCACAGACCCATATGTAAGCAAGACTCCTGGGAACTGATTCACCAGGGAACTCACAGGGTCCACTTACTTTGCTTGTCACATACTCGCACTCATGGTATGTCATCTTATCCAACAAAACATGCTGATCCTCAGGGCTGGGAACGCTGCTGTGTGTTCAGTTACTCCAAATTTCTCTGACCATCAGTCTAGGTGTAGGTGTGATGGCTCTGTAGTAAAAACTCATCAGCAGATACTTATCGTGTCGTAGACATCAGGGTGGAAAACAGGCCTCTGGAAACAACAAGAACGACTTCATGCTGTGCTCTCTGCAGAAACAACTGAAACTCACCAATAATTAGGAGTTATAAACTATTAACCAGGTATCCCTGGAAAGTAACCAAGTAGATTTACTTCAGTACTGCACTGAAGTACATATTTGAGGTACTTGTCTTTACCTGAGTAATTCTATTTATTTACCTTATTCTTCTCAACTACATTTCATAGGCAAATATTGTAGCTATTGTATTTTAAACCTTTAGTTACTACAGATTCAGATTATTAATACAAAGTATAATCAACAAATATATATTATAATTATATAATATTATAATTAATAATATTATGATGCATTACTTTAGATTAAACCTGCATACATTAATGTATCAACATGCATACATTGCATAGATTAATGTATGCATCACTTTAATGGTGCAGGTAGTGAAGGTGGGGCTAATTTGAACTACTTCATATACTGCTAGTTTAATCTATACTAATCCATCATAATTTATGCTTTGCATTTGATTAGACTTCATATTAATAATCTGTTTCTGTCAGTCATTTTTCAAATAAATTGAAGGATTAAATATTCCTTTATGAATTGAACTCTGTTCATAGTCACAGTCTAATAAAAGTAACAAAATCAGTTGTGAAGAGAGATTATTATAAACCTCATCAAACCGATCCTTTGGTGTGGATCCATAAACATGAGTCTAAGTCTGCAGTTCTTTATAGCACAAACATGCACAGTAAGTGTCGTCATTTTCATTGTATTAGTGTAACATTTGGGCTTGTTGCTCATATGGCTCTTTAAGCTCTCAGACTTCTCAAAATGAAGGGGTCATTGCTCAAACTCACAGTTCATGGGGATGTATCACGTAGACTGTACTATCTGCATCAGTGTTTTTTGTTTGGCAAACAGTCGCCACAAGATCAGATCAGATGTATTTGTGTAATGACTAAATATAACCTGTGCTGTAAGAATGTAAAGGCTTACACTGTAAATAGTAGCTGTCCTTCACGCTCAGGGTTTTGTTGGTTTTGTGGAGCTGATGCTGTGTGTGTGTGTCTGTTAGTGCTCACTTGGCAGAGCGGGAGATCTGCTTAGGGATTGACTTAAATACCTTGAGGCTGTGTGTACATCTAACTATTGCTCATGTTGTGTTGAGTATAAGCATATCTACCATTGTGACCTGCCACATGACAGGTTGGAATAGACTGGCATTTAATCCAAAGCAATATCGAGGATTTACTACAAAGTCCTTGAATCTGAGCTCTGACCTATTTTTATCCTGTTTCTGATCACTGAGATACCATAGATGGTGCAGGTGATCATATGTTTGTTTGCTCTCTCAGTGATGATACCCACTTCAAAACCAACCCAAAGATCCCAGGCATCAATCTCAATTCTGTCAGACTGCTATTTGAGATACTCAGCAAACCGGCTTTCTCTGGACTTCTGGAGCAGGTACTGGCTAATAGTGTGTTTAAAAACACGTGTGCACGATAATAACAGTTTAATTTTGTCTTTTATCTTGAAAACCCAGTTTCCTGTATTCCAAGGTCATCAACAAGAGTAGTAAAACACACATTCATCACTTTAATATAAATGCATAGTGGTGCTACAGATATGCCCCAGCCTACAAATCATAGTCTCCAGATGTAACCGAACGTGTTTGTTTGGTACAGACCTGAGCAAAAATGATATTGTCATTTTTATATCTTTTTTTTTTGTGAAAATGAAAACGCAAAAAAGACCATTCCAACTAAAATCATGGCTCGTAATGCAATTGCAACATCTGTCAAAATAATCGCAATATCATTTTTTTTGCATATCATTCAGCACAGATGTTACTTAGGAGAAATGTATCACTTACTCCAATTCAGAACCTCTTTAATTTGTACCTAAACCACCAACTCACAAATTCATTTGTTTTTGGAGCTACTGTATTTGTTTTCATGAATACCATAGAAAGTGTTTTTTGATTTGATCCTCTAAACCAAAATGTCCATATACCTAAAAAAACATGACTCATGACTCAGATTTTATATTGAAACTCAAATAAGCTTGCTGTCTGGGTTTTTGTCTCCTTAATGAAGCAGTTAAATGTTGAACACTGGGATGTTACACAGCATTGGCTATGTAGCTTATGGTTTAATCTCATATGTGAATATTGTGCTTTCTCTGAAAGAACATCAAGTTCTGCCACAGACCAATGGCACAAAACTCAAGACTGAGTCAAAACCTCTAACATTAGCTCAGTAATGTCAGGTTTGGGATTTGTGTGTCTCAGCCCAACATGAATCATAATCTGTTTGTAGACCAGGGCCACATTCCAAACCACTAAAAGCCTCTCCCAAAATTTAGTGATATTTTACTCCTGCTGCCTAGTGGATCCAAGATGTTTTGGAATTGGAAAATATCCCATAAATTTCTCTGGTTTACTTGTAACTTTCAAACATACCATAGTTGTATAACCCCAATTGTCATTCAGTGTTCTTGAGCTATAATTAAAAGAAGAAATATGTGTCCAACCCTCTCTTTAGGCCACCAAGAGTTTTGAGAGTCTGTTGATCCCTCAACTGCCGCACTCTCCTCCCGATGTCGAGGCCATGAGGATCTATCTCATCCTTTCCGAGTATCCGGCCCTGCAGGATTCCCGAAACTACATCCGCCTCACTATCCCCCTGGCTATGGCCATCCTCCGGCTAGACGCCAACCCCAGCAAAGTATTGGGTATCATATGTGCATGCACACACTAGAAGTGTTTTAACACCCATCAAGCCACTTGAAATCGCCTCTGGTAGCCCTGGTAACACAGAACATCATGTCATGTAACACAACGCTACACTATGTGATGTCAAACAACATAACTCTTAAGTTATACAGTGCGTCAGCATCCTCATCCATAACCATGTTACCTGTGCTTAGCTTGTTATCCCAAGGAATATTTAAAATACACCATCGAACAAGAAAATATTTACAGAAATGCATGTAACTTCACCAAACAGTAGAGCCTGGCTGATGATGGATTTTAGAGGAAAATCAGAAGTCTTCTTCACAGAGGTAAAGTTCAGCCGGTTGCTGGTGAAGGGCTGTCAGAATGAGAAGAAACAAAAATAAAGAAAGGGTTTGCCACACACCAAGAAACTCTCCTCTTTATTATTTATTTAAACGCCACTGTTTAACCTTGCAAAAAATGTTTAAATAAATACTTTTCAAGTTGCTCCAGAACAGAGTTTCTTTAGGTGTCTGGCAAACACCTTCTCAATTGCTGAGATATTCAGAGGTTCAAAGAAATTTGAGTTGATATATTGGACGCCACAATATATCATGCAAATTTTTGATAACATCACTCCTGAAATCTTCATTGTGTTGCACTTGTTGATGCAGATGAAAAGTGACAGAAGTAGTTGTGTGAGGAATGAAAAAAGAGAGCCTGAGTTAGAGAAGTTCAGTCCCTGTTTGTTGCCTCTGCACACCTGGTTCAACTGGGCCTGAATTTTGGTTTGTCACAGACAGAAATACAGCATTGTTATTTTAAGCGTTTCAAAATACTAACAGATCAATGATGAAACTTGCCTTACTACAGTATAACTAGTGGTTACTTAAAATATTATCCTATTTTTTTGGTTGAGGTACTTGCTCAGTAATTTAATTGAACCCTCTTCTCTAACCCTGCAGACAACTGGTGGTGTTTTGTGGACGACAGTGTGTTCACCAGAATGGTTGACATGTACAAGAGCATCGTCGTGTTTATGCTAACGGGAGGAAAGACGCTGCTCGTACCGGTGTTCTACGAGAACTATTTTCTTGCCACGCTAAGGCTGCTGGAAAAACTTCATAAGGTATCCACAAAGCTCACCTACCGCTCCTGTAAACAAGCCATACTGTTCCTCCTTCAGTACAGTCTCTGAAGAGGAAATGTGTTTGTCCTGGTCAAATGGTTCGTGGTAGCTGCTGAGGTAATCTGTGGTCTACTGTGCACTGTGACATTTCCTGGAGTTGAGGGAGGCATTTGTCTCATGTTCCCAGGTAAACTTAAAGGCCCACCATGTGGAGTACAACCGCTTTTATATCCCTGACATCACCAGCCTGGTGGACATCCAGGAAGACTACCTCAAATGGTTTTTGAGTAAAGCTGAAATTGTGAGTACTGAAAATCTCTGATGTGACACTTCCTTGTTACTTGACATCTGCTGATTCTGCACACACACAAGCCCACAGCACTTCCTATGGGATACAGCTGTACTGCTCTTAACTCATGTCACTCACAGTTTCTGCAGAGAAAGTGAGGAATTCTTTTCATAACTGCTTGTGGGTGTGTCTCTACTATCCAATGAGTGTCTAAGTTCACAGACAAGCCTCTATAACTCCTCGGACATTTGAGTAAATTTTTATTTTTACAGTGCTGTTCTGACATTACTTGCTCTCTTGTTTTGTTTTCTAGAAAATGGGATCATCTCCTTCACAGGTACTGAAATTTAAGATTGGCCATGAACATCCAAAGTTGCCTATTAGATTCATTTGTTCCTTTTTAATGTTGTTGTAATAAGAATATTTTCAGCCACGTCTTATTTTCCCTGCAGAGTGACTTTCCCTCAGTGAACCTATGTGCCTACCCGTTCATACTGAACGCCCAAGCCAAGACAACCATGCTGCAAACAGATGCTGAACTGCAAATGCAGGTACCTGCTGCTAATATTAAAGCAGTTGTGTTTGTGGTTTCATACAGTAATGATTTGGGTTTAATGAAATGGATCTGAATGAATTTGTATTGAATTGTTCTCAGTTGATGTGTTTTTATGCTGCTGCACCAGCAACAGCCTGGATTTGGCCGCAGGATGTTTTACGGTTGTTTGTCCGTCCCATTCTCGTGAATAGGATAGCGATAGCTCGATAACGCCTTGAGGGAATTTCTTCAAATTTATCATAAATGTTCACTAGGACTCAAACATGAACCGAGTAGATTTTGGTTGTCAAAGGTCAAAGGTCAAGGTCACTGTGACCTTACAAAACACGTTTTGGCCATAACTCTTAAATTCATACACTAAGTATGACACAATTTTAAAAAAATGTCTACTATGATAAAATGATGACATTTTGACCAAATGGTCAAAGGTCAACTGTGCTGTGACATCATCACGTTCTGCAACAATACTTCTGGCCATTATTCAATGCTGTAACTCAGGAAGGGGAGATTCCGACCATATTTCCTGACACTTGGCTGTTTGGTGGAGGCATTCAACCACAAGGCTCTCTGAACTATTATGTATTTGTGTTTCTCTCCCACTTCTGTCTGTGACTGTTACCAAGATGGCAGTAAGCGGTGCAAACCTACACAATGTCTTCATGCTGCTCACACTGGAACCCCACCTTGCCAGGAATCCTTACCTGGTTCTCCACGTGCGCAGGAACCATTTAGTAAGTGACACTTTGCGTGAGCTCACCATGTACTCTGACGTGGACCTCAAGAAACCACTCAAGGTAAGCTTTTGTAATTTTGGTAAAAGGAAAATCTTTCTTTTCCCCGCAAACCTCTGCACCTTCTGTGATCTTCTCGTCTTCTTCCTCCCTCCAGGTGATCTTTGATGGAGAGGAGGCCGTAGACGCAGGTGGAGTAACTAAAGAGTTCTTCCTGCTGCTGTTAAAGGAGCTGATGGATCCTGTTTATGGGATGTTCACTCATTACAAAGAATCCAACCTGCTGTGGTTCTCAGACAAAGTAAGTTACTGTGCAAAACTAAACATTTAATGAAGTAAAAAAAAACCTTCAAAGTGCTTTTACTCACTTCCTGAACTTAGTTATTACCAGTACCATTTACTCAACAGTTACACTTACAGTTCTCAGGTACTTAAACTTTACTTGTTTTCAATATGTTCAAGGTTAAGTATGTCTGTTGATGTATGTTGAACTCCTCCTACACTTGCTTTGGCTGAGAAGCAGTGGCAGTTCGTTGGAGTTTGTCAGCGGCATGAATCCAGAGTTAGAGATAAGGCACCCGGAAAGTTTTTCACATGACAGCTTTGCCATCTGTTACTGGAAAGATCTGAGACAGTATGTCAGTGATTCAGATGACCTTTTGTTTGGGTGTTTGGTTGGACGCTTTTTTAAATGCTTGATAGCAGTAAGCTTATAATGGCTTTTCAGAATGTTTGCTTTGGCTTTTATTCAACCTGCAGCTGTATTTTCCAGGAAGAGCCGCTGTTTCTGGCATCACACATACTGTCACTGTGTGTCAGTGGGGACATTTTGGTTTACAAAACACTTACCACTATGAGGGAATGTGTCTTTGAACTTTGAGAACCATTTGAATTACTTAAGTGAAATCACAGTCAGCAACCTGTTCAGTGACCTGTAAGTCTGTCTATGCAAGGTCAAATAGCTTTTTTTTTTTTTTTTTTTTTTTTTTAAAACCCTTTAATTATTTAGTTAACTTAATTTAATTTACTCAGAGTTTTCCTAGAACAATAAAATATCTTAGACATAGACATTCAAATTTAAAATGTGCGTGTGTACATTTCAGTGTACTAATAATGAAATCCTAACAGCTCTAACCGGGGGCAAGTTGAATTGAATTTTTCACCACACAGTTTTTAAGGCTGCACTACGAACTTTGGATTAAATGTTTTATTAAAATGTTTCAGTCACCAAGCTCCAGCCTTTTGTTGGAGAGTCTGGAATTCAAAAAAAAAAAAATCATGTGAATTTACCTTTTCTCATTTATGAATAATAAATGGTGACTATTGAATCTTCTCTAACGTTTTTAAGTTTGAGATGTCATCGGTTATGTTCAGCCACACCACTTGTTTTGTTAGATGTTAGATGAGTAAAGCTGTAACTCTGCAAGAAAGGCAGTAATAATAATATTAATAATGGTTTACCTTTTTTGTGTGTCTGCAGTGCTTTGTAGAGCAGAACTGGTTTCATCTTATTGGGATCATCTGCGGTCTGGCCATCTACAACTCCACAGTGGTGGACCTCCACTTCCCCCTGGCTCTCTACAAGAAGCTGCTTGACGTATCACCAATGCTGGAGGACTTCAAGGAGCTCTCCCCCACCGAGGCCAGGTAACTGTGGTGTCAGAGGTCACTGCAAGGCACAATTTGTGTCAGACTCGAACTTGGACAGGACCCAAATGCATGATGTCATGATATTTATTAACAAAGTACAAAAGAAAATCACTCTTATGAGGAAACAATTAAGTAACAATAATAACGTGACTAAGCACAAAGTATGAAAGTAACAAACTAGAGGAGACAAAAATAAAATCACTCTGAGAGGAACAAATGGCTCTTATGAGGGAAAAACTAAACAAAGTAACAAGGAACAATGACATGGAGCGTGGGGCCGGGAGGTTCACGGATACAGAACAAGACGAACTGGCACAGAACAAAGGGAAACGCAGACAGATATACACAAGGTAATGGAGAACAGGTGGAAACAATCAGGGCGGGGAAGACAATCAGACCAACGGGAGACACCAGGAGGAAGGGCAAGTTACCTGAAACGAAAGGAGAGTCAAATGTCAAAATAAAACAGGAAGTGACGAGACAACATAGACACAAGACAGAAAACTAAACACAACCAGACACAGATCATGACAATTTGCTCCATTTCCTGCTCTTGGATTTTTTTTTTATAGGCATTGCACCTGCTGCAAACAGTTCATTTTGCTCATGTTCAATGGTAAAGCAAGAGTCATAAATCCTGTTGTGCTCAAACACATCATTGTGCAACAGCGTGTCACTCACTTACATAACCAGTGTTTTTTTAAGTATCAGTGAGATTGCCTGTCACTGGGAAATGTCTCTTTATTGAATTAGCAGCAGGAAGGGTCAGCGTTTCCTCAGTGCCTAATTGTCTCCAGCTGACTATTGATTTTTATATTATTCCTTTGGAAGCTACAAGTATTGTGTTGCTATTAGAGACAACACGACCTCAGAGGACATCATCTGGAAAAACATTATAGATGCTACACTTTTATTTTGACTGCCTTAAAGGTCAGAGCAGAGTGCAATAGACTAAATTCAGCACACTGGTGTAAAATGCGCAGGCTTGTCTGAGGTTTACTTCATTTGTGTTGTCTTCGGTATTTTCAAATACTGCACAATGACCTCAGCCCAGTCGATGGGCTCCAGTTTTTAGACAATAATACTTCATCCTCTTTGACTAATTAGCATTTCCTTTGCCAGCCAACTTGTCCTCTTTCAATGTTTCCTGTGATTTGTATGTGTTATGTGCTATTTTGGTAAATATCCAACGTGGTCTTTGCAGGAAAACTAACACAACACTCCCTCTGAGTCATTTCCTATTATTAGTGAATGTGTTACACTAAACCTCAAATCTAATAGACGGTTTTGGTGTTCCCTTTATATTTGATCCCTGGATTTCATTTTAAAGAGATTTAAAACTGGGATGGCTGATGAATGAAATAACCCTCTATCTGACAGGGTAGAATAAAACTGTGACATTACCCCTACGGTATTACTACACTGTCACTTTCATGACCATGTGTTAATTATATTAGTTATATTAGTGCTGGGTCTTTCTCAACATTAATTCCTTTCATTTATTCTCTGCAGGAGTCTACAACAACTTCTAGACTATGAAGGAGGTGATGTGGAGGAGACATTTCTTCTCAACTTTGCCGTGAGTTGAACTTTTCATCTGTTACCCTGATTTAAGCTGCTTTAAAGGATAAGGTTGGTGTTATTCTATATTTTTCTTATTCTCAACAAATCCCATGAAAAGACCAAACCCAACAATGTGTAAGTTTGTCTCTTAATACTTTCTGACTTTTAATACTTTAATACTTTTCTGTCTGTGGCTCTAAGCCTCAAACCCACTAGTTTAGAAGATGTAAATGTTTAAAAACTGGTCACAAACGTTTGGTCTCCTTTTTGAAAAAGGTGAAATCATTTCCTGGAACTGCTTGCCACTTTAGTTTTCAGCAAGTATTGCTCAAACAGGAGTAAAAAGTATTGTATTTGTTTTGATCTTATAACAAGAAATACCAAAGCACATCACTATTGGGCTTATGAATATATTTCTATTGGTTCAGTCCATTTAATGGTCCAATTAATTAATCATATAAATGTTGAAAAAACAAGATATTTTTAATAATTGAATAAGAAAAATGTTTATTGTATTAATTCTTTAAGGTAACGAGCTGATTGCTGAGTGTGTGCAGCAACAGAGGGGAGTATTAGAGGAGTGCTCATGTGCCCAGAACGTGACCGAATGTTATAGACGGCTCCATTTTTTCTTAGGTAATGATCCTGTTAAAGCTAATAACACTGAGTTTTGGTAGAATCCATACAACCATAAATAAACTACAATGACCATGTGTATTGTGATGAAGGAAGTGTGACTCATTGATAGTTTGGACAAAAGCAGAGGTCTATGGCAAAGGGAACCGAAATTGTTAAGAAAGAAAGAAAAATCTATAATGTCCCCAGAGTAATATTTAACTGAAAACTGTTGAATTACAACCTATACTCTTCACTCCTGCCACATCAAAACCTAGAAAACTTTGATCTGAGCCTCTGCTCTGTGTTTAAATCTCAGATCACCAGGGAGAACTACGGGATGACGGAAGTCAAGGAGCTGATTCCCGGAGGAGAGAGCATCAGTGTGGACAAAAACAACAGGTGAGGCAGCCCCACAGATCAAACATGATTTAAGCCAACATTTCAAAAAATTGGATTTTTGCAGAAATAAATTAATCAACTCTTCCATCGCTTGATGTCCCATTTGAAATGATCTCGCTGCAGGAATAATTCTAATGCTTTACACTCTGTTCTCTCTGGAAGATAAACGGATGACTGTGAGATTTTTTATTTATTTTTTTCAACACTGAGATTATCATGTGCTCACACAGCTGGCAGCTTGTGTCCCATTGTTCCAGCTGAAGGTCATGTTTTGTGTTAAAAAGATTTTGGTATTCGAAGCGTCATTCTGTGTTTCTCCATCGTCCCCACCCTGTTTCTGAAGCTCGTCCTTGTCCCAGTGGCATTGATTACAGTATTGTGTGGAGGAGTTGTGGGGCGGGCGGTGTCAACATGTCTGGCTGCTGGCGCTGAACAGATGGTGAGAGCGGCAGTGACCCATGTTGTTCCTGCAAAATCCCCTCAGCACCCAGATATAAAAGTGTAATAACAGAAATAATAGAGAGCTCTCTGTCCCTGTGGCACAAAACATCATAACATGAGAGAGATGTTGATTTAGACTGAAGGTTCCTGCTTTTGCCTTTTTCTGTGTCAGACTGAGCATTGGTGTTTGCAGGGCTTTGTGGACTCTTTGAGTGTGATCTATACTGTACTGTGCACTGTGCACTGTGTACTGTGTACTGTGTACTGCATTTGTGAGCTTAATGGGGTGGTTAAGGGCAGCACTTGTATTTTATGCTGGTCTGGTATCAAAGGCTAAAGAGCAAGTTTGATGTTTTCTGTTCCCTGCAGCTCAGTTTGCATCTTTAAACTCAGTGAAATACTGTATATCATGCTTATACCAAGTCAAATATTCAAACTGAAAACCCTATTTTTAATGACTGCACCTCTATGTCAAATGGAAATATTTTTCATTATTTTGTGTACATGTCTCATTAGATCAACTTGACATATTTTAAAGATATCTTTCAAAACGTTGTGATCTTTATTAGAATTTGAAATAAACCTCTGTAGGTTTAAACGATGTTCACGTGCACTGCATGTGTCTGTAATAAGGGGCTCACAGGTGGATCTGGCAGGGCTGTAGAGATTATCGATTTAATTTAATCTACCTAAGCGACTTCTGCAGTGAGACTCACAGAGATGTTAACAAAGTCAGGTCAGGCTGAACAAAGAGGTTGTTGATAAAAAAAAAAAACATTTAATAGTTCTAAACCACAGTTGATATCAAGTTAGTCATAGCACGCACACACACACACACACACACACACACACACACATATAAATATAGACACAATGAGGGAGGAAGTGAGTGCTTACAGTCACACCTTGAAGTCTGAATAAATTCTTTCCTTATAAACTGATTTGCAAGGATGCAGCTGCCGCGCAGAACAAATTAATGATCAGAATGTTTACTTGACTCTGTTGTGTTTGTGTGTTTCAGGAAGGAGTTTGTGGAGGCCTACCTACGGTACGTGTTCTCAGACTCAGTGAGCGAGCAGTACTCTGCCTTCTCCGCTGGTTTCCTGAAGGTGTGTGGAGGGGAGATCCTGTCGCTGTTCCAGCCGTCTGAGCTGATGGCCATGGTCGTCGGCAACAACAACTACAACTGGGAGGAGATGGAGAAGGTCAGGTTTATAAATCTGCATATGTTGTGTCTCTGATTTTCTGGACACATTCAGCAGACTAACCATTTCCTGCTCTTGGTCAGACATGCATTTTTTTCAATTTTGTGAACACATGTAAATCCCATAGCTGGATTGAAACAACTGTGAGTATGAATCCTCATTTCCCAGTGACGCAAGTGTCTGCAAATTGATAGTTGTGGAGGTGCTGATGATGATCACATTTCATTGGACACAGCTGGAAATTTGACTTTTACTTCATCAGTCTCTGGAAAGTTAGTCACAGCACAACAGAGAAAGGGGGAATAGATAACATTACAACACAGCGGTGAACATAAACCACATGACTCAACACACCGCTCACACAGTGGTGCTTTGAGCTAAATGCTAATGTTAGTGGTTATAATGTTTGTGAGGCTGATGGGAGTGAATCAGTTTTGCATTTATTTGGTTAGAAACCAAAGCATTGGACAAACTAAAATGCAGATGTGATGATGACACCAGATGTGAAGTGAATGTATGAATCAAATGTCACCAAACCATCAAAAAGTTGTCAAAATATAAAAAAAACAACTAAAAATGTCAACCTTATGGTGCCAGAGGAAAAATTTGATGATGACCAAAGTCAGTAGAACACATCGCTCGGCACCCATGTATTTTTGGAGCAAGTCCACAAGGCTGATGTGTTGTGATTTCACTGAGTGAGTGAAAACTTTGACCTGTTGGTAATGCCAGAGGAAAAGTTAGAGGGTCACCAAAGTCAGTAAGGTTCATCATCTTGGGATCATGAACGACTGTACAACATTTCATGAGCAAGAATATGATGGGAATAATGAAGGATCAGAAAATATACACTGAGAAGGATAATGTGAGACCATAACAACCAAACCTGCTGTTCCTTGCCAGATGTTGAAGAAGCACCCTAAAATGACACGTCCAACATAACAGTCAGGAACCACAGTTTCAATGAATGATACTGACAGTTTGCTTATTTTGTAGCTCAGGATTTGAACAGGGTTGTTGGTACTTGTCTTCACATATTTTAATGTTGATATTAGCTCTAGTGTTCAGAGTTCTCTGTGGAGCAGATTGCAACATCAGTGGGAAAAGCAAAGATGGATTGTTGTGTAACATGTCACAGAAAGGCAAACTCAAGGAATCTGTCTGAACTTTTTTTATGCATTCGGTGGAGAAAACAAACAGATACATGCATGTCTTTGTTTCACTGATGAATGTGTGAATGTTACTGCCCGAGTGGAAATGGTTTACTGATCATGAACAGGGAAACGCTTTTAATCACCACATCTGTCTTTGTGTTTTTGTTGTTTTTTTTTGCAGAATGCCGTTTACAAAGGGGAATACACTGCCACTCATCCAACAGTCCGATTGTTCTGGGAGGTTTTCCACGAGTTCCCTCTGGAAAAGAAGAAGCAGTTCTTATGTAAGCATTTAATTGCCTCGCTGCTTGAACTGCTCGACAGTTTAATTTTCACGCTCTCAGCCCCAGACATCTTATAAATACTGTAATAATGTGCAGGTTGTTCTTGCATGAGAATATGCTGTAAAGGCAGCAGTGTAAATCTGCACATGTCGTGCGTTGACTAAAACCTGAACATGTTTCAGGAGCTTTGTTAAATGCATCGCTGCGACTGTGGAGTCAGTCAAGGTGAAAAGTGTAAAAAAGCATAATTCACTTTTGCAAGATGCAGTAAATGTGTCAGGTCTGAGGGAAGAATACAAGACAGCTGCTGCAGGAGGAAAGGGGGGGTGATCCAGGAAAGATTTACCAAACCAGTCCCTCTGAACCAGCAGCATTCCTACATTTTCACTTCATAGTTTCCATGAAGGAATGGACGAACGAAATCATTTCAATGAGATCTGCTGTTATTAGGCCAAAGTCCACAGAGTCGTTAAAACGTTTGTACATGCCGTAAGTTTTGAGATCAGACTTCATGAATGTTGATCATGTTCAGGTTGTATCTACTGTTTTTGAGCAGCAGTGACTGTTCATAATTTCAGAGCTCAGTGGAAATTTAGAGGGATGGAGTTTAGAAACATATTCACTGTGCTTTAGTAGTTGGTTTTAACTCTATCCTCTGTGTCGGCTGTCTGCAGTGTTCCTGACCGGCAGCGACCGCATCCCCATCCACGGCATGGAGAGCCTGCGCATCATCATCCAGTCCACCACGGCCGAGGAGCACTACCTGCCTGTGGCTCACACCTGCTACAACCTGCTGGACATGCCCCGCTACCAGACCAAAGAGATCCTGCGCCGCCGCCTTACTCAGGCCGTGGAGCAGTACGAGGGCTTCAGCCTGGTCTGAGGAGGGGGAGGAGATCTGCGGCAGTTTTAACGCACTTTAACAGCAATACACGTCACAGATGGCGATCTCAAAACAGTGTAAGGGGGGACTCTGTGACACAGGAAGGTCACTCTCTTTACATGTGCTTACAAGCATCTTGAATCTGAAAGGTCTATCTACTGTACGTAAATGCAAAGTATTATCTTTTTCTTCTTTTTTTTTTTTTGCTCTGGGCAAAGTTTCTCAACCTTTCAGGACCATTTGCTTAAAATTTATCATAGTCTTAAAAAAACACTGATGTACGCCATATTGAAATTCATACAACAGCTGTGGATCATAAAAATGTGAAGACCTAAAGGCCAGAGAAGGTTGAGAAACGGTTTGCATTGTTTCATTTTTGTCTTTTTTTTTTTTTTTTGCAAAGCTGTGTATTTTATATTCTACACGTTAAATTCTATTTTTCAGCTTTAAAGAATTATGTTATTACCTTGAGACAATATAGTATATCTGCTTTTTGTTTCTTTTAATTTATTAAATAGAGTGGTTATTTTTTTGACAAAATAAAATTAAATATGTGTATATATGTGTGTAAATAGCACTTTGAATATAATATTTAGCCCTGACTTTGGGAGGAGTGCTTAACAAGCTGATCCTTTTAAATCTGGACACCAGCATGTCCTTTCTGCCTGATTTAAAAAAAAAAAAAAAAAAAGGGACAAAATGAAGAGAGTCTTGCAGGCAGAGGGGTGCAGGATGAAACATGGTGAATATTATTTGCAATCCCTTGTTCCTTTTTAGCTGTGATCACGGAGCAGCTGACTTTGTCTTGAACTTGCATTCAACAGTGTTGCCTTCTACAACGAAACCTACTATATGGACATGAGAAACGCTGACTTTTTAAAGTTTATTTTCAGTGGATGTTGTCTGTGTGCATGTTGTTGAGTGAAAGCAAAAACCTGAATGTCATTGAAAAGTTTGGACATTTTGGGAGATGTGCTTATTAGCTTTGTGGTGGAGAGTTAGATGGGTGAAGATTAATGCCACGCCCACCATCTGTCCCAATGCTGCATCCGGGGGTGGTCCGACTCAGGAGCTTTTCATGTGGTCTTCCACGGTGGTTAGCCGCGTATTTGTCGTAGTTCATTACCAAGTGAAACTACATACCAACAGTGCATTGCTTCGATTAAATTAGCTGAATTGTTTATATTAACGTCAATATTGGATTTTATTTTAACTACCATTCTTGCAAGCAGTTTGTCATGTTTGTAGTTCTTCTCACTGAGTGGGGGCTGTCGCCCGTGATGTGAACGGTTTTCCCACTTTTCTGCAGTTTAAATGATAAGACATGAATGCAGCATGAGGGCAGATTTAACTTAGCACAACGACAGGAAACGGAACAGAATCTGACAGGTGACAGAAACCAACCTCTAACCTTCTGACGTGTCCGTTGGTTGCCTGGCAACTGAACTGCCAGTTACAAAATTCTCCCGGTAAAATGACGAAATGTCACTTTTATACCTTGTTATTTCTCTGAATTAAACAAATGACGTATAACATGTTAATCAGTGAGCTATACAGGTGCTGTCAGGTGGATTTGGTTTCCTTTGGACGGAGCCGTGCTGCCTGTTTCCAGTCTTTCTGTTAGGCTAAGCTAACCAGCTACTTTCTAACAGTAAGCTAACCGGCTACTTCGTAACAGGGGTGTGATTCTTCAAATCTAATTCTCCAGCAGAAGGCAAATAAATGCATTTCCCAAAACGTCCATCAAAACTAAATATATAAATCTTTTAAATTAGTAATTGTAATTAGCTGTTTCAAAGTTGCAGACATTTGTGGCAGGATGACACAATAAGTGCATAGTTAACAGTGTGGGCAGATAAGCTATTAAATATATTAGATATATAGTCAGCTGACAAACTGTATCTGTCATTGCGCCCTAATACTGTATTTACTCCTACAGTCAAACCTCTTAATCCAAAATGATGTTTAATTAGGTCGTGCAAGTGTGTGAAATGGTCTTGCATAAATATTTTTTATATATTTCATACATGACAGTGGTGTCATAGTGACTTCAGACAGTAAAATGACTTGATGTGTCCTGACTAACAGGTCACACTGACATCCATTTAGCAATAACAACCTGAAACAGCCCAGTAATGTAGTGATGACTCTGGGTCTTTCCTCTAAAGGTCTTAAACTCTGGACTCTTCTGAGATGTTTCTTAGAACAGTTCCTCTTATTGCTTAGTTCTGTACTGCATGTACACACCTGTTCTACATGTTCAGTCAGTATTTGTCTAATTAAAGCTGATTTATCCTACAGAGTTTAATCCTATGCAACTGTTTGTGCAGCCCTTGACTTTTTTGCACCTTTTAATGTGCTACAAAAAATGTAATTTTTGCATATTTGTCCAGAATACACAAAGCTCTCTGTTCCAGCCAACTTTTTAAATAAAACAATACAGTGTCAAAACATTTCCTGCATGTTTAATCATTGAGTTATTGGGCAAAACGGGTTGAAAGGTGCTTTATACAGTAAATTGAGACTGAAAGTTAATTATTATCTATGAAAACAGAAGTTGAGAGAAACAAGTTCAAGCTTTTGATCGTGTCACATGATATTCTTTAGTAGAGGAAGTTTTCAGGTTGTGGTGTAGTGTTATAATGATTGAGATTGAAAGTTTGTTCTTGACCCATTTTTTTTTTAGATATATATATAAACGTGTGTCTAGGGGATGATACTGGATTCTGTTTTGAATCATGTTTTTTCTTTGGAGCTGAGTTATAAAATGAAAACCAGTGCGAAGGATACACGTCTGCAGGCACATGTGCATCTGCACATATCACTGACAAAATCGCGTCCTTTTCTAAATGATTTGTAGTTCAACAAAACCTGCTGAAGCTGCAGGGTGCAAACAATTTTTTGGCACTGTTAGACATTGTCCAGACTGCAGATGCATTGCATAACATCATTGTTACTTCATCTTTTTTCTGCATGAACATTCGTTACATTTTGCTGATTTCTTAACTCTTGTTGCAATAAGATAGCAAACCAGTCTGATGATCTTAATAGCAGTACTTAGCGGATGTAGTAGCAGTGTATGCAAATTTGGACTCTTTTTCAGCTCATTATTTCGATGACTTCTCTTTTCTCTTTTTATGATTGTCATTATTTTTAGTGACTTAAATTTCACTGATTAAATGCAACACTAATCTCCCCTCATGTTTTTGTTTTCATATTGTTTTTTTATACAATATGAAACTGAAGCCTTTTTTTTTCACTTTTTTCTGCTTGCAATTTTCATAATTGATTAATTGTTTTGTTTTTTGTTTTTTTTAATTATTTTTCAAGCAAATATGCAAAAGAAAAAAAAGAAAAAACCTTGGTTCCTGATTCTCCAAAATAAGGATTTCCTCTTTTCTATCTTAGCAAACTGAATATTTGTTGTTGTGTTGAATAGAACAAGACATGGAGATGTCACCTTGGACACTGTGAAGGCCAGTTCCCACAGTTTTCTGACATTTTATAGACTAAACCAGAGCCAGCCCAAGCCTTTATAGGGCCCTAAGCAGAATTTGATTTGGCAAATGACATAAGTTTGGTCTCACATTGGTAAGGACGCAACAACCCCGCCACCCCTCCAACTTTTTAATACCGTCAACCAAATGGTTTATTAACATATAAGATCTGAATTTACATTCAGAAATGCCCATAAACAAATATAATATATGTACATGTGTTGAATTTCCATATATGAAATATATGTACATATGAAGTAAAATCATATATGTATATACAATATAGCCTATATATGTAAAAATTACATATGAAAGCTGTTGTAAATTGGAACAATATAAAATGTTGACACATACTGTATGTATATTTTACTATGAGTATTTCATATTTGTTATAAACTTATATCTTTATATATCCAGAGGATGTATATTTGTCATGATAATATATCCTCTGATAGGTGACACACATATGGTAACATCACTCTTGATACAATATGTCTAATATGTCATATATATGTCAAAATGTCAAATGTCATAGCATAGTAAGGCATAACACATTAATAAAACATCATAATGTCGTATGGCATAAGCCGTCATAGTGTAGTAAGGCATAAAAATGTCACAAAACGTCATAGTATTGTGAGGCATAAAAACGTTAAAAAAATGTAAGTAAAGTATGGAATAAAAATGTCATTGTATAGTAAGGCATAAAACATCATAGTAGAGTAAGGCATAAAAAGTCATAAAAATGTCATAGGATAGTAAGGAATCAAACGTCATAGTATAGTAAGGCATAAAAAGTCATAGGATAGTAAGGCATAAAACGTAATGAAAATGTCATAGTATAACAAAGGGACAAAAATGTCATAATATAGTAAGGCATAAAGAGGTCATAGTATAGGCCTAAAAAGTCATAATATAGTAAGGCATAAAGAGGTCATAGTATAGGCCTAAAAAGTCATAATATAGTAAGGCATCAAAACATCATAAAAAGTCATAGTACAGTTAGACATAATTAGTCATAAGGTATAAAAAAAGTCATAGTGACATTTTCATGGGATTTTTCGAAAGAAATTCAACTCATACTTTGATATATCCACCATTTTTATATTTACTCCTGCTACCAACCTGACTGCCAGCATACAGAAGACGGAAGCCAGGGTTAGCTTGTCAGTTTAGTTGAATTAGTTGACATTCTTAAGTGATGTTAAATATCACTGTGATATTCTCACATGACATGAGCCTGTTGGATTTCAACACTGTAGCCCAGAGAAAATTGTCCACTTGGACAGAAGATGTGCAGCAGCACTAAATAAATCAATGCATAAATTAATGACAGGGAAAAAACGTTAATCGGCAATTGGATAGTTACCAATCCTTCTCTATACTCTGTGATGTCTTTTTCTTACGTCACTAGGCCTACATTTATCTGATAGTTTTACCCCCTCAAATAAACCTAACCTACCTAACAGCTTCCAAGCCAAGTACAGTAGCACTTATCTATTTTTCTACTGCTTGAGCAGAACTGCTTGAGATCCCAAACAATGTAATTATATATTATATAAAAAAGAAAAAATATATATAAATAAAGACTTTGTGCCCTAAGCAAGAAAATCATTGATGGATCAATCAATGATGAACACACACAAGAGGAACCACGCACAGCCCAGAAATTCAGTAAAAATATGATTTCATTCATGATATATACAAAATACAAATACAATTTATGTACTAAAATGTACACACTCAAAATTCATTAAGCCTCGCCAGTGTTTACATTCAGTAAAAACGAAATTCACACTGATAATCATCCATTTTGGAGAAAGAAAGGAAAAAAATACTCGCTCTCAGAAATGTAAACATACACAGTGATCCATATTTACAAGAGAACAAAACAAGCTCTGGAGCAGACGAGAAAGGAAACACAGACCGCTGGGAAAACTGGGGTGTTCAGCTACCATCTCTGTCCTCCAGTCGTCTCACACATGGCCTCACCAATTCTGATACGTGAGAGCGCAAACATGCCAGTGATTTCAAGACGAAAAATAGCTTATTTGACATGAAGTAAATGGGGAAAAAAGCACGTCAATGCATAAAATACACAGTCAAATGTTTAGGTAAGTACCAGTGATCACAAAAAATAAGCTGTTGTGTTGAATATAATGAACATTTGAGCCATTTTGGTTCATAGTGTGTACTCTGAGTCTCTGTCTTTGGGTTTTATTAAAATTAGAAACCACTTGTTTTAGTGAGCAAATACTCGATTTAACTTCTAGAGAAGCAACATAAGATTATGTCAGACATTATATGCTGGTCAGAACTGAAACAGAGAAAGCTATTGGTTTAGTAAATACTGTTCAGCTGATTGAAGTTATACAAATAGTAACATCTCCCTTACAAAAATACACAGAAATCTTGATCGCAAAATCCTTCTTTAAAAATAGCAGTAATTCCATATCTATTATTTTACTTACAAGGTTTTTTTTTTTTAAGACTTCTACAATAAAGCGTGAGAAAAATAACTTTTCTGTTCTGATAAAAATGTTCAAAAGAATAGAAATAAATTATTAACAATACAAGTGTGATTCAGGTTATTTGTGTGTCCTGCTTAAGTCTGGAGAAACGTCCTCTTGTGAAGGTGAGGTTTGGTTGGAGATGAACTCCTCAGGTGAAGCAGGTGACTTTGTGTGGCTTTGAATCAGTCGTGGGTTGGTGGCTCTCTGTGGACGTCAGAGATCAACAGAGTAGACTAACAGGCTGTTCCCCGAGTCAGAAACATGAGCAGCACAGATGGCAACGAGAAGGGAAATCGGGGTGAGGTGTGTTTGACTGTATCTCCAGAAACTAAGCAACAGTCCTTTTAGAGTCTTTTTTTTTTCCTCAGATGAACTTAGTTGAGTCTCTTTTGCTGATGAGAACTTCCAGCAGCCGCAGTTTGGCTTTAATGTGCTTGTATTCGTTGTACTCCACTGCCAACGGGGAGCGGTCCTCCTTCTGCACATTTCTATGGGAACAAGACGTGGGTGGAAGACAACAAACATTAAGAAATGGAGAAGGTTCAGCTGTGGAAAACCCATTATGCATTATGCCTCTGTTATATAACCTGAACAAATTCTTCTTTTCTTTTACCTTCCGTTTTGTCTAAAGAACTGGTCCTCAAACTCTTTCAGGTTTTTGCGGATTCTCTTCTTCTCCTCTCTGGTCTCTTGAAGCTGCTCCAGAAGTTCCTGTCTGCGAGAGAAATGGCAGAAATATTTAAATATCTTGCATTAAAATATTTAAATATGTTGAACAAGTGGTGGACAAAGTACTCAAATCCTTTGCTTGAGTAAAAGTACTAATACAGAGAAGTAAAAATACTCCATGACAAGTCAAAATCCTACTTAGTAGTATAAATATTTTAAGTAAAATATACTACTATATGCTACATGAATATACTACTATATGCTACGTGAATACTTGGTTTGTGTTGTCTCTTTTCAGTAACTTACATGGTGGCAGAGTGAAGGTTAGACAGCCTCATATCCGTTGTGTTTTTAGACGGTGAGAGTTCATCCACTGGTGAAATGAAACCGTCCACTTCCTCGTCCATGTGGTCCAGGAAGCTGAGCACGCTGAGGTCGGGCCGGACGGTCACAGTGAACTGAGTCTTTGAGTCTCCGTCGTCCTCAGAGCCGTCCTCCTCCTCCTGCAGGAGCACAGAGAGGTCAAACGGTGGCCGAGGCTCAAAGCGCCACATCGTGCAGTGAGTGGTGTTACTGAGATAAACCCGGGGCTGTTGGCCGGGCCTCCAGGCTCAAACACTGCAGTGCATGAGGGTCGTGCAGTGTTAGTCATCAATGGTTATAAATCATCACGGTACAGCAGCAAAATGTCCTTCGATGCTTGTGATTCACGTCTATACTCAAAACTATGTATGCAAGGATTTAAAGAGCGCAGTGGACTAGAAGACGCACAGTCCCCTGAAAACCAGCTTGATGCTTCTGAAAGTCCTGAACCAGATATAAACAACCTTCAATACACTGAGAGCAGAGATTTAGTTCTACTGAGATTTGATTACAGTTGGTATTAAAACACACCTAAAGTATCATTCTGCGTCACTGCAACATGGGTTTTATTTTTGTAGCTTTGGCTGTCATATCTATTGTAAAGTAGTTACTAATATCCATTTTAAACTGGATGTTATTTAACCCTGTGAGTAATATAAAAGTGGATACTAGGTCAGTATTTCTTTGGATGATTGAGTTGTCATTGGTTATGTAGCAGAAGCTTTTACATTTCAATAATTTGTCCATCACTTTTAGATACTTACTGTCAAGTTTTTAATGCACTGTCAATACACCTGATGTTCAGGTTGGTAGAAGGTGTATGTGCAGGGAGCCTATGGTAGCTGGTAGCTTATTGGTTATTTTAACAATGAATGCAATGAATGCAATACAAACTCAAAGTTCACATTATGTAATTACACTGGAAAACTGACCTGTAACAGTTTAGATCATAATTATAAAGTTTGTGTCTATCTAAAACTATGACTGCTTGTATTTTTTGCCCCTTTGGTCTTCAATCTCACCACATCACACATCTCACATCTCAGCAATCAACTGAGTGGGCACAATGTAAAACGAAAATGACAAAATGATGATAAAATAAAACCCAAGTTCATTATCCTTAATAACAGAGCATTTACTGTTTCTATATTTGAATCAAAATCACATGATTCAAACATCACCTCCAGGCAGCTACTGATTCAACATGTCTACAGATGCTTGACTACAGATACTGGTGGCAGAAAACAGGCAACTGCCCAATCAACAGGCAGCAATCAGGCTCATTAGAGGGGTGGATGGTAGTAAATAAGGGGGAGGTGGGGTTGGGGGGTAGTAGGGCGGGGCGAGGAAGGAGAACTGGCGTCTGATTATTGAAGCAGCAGCAGCTCTTCACCTTGATATCATCGAAGAAGAGCGCGGTTTCGCCCTCGATAATTGGCTGAAGGAGGGGACCTCGGCGCTTGCTGGAGGGAGAGCCCTGTGGTGACGGTCAAGAAGGAGGAGTTAACCACGCTGAGACACTCACTTTGGTGTTTGCAACGAGGAAACGCCAAACACTTCCTCCCAGTTTTCACTGAGTTCTGCGTCTGAACTTTTAAAGTAAAGGGTTTTCCTTCTTTACTTTCTATTCTTCTATTTGTCCACGATAACAAGCTTTTTTCCACAAAAGATTCAAATGACAATAATGTTGAAAATTTTCCTAATCAGCAACTTGAAAAATTGACTGAAATTTAGATTGCAACCTGAAGCCTCACATAGATCCCGATATCACAACATATTTGCTTATTTTGTAAAGGGAGTGTACAAAACAGAACAATAAAGTAGGAAAAAAAAACATACAAATAAAGGTGTCTAAATTTAGTTCAGTTAGCTAATTCTGACTTTTTGAGCGTAAACTCTCAGTTAACTTTCGTAAGAGACCAACATCATCTGACTTGACCTCTCATGGATAATAAAACTGCTGCACCATAACTTCTATTGTACAGAATAATCTATAGCAGTGGTCCCAATTTGCATGATGGGGATTAGAGGTAGTGCATTATATAATGGATATACTGTTGGTACATAATGCAAATCATATCTTACATAATAAAATGGTTATTTAATAGTTAAGTACATGAATAATAGGGAAAAGAAAGCGTATACACTACTCTTATAGGCAGAGTTACATATATGTTAACTTACATATATGCAATGAAAACAATATTCAAAGTAGCATTAATAATGCTGCCAGTTTTTCTGTTTCTTATCTTCAATTGAGACTAAAAAGAAATCCTCCTATTATAGGAGTTGATCATTTTTACAGTTTCTGACCCTCACCTGCAGTTATCATGCTGTCACTTGCTGTGAACTCTCCTGTCTGCTACCTATAAGCTACTTTACGACCAGAGGATCCACTGAGCCACTAAAGCTGAGCTTAAAGCCTGGAGAGAAGGATAACACGTCTGCCACCAGTTCCAAGCGCGTGTTGGCACTAAAAGCCAATGCGAGCTGGGATTAAGTGTCTGCAGACGTATGGACAGTGCGACGATGATTTGCTGCTCGCTTCTCAGAGAGTGGCAGGACAAACAAGCAGCTGCGAATGAAAAAAAATAAAAGGGAGGTTAAGATGTGATACTTACAATGACAGGGATGGTGGAGGCTCTGCACAGGATCTGCTTGACCAGGCGATATCTGTCATACAGGGGTTTCATGATTTGCCTCTCGCTTTTGGTGACCTGAAGCAGCAAAAAAGAGAAACAAAGACACCTCGTTAGCTCAGTATTAGTTTCTTTCTGTCGTCCTCTGTCTCCCTGCAGACTAACTCTCTGCAGCACTAACCGTAAAACAAAATGACAGCTAACCCAGATTGGCAAACAACAGCGCTGCAGCCGTTCTTCAGAGCGTGAAGGTCATTAAACACAAACCACCAGGGCTACCCAGTGTGAGGAGGGAGGGTGGTGACAGAAAGTTCAACTGCACTTCCTGATATACAACAATAATAGCTGGGATTAGATGACACAATTATCGCAATTGGATTCAAACAAAGAGCGTGTCAGTTTGGTTATTCTGGGTCACAATCAAGCGGTAAACAAGATTTTCTCTGTTGAGGCCGACACTGCTGGCAGCAGATCAGGCCTGTGGAGTTTGCTGTATCTATCTGAGTGGAGGTGTATGAGGTGTAGGAGGAGGAGGATGACTTACTGGTCGGCCATGTATGCTCTCGTAGTAGAGGAGAGCTTTCTGCAGGGCTACTTTCTCTGCTCCGATCTGCTCCCGTGTCATATCCTGTGAGCAGGGGACAGGAAGTGGGTCAACACATTGTAGAAATGACCGGAGTTCACTCTCTGTTGCAACACGCATTCATCCTCATTTGGTTTTACACACACACTCACACACACACACACACACACTTACTTCAGCACCATAATAAATTCAAACCCTGCTGCCTGCTTTAAAACGTCACCGTTTATCTTACATGTAACATTAGTTTGCTATAGACGTTTTATTTATTTATCCATCCCCTGTCAGTGTGTAACCTGGACATGGTTGTACCTTGATGTCCTCGGGGCGGTTCACCTCCTCCCTCTTCTCCTGTAGCTTCTTTAAAATGGTCTCCAGGGTGCTCTCCACTGGCGGCTTGGGCACTTTCTCCTGCTGAGGTTTCTTCTCCAGTTGAGAGCCGAAGCTTTTGGGCAGCGTGTTGCTGCGCTGACGGGTCAGAGGAGGCAGGTCCTCTTCAGACTTCAGGAGCTTGTGTTCTGGTTAGGGAGAAAACTACATGTGAGCTTTATTGATTTTAATTTGAATCATCTCATTACAGATGAGTGATGTTCATTTCTATGTCTTACCTTTAAGATCTTTACGAAGCTTGGCCAGTTCGTTTACCCATCTCATCACCTCTGAGTTTTCAGCTTTGTCACTGTGGGAAGGCTGCATGGAAAAAAAAAGCAATGATACAGATGAAAACAGATTCTCCTTTCAAAATAAGACAGCAGCACCTATCATTACAGCTCACATGAACATAACTGTGTTGGCCATAAATCTGAATTGGAGCTCTGGAAATTGGCCTTGGAAAGAAACAAGCGCAGAGCTCTGTTTCCTATTTAAAATTCATTGTAATGAGTCATCAGAGTCTCCTCAGCTAGTAAATAACCTTGTTTATAGTGTGGAAAAAAGTTTTTAAAGTCAGATTTATTGTGGCAGGGGATTATTTTGATTTATTTCTGATGAGAAATGACTTCTTACCCTGTATTTCCGCTCCTCTTCAAACTTCTCCTCAAATCTGTGGATCTTTTTCTTCAGGACATGAATCCTCTTCGTGAGCTGAGCTGATGTCAACTCCTCTTTCTCATTGTCACAGGAGCCGAGAGATGAACTCCGCCTGCGACTGAAGAGATAAATGATGTTGTTAATATCACTGTCAGCTCCTTCCAATTGCCTCTAGGTACTAGACCATGCCAAGTGCCTACCTGACAAACGAGTGTGCATTTGGCGGTGAGGGAGGCACTTCAGTGTCGTCCAGGTACTGCTGGCACTGTCCGTAGGCGTAGAAACGAGGGGACAGCATCGGGTCGCTGTCTTCCTCCAGCAACTGGCGGATCAGTCGTCCTCCGGCGTGAGGGGACAGTCGAGCTTCCTCGCGGTCCATGCTCTCCCTCTGCAGAGATGAGTATGCTGGGACTGGCTCTGAGTGACACACAAACACGTACACGCTTTGTGTTAAAACGAGATACTTTGCTTACACTGTTGTCAAACAGAAGATGCACACACACCAAAGCAAACAAAGGACAGGTTAGGCAGGGAATCTTGTTTGGAAATGTTGTGCATGCTGGTCGGCGGACAACAACATGTATTCCCCATTTTCCCAAACAGCTCTGTAGCTGCAGAAGAAAAGGATACAACAGATACTCCTGCAGAGCTGAACATACTTTAACTCCAGTATTAAATCTACTTTTTGAATCAGAATACTTTCAAATCTTTTATAAAGTCTAACTGGGATTAAAATCTTTAACCAAAGTTACAAATACCATGGAAGAATTTTTAAATGACTGATTAAATAAATGGATAAAAGGGGAATATAGCTACAACTGGGAAATTTTTCCATTTATTGATTAATCTGCAGATTATGTTCTCAAAAAAATCTGTTTTATTTTATGTTAATCTTCAACAAACTGATTTATTAGATTTAGATCTATGCTCTATGCTAATAAAAAGAGAAATCCTTTCAATAACTAATAGGAGTTTGTCTTTTTTTAAATCTAATACTGAATTTATACTTCTCTGTTTTGTAAAGTCTAAGAGCAACATAAAAGATGTGTCAAACAGGATTGCTTGTTTTCAGCACCAGTTCTCATCATATGGACATCTTGTATTCTCTCTGGTGTTGTGAAAGTCACTGGACATGATGAGGCTCCCTTCCTCTGGGGCTGGACAGTCACAGATGTTGTCCTGAAAATATGGGTAAGACCTGCCCACCCTCCCTCTCTCTGTTCATCCCCTGGTTACAGTCTCTACTCTGGCAATAATTATGTCTGGTGAGAATAGTCATGCAGATACTCCTGACAATCCCTGGGCTATTAATAAAGCTGGGCTCTCTGTGGGATAATGTCAGGGCGCGACCCCTGTTGAGAGGTACAGTGACGAGTTTGTATTTTAGTTTCCACTCTGCATGGTGAGGGATAAACCATGCTGATGTGTCTGTTCCAGCACGTGTGCAAGAGAATAGCACACTGTTATAACAAGGAAGGAAAATTCTATTGAAACTGCCAATACATGAGACTCAGCACTAGACATAATGTACATTTCATGGAAAACGAGAGACATGTAACCTCAGGTGTCAGTGGACTCTAGAAATATACTGAGGAGTAGCTACACAGGGAGAAGAGATGGAAGGAGTGAAAACAAACTCTGAAGGAAACCAACCGTCAGTGTAAACATTCATGGTGTCAGAAAGCACCCGTGAAAATATGCACACCCAGTCTAAAACTGCACATGCATGTTTTGTTTAGCTGGGGTGACTTGGGGCGTACGAGAAGTGACTTAGCTCAAATTCCAGGTTAAGAGTCCCGGGGGTCCTCCTGTGCTTCTAGGTACGTGCAGTTTATCAAGTAGTGACTCCCTGGCATGTTTAAGCTTGCTCACAACAGCAGGTGAAACTCTCAATCACACCAAATGTCTTCCTTTGAGGTCTATTATCTACCTCAGAGTACAGGGCAGTGTAGCCGGCCAGTAAGGCTCCATGGCATTTGAAATTAATCCTTTAAATCAACTGCTCGCTGATGGTTCAGGATTAACTAGACTAATGAAACAAAAAACATGCCAGTTTGCCTTTTCACTAAAGGTTGTTGTGTGTGTATGTGTGTGTGTGTGTGTGTGTGTGTGTGTGTGTGTGTGTGTGTGTGAGAGAGACGTGTGTGTCAGCCACAATGTTCCAGACCATTCAAGCATGTTGCCATGCAGAGGAAAAGGTCATTTCTTTCTTTTTGACATGTTATTTACAGCGAAGCAAGTCAGCACTGACAGTGATGTAGCACAACACTTACCATCACAACTTGGATGGAAAATGCTTTTGAAATCAAGGAAAGGGGTGTTAAAAAACGGAGAATCTGGAGGAATAAGACAAGAAAAAGGGGAGAAGACAAGGAAAAGAACAAGATGAAGTGATGTAAAAGGAACAGAAGTAAAACAAAGGACCAGCATGCATCCTTCTTATAGCAATGAATGTGGTTTATCATCTCCCTAATCAACTCATCAGAGTTATGAGCTTAAGATATGTGTATCTTCCTGTTCAAATGTCCATTAATGTCTTTCCAACATCACTGGCAGACAGGCAAGGACAGAGCAGCAGCGGATATCAGGTCACCATGACAGGCGTTGGCACAAAGTGTACTGGGACAAAGGTCTCACACCGCTGCCTAATGCCCTCATCCCCCCAGCATACTCATTTACACAGTCTAACACGTTCTCTACAGTATTCACACATCCCCTAACCGTATTTACAACCATTGTACCGATTTATTAACTGCTGATTCAGGTTGGCTCATTTTGCGAGAATATAAATCCCTCTTTGGTTCTCCTTACTGAAGAATAAACGTGCCAACTTCACAGAAAAAAGAAACCTCACAAGTTCAACTTTGCACGATACATTTACACAATTGAAGTTCGTGCTATGGCAAGCCCTGCTTGTTTTCATGCTTGAAAGGCACCCAGAGGAGATACTGTATGTCTGAATGGCCTGTCACAGCCAATGATGCAGGCTCCCCGTGGTGTCCTCACTGCCATGAACTCAGTTATGTATTCAGGACAGAATGTACAGGGAGGAGGTTGAAGAAAAGCCGAAAAGCCAAGGGAAGAAAAAAAATAACAAGAAGCAAGTGATCTTAGTCTTGATGTCAGTGTGAAACAGCCACCTACACCTGAATTGTAGATTCCCCGAACAAACAGCTTACCTCCTCCATATCCTCGCTCAATGCAAATTACATTTTAATTACAAGCAAACACAATCAGAGACACCATGTTCTGAACTGACACACATAAAACACGCCACACCTTTATGCAGATTAAAGTAACATTTTTTTTTAGCTCAGGGGTAGGCAATCAGCAAATGTTGCACAGCAACAACAATAACCTCTCAAAGACTGTTTTTTCTATATCATATTTGGCCACTAGAGAGCTCCACAAAACATGTAATTACGTGCCAATGCTCCAAATATGAAGCTGGTAGAAGTTGAGAGATTTATTGCATGGAACAATTTTGCTCTGACTACCAGATCAAACAGGAAACAGTGGTGGTGGAGGGAGTGAAGACCAACATTTGCAGCGCACAGAGTTCAACACGCGCTGCAACATGCCCCAACACTGTCTTTTACTGTAGCAATGAACCTGTTGGTTATCATTCCAGTACACTTCAGCAAAATGCATAGCTCTCACTGCTCAGTACAAAAACCTCCACCCTTCCCCACTGTGTCGCAATGTCCTGACAAAACAATCACAGTCTTCGTGCATGGCGATTGTGCATGATTTCCTTTCTGCACAAACCCCAACACTGAATAAACAAACACATTGATAGCAAACTCTAAAGACGTCTGACAGCAAAACAGAGTTGGAACAGACGTATGAATAATGCAATGCTCGTGGCTATTTCTGCAAACTCTGCATTAGTAATGACACTTGATAAGCCAGCATCAATAAATTAAATGGACCTACTTCATTAGTTGCATTTAAATTTGATCTCGTGCAAAGTTGCTATTAAATGCACATGCACAGATATCACCATCACTATTCCTGGAGTGACATAGCAAACACGAGCTGCTCAGAAAAATTTAACCCCACTTTTTAAATGGAGCACAAGTCTGAAATTTTCAACCAGGCTCAATAACCTCTCCAAACACAAGCCAAGTTTCTACAGCTGGTTGACTGGTACACTGTTATCACCATTCGACCCCCCTTTAATGATTGATTTTGACTGGGAATTACAGCAGCAGCTGAATCTGGAAGCAATTCAGTCACATAAATCGCCAAGTAAGTGATACATCCTGGTAAAAACCCGGTGTTTACTCTTTAAATAAAACCGCAGGAGGAGTTCTAACTTTAGCTGCACCGTCATATTTTCTCTACTGGGATGAATAAAAGACTCAAGGTTCCCATGTGGTCTGTAATAAAACAAACTGTCTGCAGTGCTGCCTTATCTTGCCAACCGAGCAAACAAGTATGTCTCCAGTGAGTGTTTTCTCCTCCAGATATAGGTGGCTAGAGAACTTAAGAGGATCTTTTACTATTAAATCCTGCAGGAGAGACAGAGGGAGCTGCATCAGGAGGAGGAGGAGGAGGAGGAGGAGGAGGAGGAGGAGGAGGAGGAGGAAGAGAGGCAGCAGAAGGTGTGCAGCTGCTACCCAAACACCCATGTGCAGAGCTGGGTGGAGGGGACAGTGGGTGGGTTGTCTGGGCATGTGTGTGTTTGTATAAAAAGGCGTGTGTTCCAGATAGGTATTAGACCTATTTAAAAATGAAGTGTTGCATGTAAGAGAAACGCATGAAAACAACATTAATATGGCTTCCTGCCTCACCTCCCCAGTTGTTATCCTCGGTCAGTGCTGTCAGGTCCAGCCGGGGAACATCCTCGCAGCTTGTCTTCTCACAGTCCGGGTCTGAGCCTCGCACCTCTCCACTGCTGACCCTCCCCATGTCACAAGTGACGGGCGACTCCTGGATCTTCATCCTCAACGTCTGCACAACCATGAGAGAAAAGACGAGAGCCCTCAACAACGATGACCAGCCTGTGAACACACTCTTTAAGTTGAGCCACACACTCCCTCAGACTGGCCCTGCCCTAACGGAGGGGGCTGCTCCCTGCTCGCGATTGGCTGCCTCAGCTGGCCAAAACATCCGCCCATCTGTCTTTAACTGTGTGTGAGACAGCAGGAGTGGATTGGCTCCGCCTCCTCTTTCACCCACTGGAATCCCTCACCCCTCCCTCCCTCTCTTATTTTCTTTCTCTTCTCCCTACAGTAGCCCTTGTTGCTTTCTCTCTTGCCTGCCATGCATATATTCCCCACCCGAGCGCCGCTCTGGACTTGTTTGTTCCACAGCAGAAAGAGCAGAAGGGAGGGGTGGTGGGGTGTTAGGGAGGGAGGGAGGGAGGGAGGGAGAGAAAGGGAGGGAGGTGAGGACAAAAAAAAATAGCAGCCAGATTGTGAGCTAGCACACGTAGGCTGACTGGGTGATTTTTTTCTCTCTCTATCGGTCTCTCTCTGCAGACACTCAGAGCAGAAATACTACATGCAAACCTCCCCATCCAGCACCTCATTACTTCCTCCATTTTTACCTATTATTCACCAGCTTCTCCTGCCTCTCCTTTTTATGTCCTTCTCCTTTTTTTATCAGTCCACTTTGCTTATCCACAATCAAAGCTGTGTAATCAAATTCTAGCATAATGTAAATAATTTGGTAAAGCTACATACTCCACTGATCATGTATTTAGAACGTGTCCATGGATCACTTAGCACTAAGCCCATGGGGTCCCATTTCCTCTGTCCGGGCGTGGGACCAGGCTATTTTTAGGAAAAAACAGATCAAGACACACTGCTACTAGAACTCATAAATGCCACAGATGGCCTACAGGAAGGCGTGCAGTTGAATCTGGTTACAACAGCCCTTGATTTGTGTTTTTATTCATGATACTTAGTTGTTGTTGTTGTTGGCAGGTTTATGTAAATTAGTCTCAGGTGTTTGTGTTCTTGTGCTGAAGTGGAGGCCAAAAACAGGGAGTTATCAAGCCTACTCATCTGTTACATGGGAAATAACTGATGTGATCTCAATCATGGAGGCTACAAAGTGGCATTAGTGCCCAGAGAGAACATGCGGACTGTGAGCCACTAATAGCAGAAATTTCCCCTAAGCTGCACTTACCGTCACTGTTTTCAAGTCAAGAAACCCCCACCCATAACCCCCCATGAACAAGTACATAATGCTCCAGCTCACTCAATCAACAATTGAAAGCTCCTTCACATCCACACACACATTCAGTTGCATCAGCCTCTAGACTCAGTGTGTAAGTAAGTAATAAGTAATTACAACTGGTTCAAACAATAAGTAATAATGTTTTTTGTCTATTTTGTCTACAGTCATTGGTTTTGTGTCTAGTAGTTAATCAAAAATAATTCCTGTTGAAAGAGTTAAGTGTGTAGAGTGTAAGAGTGCAGATTTACAGAATTAAATTAACATAAAAGCAATCTCTTCTCTAATGACATATTTTGACCATAAAGATTTTCATTCAGGAAGAACTTGATAATTGTTTGTTAATTAGGGGTTAGTTTTTCATTTGTTCTATACTCTCTTAACTACTGTACTTCCTGTGTCTTTTTGTCCAGTCATGGTAATCATGCAATTAAAGTACGGACTCATTAGGCTTTAAAACACAAGAGTCTACTGGGTGAATGTTATGTAATAATATGAGTCTCAGAGGTAAGAGCTGCTGAAAGAGGAGCAACATCTAGTCCAGGTAATAGACCCTTAAGGGATGTAAAGGTTTCCTCATCAAGCAGCACTTTTGTCGTCAAACTGTTTTATATGCAAATGATTCATTAAAGGTGATTTGATAAAACCCCGCATCTGTGTCATGACTTTTACTTCACAGACATAAACATCTAATGAAAGTTTGCTGTCAGGCATCAGTGTAGAGAGGACAATTTGACATTAGTTCAAGATGCTCCGAATAAAATCACAGTGGATTAACAGCAGCACAGATGTAACAGCTCACCGTGGTCTTGTTGTGTTTGGATGTAGGTCCACACACTGCAGTGTTCCCTGAAACATCATCCACTGTGTTCACTCTAACACACTTGAGCCATGATTACATCATCACGAGAGGTCCAGCTGGTGCAAAGGACGGGTGAGATAGAGCTACTGCGTTTGCGTGCGTGCATGCGTGCGTGCGTGCGTGCGTGCGTGTGTGTGTGTGTGTGTGTGTGTGTGTGTGTGTGAGTGGCGGGGGATGCATTAGACAATAATTAAGCTGTGTTGGGGGGTGGGGGTTTACATACACAGTGTACAAACAAACACATGGTGGAATTTAAAGGGCATTTTGCTGAGATGGCACACAGACAAGCACAAAACCTTGGACACACACACATGCACACACGCGCGCACACACACACGCGCGCGCGCACACACACACACGCGCGCGCACACACACACACACACAATGTGGAGGATTTGGCCTGACATAAGCTTCCTGTCTGATAGCTTTGTTTCCCTTTGCACTCTCACACCATTTATGTGTGGTGGAGCTCTCCACACCTCCTTTCAAAACACACGCACACATAAAGCACATGTGCCTGCACACGATGTCAATGCACTGCCAGGTTCTGCAGAAAATGGAGACAAATACAGTGTGTGCTCGCAATTCCAGAGTTTTCCTGGTGCTCAGTGTCACTCTGAGCGACATGAAGAGCAACTTATTGTGAGAAGATGTGCTGCAAACAATTCCCCTATAAGTGACATGTTAGTTTTGCAGTCACCTTCACCTGCACACCATGAGCTGGTCCAAAACACTGCAGCTCTATCGCAGATTGAGACACACTACACCAACACACTAACGTTAAAGGTTTGGACTCAGAACACAGGTACAGCTGCAAGTCATGCTTATCCTTATTATCTATTAATCTCCTAATTATTTTTTTGCAAATAACTGATTAATTGTTTAGTCTATAAAAGGTGAGAGCATAGTGAAAAATGTGTCCATTGAGTCCAAGGTGATGTCTTATTTTATCTGGTCAATACCAATTCTGTGCAGCTTGCACTAAAATAAAAAAGGGATAAGCACTAAAAAAAAAATTGGGAAAATAAAAATAAATGATTCATCAGTAATATTTTTCTGTTGTTCTGCTGATTGGTTAAGCAGTATAGGCCTCAATTTCTGCCAGGTCACCAAAATACTGTGTTTGTAAACCAAACTAATAGCAGAGTACACAGAGTCATACTGTACGTATCAATATTTGAAAGATCAGCTGCAGGGGATGAGGTCACCATACAGACAGATCAGTTTATTAATTAATCTAACTAACTGCTGCTCAGAGGAAGACAAAAAGGGCCTGATGGTAACAATCATGTCTGTGTGATGCTCATGTTGTACCCCGGGCATTAATGACCAGCTGAGAGCCTGCTGCACCAGCCTCCACTCAGAGCGGCGCCACACCGGCTCCAGATGGCTGCTCAGTGGCACAGTGTGGTGGCGGCAGAGCTGCGACCTGAGCTGCTACTAAAATCCATCTGGACTGCTTCGAAAAAGATTCACCATATTGGTTCAGTGCTGCATGATTCTGTTCAGTGGAGCTGGTCCAGATTTAATGTGGAGACGAGCAGATGGGGAAGGTGACTTGTTTCCTTCTGCTCACATCCACTGCAGCACTTACTACAAAAAGTTCAGGGATTTCACAATGTTTGTGACAGGTGACTCAAGAACGTCTGTAAGTTTGTGTCAGAATAATGGTAGGACGATCCCTTTTCTCAAGAATGCTAAAAAAAGTTAAATTTTATATTTCTGTGGAAGTGCAGAGGACTTTCTGTTCAGCAAAATCAGCAATGTGGTGGTGTCACAAAACCATGACGTACAAACACACTGGTCAAAGCATTAACATCAACATCAGTGTTTAAAGCTCTTCCAAGTGCCTGTCCTTTTATTCTTGCCACTGTTTGTTATTGAGGTTTTTATTCATATCTCTCACTTCTGTTTTTTCTGTTTTTTTCCAGTTAAGTTTTTCTATTTTATACAATTTTCAATTGTATCTCTTTTTACTTCCCTTGTTTCTTTTATATCCAGCCTTGATGTATTTTTGTGACTCATTTGGAGCATTATGAACCACCTTGCATATTAAATGTTGACTTAAAAAAAAAAGAAACTGCAAGCACAAGAATTTGGTAAATTAAATGAAAAACTGCCTGATAAAAATAAGTAAAGAAAAGCATGAATCTGTGCAAGCATTCAATGAATTTTGCACTTGGCAGTTGTTGACACATTTCAGTCATGAGGTTCAATAATTAGCCCTTCCCTTTCTTTCACATCCATCTTCCTACAATTTGAGACTCCATTTTTCTCTGGTGACACATGCATAACAGTTCAGATAAATTTCATGAGAATAGGAAGAAAGCGAATTGAAATAAAAGGCACCGCCTAACAGAGAGAGACTCAGGGGAAAGGAACTTGAACCTACCTGTGGTGGAGAAGGAAGGCCATGATTTCTTGAAATGTCATTCCTGAAAAATCAGACAGTTTAGTAAATAAGCTTGAACTGATTTACACCAGCTTCTGTCAAACCAAACACAAGACAGATGTTTATCTTACAGAAGCCTCTGGAAACCCTGCACAGCTTATGCACATATAGTACTGTATATCTCCTGCTACCAGTCTTTATCAGCTTAAGTGTATGTTATAAAATCTCAGTATGACATACAGATCTAACAGCGTAGAGAGAGCATCCAGCAGCTTATCAACTTGTGTGTCCATGGGAAATGGTCAATGTGGTGAGAAAAAGCGATTCAACGGGTGTAATGTCATTTTTAAAAGTTCCTCAACTTCAGATTTTGAAGAGCTTACCCTTTCTGAAATGTATCCATGTGGTTTTCTCCAGATCTCTCAGCAACACATTCCTTCACCTGGGAAAAGACATGTACGTTTTGAATGTTAAGTATCCATAGAGATGATTTTAGATTTTTTTTAAAAACCAAAAAGGGACAAGCTACATTGTATCAGCATATCAAAGGGGAAAAGCGTTAATACTCTTGAATCTTTTTGGACAATTGTCGTTTAACTTTTCATTTTTGTGTATTTTGGAGCTGTTAGTGTGATAAAATTTATTTGTAACAATTTTTATTTGTATTGAACTTTTCAAAAGCAGAGGTTTACAAAGTACTTAAAAATATGAAAAGATCATTTATAATTCTTGCTTGTATTATATGAAATATGATATGAGCAGCAGTTATTGAAAAATAACACAAAATATGCTTAACATTATTAATATCTAAAGAAATTAAATAATAAAAAATAGGAGTCAGTGTCACCAAGAGCATACAGCTTAGTTAGTGTTTTAGTTTAGCTTTGACCTGATGAAAAAGTCAGGATATTGTCAAAGTTATTAGAGTTCATTCTGTGGGGAACATGAATTTCTGCACCAGATTTAATGGCTCTCCATCCAATAGTATGTTTCATTCTAGACTAAAGTGGTGGACTTACCAACAGACATTCACATCGCTGCTAGCATGGCAAAAAACATCAAGCCAAAGACATTTAGAGGCTGCAGATCAGTATGCAATGGTGAAATTTAAGCATTAATTGTATTAACTGTATTAGCTTCGCAAATAAAAATGCATCTTTGACATAGTTTATAAACAATTTCACACAAAAAGGTGATTTGATGGCTGAACTTTGTCAAAAAGGTTACCCATAACAAACAACACTGTACATAAACATATTGTATGACTCTGTGCTAGTTTACAATGAACAGCACCAGAAACAACAGTCCAGAGGCTTTCAGAGCTCCCGATTACCATTAGTGGCTCTCAACATAATAAGCTCACACTCACAGAGACGACTGTTCACACCAGCACAGACTCAGACCTTTACTTACATCAAACCTCTGCTATCAGCCACCCAGCACAACACTGGCCCAGCCATTCAGTGACGCTGTAGCAGCTATAACATTCAGTTTACTGCATGTGTGTCAAGGCATAATGTGTCATCTGTACTGTTACATAAGGGGCTGGCATGAGGAGTTAAAAGAATAAAAACAGCGTGGCAGTCTAAGATTGAGTTCCTTGAGTGTCAGAGTGTAAACTGAACAAATCTATTTCCATCAGTTGGTTGGTGGGACAGCACACCATGCAGCTGATCATTACATTAGCATACATCAATTAGGAACCAAGTGTGAATAATAATCCATCTTGCTTACATGCAGCTATAGTGGAAGAAGTGTCTGTACAGACTGGATCATGTTACTACAGCTACATGCTTCACACCATGTCCTCGTCGTGACTTTGACAGCTTTCACACACTCCTCATATACAGCTGTCACTGTGCCACAGCACTTTTGGGTATGACTCATTTTAATATGCTTGGTAGGTTGAAGATAGCTGACCAAATATTCTATTATGTGGCTGAACTTGTTCACTGGGGATAAGCGGTATGGATGTAATTTTGTATCATATCGTGAAATCTTAAGGGTTGATTGGTTTGAAATTTTTGTTTGGTTTGGTCAAAAATAAAGTGAAAAGCAGTGCAAAGTGACATCTTCAGATTGCTTGTTTTGTCTGAACAACAGTGCTAAACCTAAAGATATTTCATTTATAATGTTTTAACAAAGCAAAACACAGAAGAGTCTCAAATTTGTGAAGTTGGAGCCAGGGAGTATTTAGTATTTTTGCATGAAAATGTTCATTAAGGTTAATTGGATATATTAAAAAGTTTATAATTTATTCTCTGTATATGAACTCATTAATCTATGTATGTAAAGATATAATTCAGCACCAGTCCAGAGTGTCAGTGCTATGGACACGTTTCAGTTGGTACTGAAAATCCAATATTGCCATAAAGCACCCATGCTTGTAGATTTGTACGATTGTGTGCAATCCTTACTGGAAACAGCATTGCAAAGTCTCTACCTCTTGCCTCCATGCTATCCTATTAGGTGCTACTCATAAACTATAAAATATAGGTGCTACTATCAAACCTCTAAGTAACGTTCTACATTAAAGAAATTACTTTATTGTATCTGATTAATCTGATTACTCAATAAAAGCAGCGCTTGGAACATTGTAGTCTCGCACATGACAACAGCTGAAAGGACAAGCTGCACTCTGGCGGATCTTCTTCTTCAGTGGATAAAAGCTGCAGCTACTTGTGCGCTCATAGCTGGCCCTTACATCTGCACTGCTTCTGGAAAAAGTGGTTAACAATTACTGTGGTATGCTGCATATTACAACCCACTGTACAATGAGAATAGCAGGGAGCCATTAGGCAGCTGCACAGCTTCCTGTCATTTTCCAAGTTGCCTCCATTTAGTTAGTCTTGTTAACTGCAACAGACTATTATTTGCATTGAGGCAGAAACGAAGATGATGGGGGGTTGAGCGGAGTGCTTTACCAATCTATCTGCATCACAGGTGCATTGCAGGAGATGCTCTGTGAATATGGTGATCCTGTTTCTAATGTCAGCCCCTATTTTCCTGTATGTAAAACTGGCAGCAATTTCAGAATTCAAAAAATTCTAAAATATTATACATATTGCTACAAGCAACTGAAAGAAAAGCCGTTATCTGTTGACCTGGACCTCAGATGGACATGTGACAGTGAGTGAAAAGTCACACACAAAAGAAAACAGAGGAAGAGAGCAGTAAAAAACAATAACAGAAGAGAAACTGCCAGGATGGTGACAAAGCACAAAAATAAAGCAGATGAAGAGAAAAGACGTGATGACTCACTGCGTGTGCGTCCTGGTTGTCGGTGAGCTGCACCAGTGTAGGGCTGTGTTTTGACTTCCTGGGTTTGGGGGTTTTTTCAGTGTGACCACTCTGGCCTCCCTGTGAGTCCACACTGCTGCTGCCTGTGTCCTCCCCCACGCTGCCTGAGCTGCTTCCACTGCTTCCACTGCTTCCACCGCTCAACGGGATGTTCTCCTTGTTGGTGTCTGCCCTGACGGATGCAGCTCTGTTGTCAGTCGGAAAAGAAAAGGGCGAGGAAATGAGACATCTGCCCTCCACCTCACTCTCTCTGCTGCACAGTTTGGTCTGTCTTTATCAGCTTGACATTGGGTGAAATGCTTCCGGAAACTACATGACAAGGTCACCCTGATACCTCATTTACTTATACCTTCTCCAGCAACTAATGTGCGGTTTAGTTTTTGTGCTAATTCTATTTACTGTCTATTTACTGTCCACGCTCTTATTGACATTTTCTGCTGTCTTTGGACTAATGCACTCCTCTAATCCACGTGTGACTGATCTCTCAGACTCCACCAGGTCTCCATCAACAAAGATTAGCTTCTTACTGTGATGACTCCAGTTGTTATGACTGTACTATGTCTCAGTGGACGAGCTTACCATGCAGAGTGAAACCTTACAAATGTAAACTAGAAGCAGAAGCATTACACTGAAGTCAGTCTTTATTAATGAAAGGAATCTCATTGTGCTTAACGAGCATGAAATGTATAAAAAAACATTAATTATATCTAGTGTTTCTGTCAATTTTTTAATTGTTAAAATTTTATGTACAATATGTGAAAAAAAAAAACAATGAGAATATTTCAAGTTACGGTAATTCAAGAATTTTCAAGTGCCCACCCTCTGCCTCTTTTAGGATTTGTCCTCCCTACTTTAAAAAAAAGTAAATACAGTTCCCCTGATAATTTCTGTAAGAGATGGTATCCTAATTGCTTACACATACCTCCCTGAACTAATCTACTGAGTGGAGTACTGTGTAACAACCAAGCAATATTAAACTATCTTCTTACAAGATTACTATTTAATGTCCTTATTCTGTATTCATCTAGTTTATGTTATTTTTTTTTCTTCTGTTGTATACTGCACCAATTTAGCATTGCACTCCTCTACCATTGTCTCACTACGAAAGACTCACAATGGAGAGGTAAAAGAAGATATCGTCTTTTTTATTTCCACACTTTCTTCTTACAAACCAAAATCTGGTGCCTACATTATCCACAATGCCACTGAACTGCTGAAAGTTCAGCCAGAGGTATGTTTTTCTATTCGCAGCTCGCATTACGCACTAGCCTCAAGCAGAGACGAGGAGCGAGCAATGGAGGTTTAGTCGAGCCCCAAGACCTGTAAACAGACTTGTGTGTTATGTGTAACCTGTGTTAATCTATTTATTTGTCATGTGAGGAGGTCACCCACTTGAGGGGTGAAAAAGGAAAAAAATGAAGCAAACATGTGTTTATACAGCAGCATTTAACATTTAACATCTAATATGACGACGACAATGAAGTGAAATTAAACTTGGCCTTGATTTACAACAGGAAAAAGTAAAATAATTAATCTTATACAAGAACATCTCTTCACCTTAATTGTCGGAAAATGATCCACAATCACAGACAAAAAAAATAAAAAAAATAGATATTTTTCAAAAAGATTTTTGCAGTGCACTTTAGTGCTGCTACACAGTGCCACTGATCTTATCCTGGTACCATCAACTGCCAACTTCATGACGACGCCAGACCTATCATACCTGTTTCTTTCTCGGTGCCTCAGACCGTCCTCCTGCTGCTCTCTGTGGTGTCGACGTCTCTGTCGCGCAGTTGGTGTCACCTTTGCAGACAGCAGACACGGGGTCAGCTCACAGTCCTCTGAACTTTGATCCCCTAAAGGGTTCATATCAAAGAGGTGCTGCTCCACGGATGAACGTATCGTCCTGTCCAGAATACTGCAGGAAGTAGGAAATAAAATGAGAGAGAGACAAGGTTAAGACATTTACCACTCTAAGCTCCAATAATGCTTTCATATGAGGTAGAATTGAATTTTTCTCTACATAAAAAGTGTAAATTGATTAATTTCAAGCAAAATACAATAGGATTATATGACAATAGGAAAGTCCACTTACTTCACCACATCTGGTCTGCAGTGGACAGGGGAGAGGTGGTTACTGAAAGAAAAACAAGAGGGGAAAGTGAGTTAATGCTACAGAAACAGGTGGTCACAACAGGTCACTGAGCAACGCTGAAAATCCCCCGGGCTCTGGTTCTGGCCCTAGGTGATCAAGGCATCTAGTGTGCATGAGTGATGTGTTCAGAGCAGAAGTAGGTCCTCTGAGAACTACCAGTAAAGTGGAGTTAGTGGTTAATACTTTCTATATTCAATACTCCTCTTTCTTATTCTCTCCTGATATCAAAATACACACAGGCCTGTATTGAGTAATGAGCTTTAGGTTGGTGATTATATTATGTGTGCACAGCTGTGTCTAAAGCTATATCTATATCTAGATATAGTTGTAGATTATTGAATTTTTATTACACACAGAATTAGATGACAAGAAGTAAAATGTTAACTAAACTGTTTGGTTTATTATTGTCAGATCAAGAGTGCTTGGATTTTAACTGAAGGCCTTCCTCCTGCTGTCACATACAGTTCACTTCTTTAATTAATAAAAAGTCCAGGTACCAATTTAGCTTCTCTCAATTTATAATGTTTGTTTCATTAAACACTCTTGAACTCTTAGAAATTGTGAGAAGGATTTCATTTTACAGAAAACACAATAAATAAATTTAGTGTTTCAATGATAAATCAATTACTTGATTAGCCAACTGACAGAGAATTTAACAGTTTTGATAACTGATTAATCAGTTCAGCAATTTTATTTTTGAGCAAAACAATTGTGATGTTGCTTAAAATTTTAGGATTCACTGCATTTACATTGTATCAGTGTAAATTAAACATCTTTAAGCTGTGGCGCTGTCACTGACACTGTCTGGAAAATTGTGATGGTCATTTTGTATTATTTTCTAATTTATTATTAATGCTATTATTGAATATGTTAATTATTAAACAATTTAGTTAGTTACAGCTATATGCCAACAACCGATAATTTTTTAATCTTGGCTAAAAGATGAATTTCCCCTAGGGGATAGATAAAGTATCTATCTAAAAGACGGGGTGCTGAAATTTTAGTATTTCTGTGAAAAGACATAACATTTTGACACAAAGGGTACAACAATTATATGCACCTCAGAAAGTCCCTTTTGCCTTAACCACCTGGTGCCCGTCATGTGTGCTTTTCCTGGACTATAGCTTCATCAACGTGTATAGGGATGACCTCAAAGAATCTTCCTAAACAGTGGTGTTGACAGTAACAGCAGAAGTTGGCAGAGGCCCCATATGGAGTACTGATACAGGGAGAGATAGTAATGGAGTGATTGTACACTGTGAAGGTGAATGTGGTAAACCTGTGTAAAATGGCAGGGACGTGTATCGACATTATCAAAGCTGAAAACAAAGATAGTGAATCAGATGAAAAGGGAGTGCCCTATTGTGTAATAACCATATGATCATTTTGATAAGTGTAAACAACTCAAATCATAAACATTGAGCTGTGAATATCCAGTGTTTTGGTTATTTTTCTGTGCTCATGACTGTAAGAGTTGTAAAGTAAAGAGAAGTGAAAGTGATGTCAGCTTGGGCTCACAGGTGCTCCAGAGGCAGCAGACTAATCTGATCGATTATCTCTGGGCACAGCAGGAAAAATATTAGCCAGCTACCTAAAATTAGACCTGGCACTGAATGCAGGAGGTTAAAGCAACAGAAAATGGTTTAATGGCTTACCAATGTTGACTTAACCTCAGACCTTAATGCCTGTAAATGTCACAGGCATTCATTCATCAAGCGCAGTGAACACATTACACATGGAAATATGACAGAACTTTCCAGATATGACTTTGGTGCTAGGACTGTTCCCCATGCTGCAGGCTGCACTTGATATAAAGGTGATAAGAGGGTCAATTATACAGTATAACTACAATAAGTGCCAGAGGAAGAAATCTTTGAGAAATGTTCATTGATAGCACCCTGCCAAAAAAATGAAGCTTATGGTGCTCTATGTTGCAGTTTAACCCCGATACTATGACGATTTCAGACAGTAATTCTCAACCTTTTTGGCTGGTAACCCCTTAAAGCAAAATATGATCCACTGTGCCTGTGATTCCTCATCCCAAACTATGGGTGTGGACTGTTTGAGCAACTGAAGAGTGATATTTAGGACTGTCCTTCTCAACACTGATGAAAAGACTTTTAGATTTTTTGGTTGAAAGTTGTGAATGTATTATATTTGATGAGAAAGGCACAGAAATTGGAGAGAATTCTTAAACATGAACAGAATTTTATGTAAAATGTGTTTCTGTCTTTCTTATACCTTTAAATTATCTTGTAACCTTGTATAAGAGAACCAGATTTATATTGTGAGCTTATTACAGCCAAAGTCAAATTATCTATATATGTCCACATTATGGGTTTACACATTTGATACTGATGAATCAAAATCAAATGGATCCTTTGGATCATTTTTGTGCATGTCAACCATTTTTCTATATTAAAAACTAGATTTAAAAGTTATCAGAAAGTCTTTTTTACAAAAACAATATATAGTTTACTATGTTGAAGTTCATGTTCATGACATCCTGAAATACACAGCCAATCTTTATTTGGTCCATGATGTTAAATCAGTTTTCTTACATGTGTGCTTTTGCCACATTAAGGCTGTTGATGAAATAAACAGCTGAGCATTGCTGCCTGTAAGTGTCAAGTGTAAAATATTGGTAATGAAATATCTTCTGGCAGCTATCATCGTCCCAAATAGTGCTCGCGTTGGCACAGTATAGAAGAAGTGTGGCAGTTTGGTAAATCACCAAAGGATGCGACATCACTGAGGGAACTTTGTGCCACTGACTTAATTATAACAAAAGATGTAACAGTGTGAAACCACTCAGGGACATTGTTGCCTGGTGTGTAGCAGTGTCTGAGTCATGAACTAACTGACAAAGGAGACCAATGGGAAAGAGGGATGAGTCACTGCATCAGAAACGTAACGGGAACATCACCACCTGAATATGAGTGAGCCAAGCCTGCAATCCTTTCCTAAACACACACATTCTAAATATATAAAATTATACCACCAGCTCCAGTCCAGTGTTTGATCAGGAACAGATCAGCTGGTGACTTTGTAACACAATGTGTAATTTCACTCCCCAGTTGTAAAAACTTTATGTGAGCTATAAAGTCTTAGAAACTGAAAGCCTCCTGAGTCACCTCACGCCTTTCTATCAGGTTCAGGTTCATGTTACTTTATTTGTACCTGTAGATACATTTGTTTTGCAGCAAGAAGAGAACATCCAGTTTGTAATGTTATTCTCATTGTTCAACCATAACATGAGTGTTTGATCTTAGAGAGGACCAACAGTCTTACTATTGTTAAAGACATAGTTTGACATTTTGGGAAATTAACTTTCTTATCAAGAGTGAGAGGAGAACACTGATACCCTCTCAGTACGTCCAAAAAATATGAAGCTATAGTCAGCAGCAGGTTAGCTTAGCTTAGCTTAGCTTAGCACTAAGACCGGAAAATGGCAGATACAGCTGAGCTGGTTGTGTTCAAAGGTAATGAAATCCAAATTTCAATCCAACTCAGTTTAGCTTTTGGCTTTGCAAGACAACCATCGGAAACTCCAGGAAGTCACAGCAGCTGTTCAAGAAAAAGTCCAGTACCCAATTCCCCGTAAAACCACAAAATATAGTTTAAAATATATCATTTTAGTTGGTGAGCTTTAGAGGTACTGGTAGTCCATCAACCTTTATGCTGTAGCTGTAGCTTCATATTTAACGGACATATATAAGAGTGCTCATCCAACTATTGGCAAGAGAACAATTTCCTAAAATACTGAACAACTCCTTTAAGAAATATAATGAATCTGGTTTGTTTGAAAATACAATTTTTCAATTTACCTTGTCCGCTAACAAGTCAGCAGTGCCTGCTGTTTTTTTGTTTGTTTCCATTTTGATGATGCCTGTAAGATTTGCTGAACTGTTCTGTTCAGGTCTATAATGAGAATGACATTTTAATTGTGTTATTGTGATATTTTTGTCCTGCTGAATGTGATTTTAAAAAAGCCAGCAGTGCAAGTCTTTGTGTTACAGGAGCTTAAAGTTTGCTTAATATAGTTGCTTTATTCAGGACCTACTAACTAAGAAAACTGCCTTGGAAATGAAAGAACAAAATAATATGTTTCTGTAGTTAGTGTCTGTGTATTTAAAGTCAAGTGGTCTTTAAGGCACAAAAAGTGCAGAGGAAACAACTGCAAAGCTTACACAGCAGATGCTTATACCAGTTAAATCCCCCGCACTGTGTACCTAGTGGCGTTCATTCAGGTAATCCAGTATTACACCACAGTCAGAAATTAGCCAGGACCTTTAGAGTCTTTGGTCAACACACACCCAAGAAAATTATGTTGATCTACAATCCATTTTGACTGGACTGAGGTTAAGCTCCCTTGTGGCAGCCTGAGATTCTCTGTATGTGAAGGAATGCAAGTAGACCTCAGCAGAGAGAGAGAGAAAGTCTGCATGGTGAGTTTGTGTGTGTGTGTGTGTGTGTGTGTGTGTGTGTGTGTGTGTGTGTGTATGTGACAAAGGGCAAGTAGGCCACGGAGTTAGTCAACGATGAACGTGAGCAAGAGAAGTGAATGAGAGAGAGGTTAAGGGAGAGAGGAAGCATTGATAGGTATTGGTCTTAGTCATTAAGTGATGTCAGAGAGAGAAGCAGACTAGGGCTGCAACTAAAGATTGGTTTCAATATCAGTTATTTTTCAATACTTTATAATTTGATTAATTGCGGTGTATATAAAATGTCAAATGTTTAACAGTATTTTAATAGCCTTATTTTAAACGAACAATTGTTTAAAACCCACAGCTATTAACTTTATAAAACTAAGGAAAAACATTTGAAAAGACTGAACAATGATTGTTCGTCTACTGACAAATTGATTAATTGACTCATTGTTTCAGCACTTGGATTAGCACATTACGGCAGCATGTGTTCTCATGCTTTTGTCCTTTCCCTGTCCTGTCTCCCCTGTAGCTCCACCCAGGCTGTTCCTGAATACTCCATCAGATCCACCTGGCCTGGGAAGAAGGGGTTAAAGCCCTGGTGCCAGCATCAGAAGGGCAGAGGTTTCTAGCATGGGAGTGCTGGTGTCGCTGCCTCTCAGCCTGGGGTTTTTGTTGTGTTCTGATTTTTGTGTCTTTTGTTGTCTTAATTTAGCGTCCTGGTCATTTTGCATATTTATGTTAAATAAGCCCCTTCACTTTAGAGGCGTATTGTGAGTCTGATTTGGGTCACTGGTGTAGTTTTGTCGATTCATTATCGATTAATCTACCAGTTATTTTTTTGATTAATCACTTGATTCTTAAGCGTTAAAAAGTAAAAAAAAAAAATGCTCAAAAATGGCACATTACATGTTGAAATATCTTGTTTTGTTTGACCAACATTGCAAAACCAAATATATTTAGTTTATGACGATACAAGAAAAACCCAGAAAATTAATTGAGAGGCTGGAACTAAACAAACAACTCCTTTGATTTTTATTATTTTCGCTTGAAAAACTATTGAATTGCATAATCAATTAACAAAATTGTTGCAAATACAGTAGAAAATTATTTAGTCGATCAATTTATTCATTAATTGTCTAATCTCCAGATATCATTGCTCCCACACTGCTCAATAATCTTAAACATTACATCATTTTGAAACAGTGTCTTCACCCAGACCCTGCCATTTTGTTTAGGTGGTGTGTCTGAAACGTGCCCTCTGGCTGCCTCCGCCAGAATAATCAAACTGCGGAGAACAAACTGTTGCATGTGCACGCTGCCCTGCTTTCCCTCTAACTGGTGGTTCCATTGTTTCCGATGATAATGCAGTGAGGCAGCACACAGCCACTTCCCCCACACCTCTAGTCCAAAACAACATACTCTTATCCAGTTCTGCCAGTGTTATAACAGAGACATGAAGCCTACCTCATGTAGAAAGGAGATATTGGCCGCTCTTCTTCTTGGGAACTGAAATATGAAAACAGACATAATTAATTAGCTTCCACAATGTGTGTATTGCCTATGGCATAAAAACATTAACACTCCCCCCAAACCCCACCCACCCATCACTACATGTTACTTGGGATGAAAATAGGAGCATAAGGCTGGCTTTTGTCTGCAGAATAATAGCCATGCAGTGCTACAGATCAGTGCCTTTGTGCAACTTGTCTCGGGTAATTATTATGATCCAACAGAGAAATGGCTGCTGCTCTAGAATATAGGCTGGTTACTGCCACTGGATGTATGCCAGTGACACATGATAAAATTATGCAACAATAAGAGGAACTCAGTGTTTGGCCCTGAATGTTGAGGTTGCTTAACATTTTCATATCCTGGCACTTGCAGGCTGAAAATTTCATAATCACCAAGTCTTGTTTGCCTGAGCAGAGCTGAATACTGTATTATCTCCTCTAAAATCAAAGCAGGAAGAAAAACACTGCAACCAAAACCTAAAATGTTATACACTATTTAACAAATAAGTAAGTGCTGAATGACCTCAACAAGGCTAACTTTATACATGTTTATTTAATTTAACATGAGATATTCTTAGACAATGAAATTCCATACAGTGTTACTACAACGGCTGACTGTGATAGCTAAACTTTATTAGCTATTAGATTCTTTAATTTTAAATGAACGTGAAAGACACAAGGAGGAATATTTTCACTATAGCTAAACCTTTAATTACTTTTTACTCCACGTGGGATTTTATATGGATGTTTACCTGTGAGAAGGGAAACCTTCTCGGGACAACATGAACTCCACCAATGTTCTTAATTTACAAATTCACAACAGAAAGGATTTGGACAAAAGTTCAGGTTAAAGAAAATGTTGTCAAACCAGGTACAGCAGATGCACACAGACATTGTTTTTTACATTTCTCAACTGCTCATCTGACTATCTATCATTCAGTGAATGACATAATTGGTTCAATACAAGTATGTCATATTTAGTTGACAGAAGAATAATCTGTCAATTAACTATTAACTATTTTGTAACTAGTTTGATACTTGATGGATCATTTAAGTAATTTTTTTTTACCCAAAAATGAAAAAAAAAAAAAAAAATCCTAGTTCCACTTTCTTAATTGTGAGCATCTTTGTTTATTGTCATTACAAATTTAAAACTTGTGGTCAATTTGAAAACATCACCATTCTATAGAACAGTCTATAGAACAAACAATTAACTGAATAATTGAGAAAATAATTGGCAGCTTAATTGATAACAAAAAGTTATATTGATTGCAGCCCTACTTATTAATTTCTGAATGGTTTACAGAAAATCCTCTAAATAATGACTGATTGAATCATGAATATCTTCAGCAGGAGTTGGTGTTGTTTTAGTCCTTTCTGATCCTTTGTACTATTTACAGCTCCACTGATGCCACAAGGAGAAAACACACTATATTACTGACGTCCAGTGAATGCTCTAAATATTCTGGCTTGCTGGTTTTGTTAAAAATAGATGACATCAAATTGAAATAATCCAAACCCACAATCAGTCATGATTGTAAGCTGTAAACATGTTGAGTCTGAGATGTTCTAAAGCACAGAAGAAAGAGTTGTTATTGAGCAAATTGTTTGGTACTCTGGTGTGTTTTGGTACGTGACATGCCTTCATGTGGTTTACTGTAAGGGGCAGGCGTACCGAGAGGAGGGGAAACCACTTTCACCATCCAGGCTGCACCTCAACAAATTCAAAACAAAGGATTTAGGTTTCACGTCAGGCAGGAATCAAAATGGGTCAAAGTTTGTTGTACTTCAAAAGTCTTCTCTAATGACACAATGTACAGGAAATATGCATGTGTTCCTCCAGCCTTTGAGGTGCAGGTGTAGTTCACTGCACAACATTTAAATGCTTTTTTTCCCCCACACCCATGTTCTTAACTAGTGTTACACAGTCTGGCAGGCGTATTAAAATAATGTGTGCCGTCACAGCCGCCGTGAATTGCAAAAGCGGAAATCCTGCTTACCCACTACCTTACTGAGGGGATAACAAAAAGCTTTGTAGGGATACTCGGAAGGGGCCTGATCCCTCCGGGGCAAACGGAAAACTACCAATGACAAGTTGGTCAATCTGGACACACTCCACTTTTTCAACATTTATAAAAAATGAGTAGACAAAGGTAGTCTGGCTTAGCGGATGCTGGTCACTTGATTCTTGGCAGGGTCTTTTTCCTTCCGCCCTGCCCTGTCGTACCTTTTCCAAAATCCCTCGACAACACGTAACAAAAACACTTGCTGTTTAGCTAGCAGCAGTGAGGGATTGATGTGGAGAACAATGGCAGATCCCAAATGCCTCAACCCCATGGAGAGGTTATTTTTGCATTTTGTTAATAAGAGGCAAAGAGTCCCACGTATGAGTCTCTTCAGTCTCCAGTCCGTTCAGGACCCCCAGACCATCAGCTTTTAGACCGGTGATGGACATTCTCAGAATACCTCCAAGCACAAACTGTGTGGTGGTCAAGATCCAGAGTGTTTGTTGGATAAGCCTGGCTAAGCTATACTAAGGTATATGCTCATTCCATCAGGAAAAGGTGTTAAAGCAAAACAGAAGCCATCACGCTTTAGGTTTTAAACTGAGGCACAGAAGACCTGCAGATAAATGTAACAATTTAAAGATGGAAAATTTTTGTCTTCAGTGCTTACATCCATCTGGTTCTCGAGTCTCTTTATTATGACCATTACCTTTGCTAAACAGTATTGACAATGAAAGCAAAATGACACAGCAAAACACCAGATTTGTGTTTTATTAGCGGAATACCAGTGAGAATAGTCTAAACACCTAATTTGGATCTGTAAATATGACAAAGCAGCTTACTGCATGAGAAAGGGTAGACTCTTTCACCAAGATATTAGCGGTGGCTGAAATAACTCAACATACTTGTTGAAACTATAGGGCTGGATAATGATTACGTGAATTAATCTATTTCACATCCACACGTGCTCCGGAAAAAGCAGCAAATCCTCACACACAGACGCTGATAGATATGAACGTTTGGCATGCTTGAAGAGTTAGTCGACGATCAATATCACTGACGATTACATTTCTGATAATCGTCCAATCAATTAATCGACAGTCTTTTCAGTACAGACTGATATACATAAATGATTTTGACTATTGACTTGGGAGCACCTGCAGTCATCCTTTCACCTCAGTATCAAGCCAGGCATCTGTCACTGAACTTGAACATCAAACGTAGTATCTATATGTTCAAAATCAATTGCATCTGGCTTGGGTTTTTGGTTCCTTGAGGCTTCAGCTGTCCTGACTTGACAATGAAGAAGCCTCTTGGATGAATTACCAATATCTTCTAACAAATCCAGTTGGTTTTGATGTCCTACTTATTCATATCCTATGACTTGAATGACTGAGAATCTTTATTGACATTAAATCTTAGTACATTTAAGGGCCACAGACCTGTGTGTGATTTGGAAAAAAAGTGCTTCAAAACCAGTCTGTTCCAGCCAGGTTCCTGCTGTAAATATGAGCTGTCAGGCTTTCAGGCTGATGGATGAGACTTCCTGACAGGCGGCCAACAATACTGTTAAACCCACAGGGAACCTGCACTCACACCACACTGCAACGTTCCTCACTCCCACCTATTTCCAGTGCTCTTCTAAGAAACCCAATAGTTACATCACAAGATTCAGTGAACCATGGCAACTTAACACAAAAGCCAGCATGCATCCCTTATGTGCAACTACGCAATGCTAAGAACAAAATATGTTCACATGATTCTGCTATGTTGGCTATGTGGTGAATGAGGCTGGTGTCATATTTCAACTACAGGTGAGAGCAATGTGCCATACAAAATTACTGCATTAATGTATTTGATAAGGAGGAGCCAGAGTGTTATGTTAAAGATGAAAGACTTGTTCTCTAATACAGTACAGAGGGTACATCTACACATCTAAAAGTGAAGCCACAAATAGGAAATCGAGAGGATGATGATTTTCAAAGAGCGAACAGGGTGACTCAGGATAGTGAGTGCTCCCTGTAATGAAGGGTGCTGGTGTCAAATCTAACACACATGTCAATATACAAATAAAAATAGATTCTTTACCACCAACAAGGTGTAAACATACTTCATGAATTCTTGACTTCATATTTCACACCCTATAAAATTAAAGATTGTGAATAAAATGTAGGAAAAAAAGGAAAACACAACAAATGCTGCACAAAAGCAGTTCCTTGACTTTGTCACTTTTTTTTTTTTAAGTATATTTTTTTGGACTTTTTATGCCTTTATGATAGCACAGTAGAGAGAGACAGGAAATGGGGAGGCAGAGAGAGAGGGGGAATGACATGCAGTAAAGGGCTGTCCAATGCGGGATTCGAACCGGGGCCGACTGCAGCGAGGACTGCACTCGACGCCCCACTCTGGATATGTTTAATTCAGTTGTAACCCATTGTGCTGTGCTACTGGATGTGCTGCACTATGCTGACACAGATTTGACTGACACATACCTATGGAAAGTGAGAGCGAGCTGACAAGTAGGCATGAGAGGAGCTACAGATATGAAAATCCAGATTTCAATTGATAGAAAATTATCATATATTGGTGTATGCTATTGGTTCATGTGTAAAAATCACGGCTACTAAATAATTTTTATAGAAACTCATAAAAACTTTCTCTATTTTCAACTATTTCCACATAAAAATCTCGTCTTTGAATGTTTGAAAATCAGCTGTCAGTGTCTAATTTGTCAGACACTAGTGAGCATTGAAAGCTTTCTTACAGTAAAGATAGTGAACTCCTTTTAGTCTTTTGCCCGCTGCATGTGTCTATTAGTAAATACCAGTGAGTTCAGACTGGTGACGCACATTATTGGGGTATCCCGTCACAATGTCTGTAGATCAGTCACCCAATATGACCTGGCAAGGAGAATTACGTGTGTGGGAAGGGAATCCACCAGAAGATTTACTGGTATCATGACATAGTGAGGACAGCTCTTGCCACCTTTAAAGTATTATATTTGTCACTTCATGTAGACAGGAACATCTTTTCCATTAACAGGCAATGGTCGGCCTTGTTGATTTAACAAATTTTATGCCACACAAGCAATACTGTTTATTGCCTTGGGGACACAGAACTTAAAAAATATTTGATATTTGATTAGTAATATATTATACTATACTGTGATAAAAAAAAACAAAAAAAACAAACATTACATTTATATGATTTTTTTAAAATATGTATAAGCTGGAGCGAGATTTGTAATACAGTATAGAAGTATGCCTGACAGCAAACCACGGTGTGTCATACTAATGTGTTAATGGATCTGGTGCTGACACGGTTTTAAGCACTGATTAATGTCATACTAAAGGTCACAGGTGTGGTCTACAACTGTAGTAGAAGCCAAAACAGCGTCATCATTTCTCATCTTGGTGTTTCAACATCACACACACAGCATTTATTGTTTTGCTCCTGATTATATTTTGTAGTTTTTCCACTGTCTTCTACATATAGTCTATCATCAGGAAGACCTATATATTAATCTTGTTATTTGTGATTGAAGATAAACTGGATTTGGTGCAAGTTAAAACAGCAAGAGCCCCAACAACAGACACAACTGTAGGCTGGCTATTCCAGAACTGGGGACACTTGACACCAAGTGGTTCCAGTTTCAGCTTCTTATAATAGGCTTGTTTGCATGCCAAAGGCACATTGCCACAGGGCCTTGGCTTTAGATCCCTGATTGCTGTCAGACACTCAAGATTCTTCACCCTTACCCTCGGCTGCTAGCACATCACCTATGCAAACAGTGGTCATAACCTATTTACCACTGCTAGAATCCCCCCTTGAACTCCAAATTGGAACTGGAAAGACTGAGAGCAAGACGACATCACAAAATGAAAGTAGAAATTGGATAACATTTAATGTTAGGTATGTGGCAATGAAGTTTTGTTTTGTATTATATGACCTTAGGTTTTATTAGCAGCCATAAAGGATCATGCTTACAGATAAAAGTGTAATCGTAATAAACTCATAAAACTGTGGGGGGTAGCTGGCTACATTACAGTGTAAGTAAATTTCATTTTTGACTGTGAACTTTATTTTTGCACGGGTGGTAGGTTTCAATTACTTATTTAAAAATTATGGTTGGTAAATAATAATCAGTATTCATTTCATTCATTCCTTTCATCACACACTGACCTGCTGAGGGCCTCCATGCTGCCAGGGGGGCTGACATCGAGATGGCCCTGGTGCGAGGCAGTGTCTGGGGTGTCTTGGCGAGCCAGAGGTATGGGAGTCGTTTCCATCACCTCTGGACTGGGACTCCTCAGCTCAGTGGTCAGGGGCAAAACTATTGGTATGGAGAGAGGCCGTGCATGGGGTAACCGAGAGGAGCGGTTGGGCTGAGGGGCGTCCTCAGGCATGCCGTCACTCTTCCCTTTCCTCACCTGTTTTAAAGAGAGCGAGAGAGAGAGAGAGAGAGATCGAGAGAGAGAGAGAGAGAGAGAGAGAGAGAGAGAGAGAGAGAGAGAGAGAGAGAGAGACGCCAACAACAGGTGAGTCGCGTGAGAGGAAGTATGAGATATCACAGGGAAATGACACATGGCTAATATTTCCACTCAATCAAGCTCGTACAACCACAAACACAAATAAACACACAGTAGAGCTTTCATCCTTCGCTTGGGTTACAATAAAACATTCATTTGAGGATCTTTTGAGGTGAAGCAGAGAGCAATAAAAGAACCACAAAAAAGGGGAAAAAACAGGTTAGCCTATAAAAATGTAAGGTTAGATTGATGTTAGCCTTACCGTGCTGACCCTGAGTGGGTATAAACAGCGTGAACCACCGACTGTAGTGTAGGAGAAGAACCTTAACCTAATTACAGCCACATTGTGAAAAGTACCCTTCTGCATTTTCAACCAAGGAGACCTGAAAGAAGTGTTAAAGAATGTGTCAAGAAGCTTTCTCTTAGTATATATGGAAAGCACTCCTACGGTTGCCCATGTACACTGAGGCCAAATAGCCAGCTGGCTGTGGTAAACAGAGTATGGTCTGACGCCAGCAGCTGAAGTATTGATAATTGTCAAAAACACCCAATGCTGAAAGAGGCCTAGCTCTAGATAAATGTCTGTCGGTTTAGTTAAAAGGCCTACTTTTTTTCTTTACACCAATGCAATCAGTGGAACATCTCCATTTGGGGTTTAACTTAATGGGTTGTTCTAAAATCTATGGATGCTGCCTCCATTTGGACATTTAGTCATTGGTACACTTAATGGGTGAATCTTTGGGAACATAATTAGCTCCACAAGCTTCTTTAACTAGACCTGGTATGGATTTTGCCCCTCGGGGTTTTGTAATTGATTTAGCTAAATTTGTCATTCACAGAAAACCACAGAGGGGTAAAAAAAAAAAGGTTGAAAAGGGGGAAGAATGTGGACATTAGCTTGTTTTTCATGGGGTTGGAGCCTGTTTTGCCATGCAGCCATCATAGAGAAAGCATGGACAAGTCCCCATTTTCAAATCCATAGAAACGGGTGCTTTGACAAAGGATTTCAACAGTGCTGGTGAGATGGTGTTGTCATCTTGGTAGGTCTGTGTTGTTAGGTTTGTCTCATTAACTGTTTTGTTTATGTCTTATTTTGCTTTATAAGATCAATAAACAGAAACTTGTATTGTGTTGTTTTTCTTTGAAAAATGTAAACTGAAATTGTTCACTTACTAATTACTTTACTGGAAACTATGTGTAGAGAATTGAAATGGCAAAGTCCAAAAAAAAAAGGGACGCTCCTTGTTTCATTCCTTTCATGTGGCACACATACATACATACATACATACATACAGGTCATACATTTTCTTTGCAATGTATGATGGTAGTTACAGGAGGTTAGTCAGTAGATCGATAGAACTCCAGGTCACTTTCAACAACGCCATGCTGCCTTTCTGCCTATGCATAAAAACAAGCACAGAGCAACAACAAGTAGGAGCTAAATAGGCCAGATGGCAAAGGACCCTCACAGACCAGAAGGAGGATATGACCTGGTTTCTAAATCATGGATTAACTTATAATTTGAAGTTTGTGACAAGAATCTCAAAAGACTGTAAATAAAACCAAATAAAATATTCAGAACTTAATGTTTTATTTTGCTTTCTCTCTGCTGTAATCTGCTACAATGGAAAGGCAGTTGTTGCTGGCCTGATAACAACTTATACCTCTGTTAACTGATCTCTATTCACTGACTGGTGACAGATGTCTAGTTTTTCAGAGGTGAGAATGCAATGTGATCTACACCTGTCCTTCTTTTCACCACTAGCACAAACACTTCACTAAGAACACTCACTATGAAAGCTGACATTTGCATATTTTGAAAAAGTACTGTGGTCTGACCATAGCAACAGAACTGTGTCATTAATCATATTAATTCAACAACAAGCATTTAGTAATAATGACTGTGTGCCTTTTGGAGTCCAAAGCTCAAGTATTGAAACATCTCACCAAATTCCCCTTTGATCACACATTCATCCGTTTTAATGGCAGGTGCATCATAAATCAACCAGATACAACAGACAAGTTTAGGGCTCCCTAGCTGAAGTGTGTGTGGGTGTGTTTGTTTTGTTTGTGTGTTTTTTTCTCACCACTAGCCAACAATGACCTTAGGCACATAAATACTGCATAAATGATAGACTTAACAAATAACACACCTCACAGTGCCACAGCACCCAACCATGTGGTGTAGCTCCAGTAGTGATGTGTGAATGGTGACCAATACAAAAATGACACTTTGAACTGTATTTGTCTTTAGCAGTAGCGATCATTGAGGCCAAATTTGGGTTGGGTCTGGCCTTGAGAGTTTTAATAGAAGAGGTCCTACGGGAGTGTTTGGGAAATGTAGCTATAAAAGTTAATATTTATAGTGATGAATCACTTTGATTAATCATTAAGAGGGTAAAGCTATTTACAGTATTTTAGTACAGTATATTCACAGGAAGTGAGGAGTTTCTAGGAGTCTGTGGAATCAGCAGCGATATTCAAGTTAATGTGTTTGGTGTTGATACTGTCATATTAGTTTACCCCTTATGGCTATAGGTCTGCCACCAGATATTTCAGTTGAACACTGTGTTGCTATAGCGACCCCCACTGGCACAGCTCTATGGCAGTTGCTGCTTAATTGACATTGTTACATCAGCCATTTGCAAATGCCCTTTTTGGAGCATTAACTGTAGGTTCTCCTTTACCACAGCTGTTTTGTGATTTCTGACTTGTAATTTAGTAGATGTTAGTCTGAGTCCAGAACTACATTTAGATTTACTTTAAATTCTAGGGTTCATGAGGAGGATAAACGAGTGAGTGTCTGAAATCTCTATTTATTGCTCACCATTGAGTAAACAATTTACCATTGATAATGGAGCCCAGTGAATGAGTGAAAAGGGGGTGATTTTGGACACAGTCAGTTTTTCTATGATTTTTTGATTGCTAACCAAGCTAACCAATACACTAGCTATCTAGAGCAGCTAACATGCTGCTAATGCAACACTCTAAGTAATGCTAACTGTAATTACGTGTGCATGTACTAAATTAATTAATGCGTTGTACTTACGGGAACTAATTGTTGATCAATGTGCTAATTCCTTTTTGCTATAGTTTTACTCTTACTCTGGTTTATGGAAACAGTTTCACTGTCTCTTTCAGTAGAACCTCAAAGGCTGTCATCCACCTCTACTGAAAGTGTGTTTGGCTCGCTGTGTATCTGTGCACCTACGTACATGCATAATGAGAGCAGAGGGGCTTCTTAGCTTAAAATTATAGTAACTTCAGGCATTTAAAAGGGAGGGAGGGTGGGAAGAAAACATTCTTCATCAGCAGATGTTTTTATTCCCCTGAGATTATCCTGCTGTCAGTCAGCATTTCTTTTTATCTCTACAGTGACACTGGTCTTGACAGGTAGACCGCATTTATGGTGTCAGATCTTTGTTCAAAACTGCATTCAAAACAACCACAGAAGGATTATCTCAGTCTGTTTTTGTCGGCAAACTGAAGCCAACCTCAGAGGAATTACTCATAATTTTATCACATATATAAATGAACGTATGCTAATTTTGAATTCATGTGAGATCAAAAGGTGCAGAGGATAAAACTTAACAAAATTAAATGTATAAAATGTAGCTCTCTTATTTCAAATAAATGAATCCTGAGCACAATTTCTAAAACATGAAGACAAACAGGAAATTTCCAAGCTTTAATTCCACTCAAATCTATGGCCAAATGCTGTTTTTGTGGCAGGGCTCATCTGTAATAATACCAGAACGTAGTTGGAGGAGCATAACATAGCCAATCTTTGTCTCTCACTGCAAATAAGTATGTTGTTTCCTGCAGCAGATTGCCTTTATCAAATCACATCATGTGACCGAGCAGCGAGGCCACAGGCATCAGAGGCTGTCTGAGAGATGACCTCTGGCTAATCAGGACTAAGGCAATACAGCAGATAAAGAAGCAGGAAGTATTTATTGGAAAGGGTGAGAAAAACCTGTAGTAAACCATTAGGCCAGCCCCTTAAACGAGAACAATTAATCATAGTGACAGTAACAAAGCATTATTTTCTGTACCTTCTTCTTCCGTGGTCTTGCCTTGGGAGTGCCAGTGGAGGATTTGTTCAGATGTGCTGCATTTTCTGTCAAGTTGTTTTGTCCAACCTTGGAAAATGCATAGACAGAAAATGAGAGTAAGAAAAAAAAAAGAGAATAAACACATATAAATGATTATTGTAGCATAAAGATTGCATTCATTGAGACAGCCATGAGCATTTTACACAATCAGGAAAAGTGAGTGAATAAAATACAGTCAGGCTACTAGATAATACAGATCAATTTACTGCATGTTGTTATAAAAGTAGATAAGTAGCTGTTCTACACTGTGCTACAGTAGGAAAATAATAGGGAATGCTTTATCATTTCTAAATTGTACCACCAATTAAGTATGAAAATAAAAATTTTAATACTTGCTGTCAATTCTAAGTCACACTAGCCTCTTTCAAAATGTCAGCAAGTGCAAGAAAATGCTTGTTTCAACAGTGCTTTTTTTCTTAAACATAAGTGATAGGTTATCAGTAATGTCTGTTATATATGGTTAAAAAGGCCATCAACTATTCACTCTGAGTGACCTCAGATACCATTCCAGGCAGTATGGACAAGTCAGCTGACACTCATAACATCTTTAAAACTCACAACAAAAAAAAACACAGACGCACACAGGAATGGCTTTGGTGTTGGAAAACAGCTTTTCCAAAACATGCCCATGTTAAGTTAATCACGTCACACAGATCACATGGTTGGTGTTAAAAAGGACTATGTAAGGGAATTTGAAAGGTTCAAGCAAGTTTGACCTGGGAATGTCACACATAAACAGCAACACTGCATTTTACAGCAGACTCAGACAAAAGCTTCGATAACATGTACACCTAGGAGCATTAACGCATAATAAAGACGCACACATGCAGGCGTGCTACTGAAAAGCCGAGCACGCACTTTCTTCCTGGGAACTGGTGTCGGTGTCTTTGCATTGAGGTTGCTGGGTGACGTCTTTGTGTCTGTATCTGTCACATGCACCTCCTAGGATCAGAAAGACAACAAAGAAGATGGTTATTTTTTTGTATTTGTAATCCATGTCTTACATATAGTAGAGTAACAGGAACAACAAATCACATTTAACTGAGGCTAGGAAGCTTTATTCTCCAGTTATTATTGTTGTAACTGCAGCCATATATGCAGTAGCTATAAAATATCTTTTTACAATCAAGGAGTGATTTTAGAAGGACTCCTGGGTATGTGTGTTCTACTTTTTATTTTCTTCTGAGAGCTCTAACAACAGGGACCAGAATAGATTTAAACAGGTTGACAAGTTGCATCCTCAAACACATACACTCAGATAAACACTTTCATGTACACCCTCTGCTTGTCAGGGTTTTATGGCTGGAGGTAAAGGCAACACCAGTGATCACATGTGTTGCGTTCAAAGGCATTAAGAGGAAGGTCAGGAGGCGAGGGGCCTCCACAGACTGTGTGTGCATGCACATACGTGTAAGTGTTTTTGTGTATGTGTGCATGTTTGTGTGTAAGAGGATCTTATCTGACTGAGGGGTTTCCCATGGGTCAGCGGGATCTCATGTGGCAGTGCCCTTACAGGCATTCACAACACCGCACCGATATTTGTGACTGGAAATGTTATTACAAAATAATTACACTCATCTACATCTACTACAAAGTGTTTCCAGATTTTATTTTATTGCTACGAGAAATCTGGACCTTTGGATTTCAGGTTGCATGCAATCACTTAATTTCTTAAATGATCAACATCTTCAGCAGTGCTTTTTGGCATGGTAAGCATGGTGTCACATGGGAACTATGTTTGGTAGGCGATGTATCCCGTGAGAGGTGAGAGGTCAAACCCACAGGGAGCTAAATACCTTGATCATGGCCTGGTCCCATCACTGTGGCATCACATGGCCAATGTCCCCTTTCACACCAATAACACACTCATCAATCAACAATCAAGGTGTTGTCTATAGACTGTGGTGAGGGATGTCTTTCCAAAAGTGGACATTCAGACAAGGTTTTGCCATTCTGCTTGTGATGCAAAAGTCTGTTGTTTATTGCAGCTGTTGCAGCAGTAAACATTCTTCTCATTTCACTTTTTTAACTTAACTGGAACCAACTTCAGTTTATTGTAATTTTATGCTATACTTTTCTTATTGCATTTTGAACAAAAACAAGTCAAAAGTCTTTAAAGATATTAAATATGTCATGCTAAGAGAGATAGTGATCATGTCTCTGTTTGCACTCTCATGGCATAAAACACACAGTTTTGATTCTTCAACAGGAATTTTTTGAGGGGAGTTTATGACTAATTCCAATTATAGACTCTATTTTGTATTTTAAGAACTGTAGACTGAATATGACATCATATGACTTAAATTACTTTGATGGTTTGGTGTGTTGTGCTTGGTTTGTTCTTTCTTCATGTAACAAGAAGCTGCCAGGAAAACCAGCAGACCAGACAAACCAGCTGATCAATAATGACATCAGCCATCGAAGCAGCAAATATAAATCAACAACCGGAGACTCAAAACAGCCACCTGTGGAGGAGTCCTTCCTGTGAGGCTGTGATATAAGATCAATACATAAATCCAGTTTAGCTTGACATCATATTATCCTATATTTATTTATAAAATACCAACCTCCTCCAAGTGGATGGGCAGAGGGTGAGGGCAGAGGAATTCACACTTTTTAAAGTGCATGGGCAAAACATGTGACTCACAATTAGTTGCCAATTAGTTACCAGCTGCACCACATTGTTCTGACCACCAGCACAGATCTATTCTATATAAACATCAGCAGCTGCTGTTTCAACGAGTATACAACACCTTGACAATGATAAGGGTTGATATTTCCTCTGTCCTTCCTTCTTTTTCTTTGTCTGTCTCAAATATATTGCTGTAGTTCTGGATGAGCTTGACCATGATCTTGTTGCAGATATTTTGGTCCTTCATTGCTTCAAAACCAGGAGCCACGCTGGAAAACAGAGAGAAGAGACAAAACAAAAATAAAAGCAAACAAAATGAGATTTTATCAGAGTAGAAATTAAGTTGAGAATTTGTTAATGAATGACTTTCTGGTTGTAATTTTACTGATCTGCTGTGTTGAATAAAAACATACTAAAATAGTGATTTTGGTTCAAGAGTGACACAGAAATTGAAACTTAGTCATCAGTTAGCTGACCTGATTAACACAGCAGAATTCAGCTGCCCCTGTAAGTACAGTGTCTGATTCTACTGAGTTGTTACTGAACAGCTGTGTGAGGTATACACTTGGCTGTAGGCCTCACTGCAGGCCTAATTATATAACATTAACACACAGGCTGTGATGAAGAGAACAGTTTGTACATATGAAACAGTATCCAGTGCAGTTTCTTCTTCTCCATTTTCTCTAGTCAGACTTGATCTATTTTCTATGCAGGGTTCCCGAGCTTGAGATGGTGGGCATCTCCAGTAATAAAGGGTTATTACTTCACCAGTCACCAGTCTGGAGTGACCAGTCTGGAAGAACAGTGCAGCTGTATGATGGGAACTGTAAGGGTATGAATTGTAACGCACTGCCCAGTAAGCCCATTATAAAAATACTAGTGAGAACAGAGTTACTTAGCTGAGCAGCTGCAGGGAGGCGTATGAAGCCAATGACTGCATCATTTATTTATGAACATCAGAGTAATATTCAGAAATACATTAAGGTCGGACTGTTTTCTATATCTCATATGACATTTACTTCAAAATTGTTCACTAGACTCAATTTGTATTTGTGGAGTGTGACCTTTGATTTATATAATGACAGAATAAAACATCAGATTTCAGAACGTTTTGCAGACCAAATTTTTTTTGATTCATGTTTGACCCACAGAGGAAACCAGTATTCAGACTTCAGGTGTCTGACAAAATATAAAGAAGCTTGTTAGTGGGAGATTTATGAGCAAGCCCTGGATTTCAGGAATATCAGGTGCAGCCATTGTGCACTGTAAAAATATTGTGATTTTAGCTTCTCTAAATGAGCTACAGCACCATCTGCTGGCCAAACATTTTGACAGAAACAAAGTACAGCATTACAGCTTATATTAGTACTTTCAGATTCCTTTGTATTTTGAACTATACATTTACCATTTTTTTTTTATTTATGTACTTAATCGGTTCTCCAATATTAAAAATTTAAAAAAATTCTTTCCATTTTGAAACACAGACCAAAACTTGTAGTCCTTTTAAGTAAACACTTTTTCCCCAGTCTTTAGTTATGGACCAAATTTGACTTGACAACTTGACTTGGGGTTCATTATTTTACTCTATATGTACTGAACCATTCTACCCATCCTTCTGCTCTGGCATATGGAACCAGTGTTTAACATCTGACTCAAAAAACAGAAATAGTGAGAGGATGATTCAATTTCTCAACATCCATTATCCCGACTGTCTGTCTGACTATTTTTCTTTCTGTCTCTTGTTATTTAAAGACTGCAACAAATAGTCTGCAGAGATGATGACACCAAACTTCAGGAATGTCAGTTATTTTTTTCAAGGATATGAAGACACTAAAGCAGGCCTGTATGAAAGACTGAAAAATGTAATAAATACAAAAAGTTGAGTTTAGTCAGCCTATGCTGTTGAGTGTGAATCATTAAGACCAATGTCAGACTGATGTATTTATTGAATCTTAACCCAGTAAATGGAATTTGGATTGTGTGATAATGATACAGGTACACTTTGACTGGTACACCTTTGCCATTTTAAAATAACAATACAATGTTTTTACTATAACCACTATTGACTGTTCACTTCCATCAACCTCATTTCCAGCCGCAGCAGGCAGCTGTTTTCAGCGGAAAAAGTGCTACACTGCCTACTCAGCACCAAATGAAGGACAGACAAATTAGCAGCTAGCTAATTGAACCCAGTGGAGCATTCAGCAGCTTAAGATCCAGATACTTCCCTCAGAATTAGTAGAGACCAAAATATCAAAGGAGACTGAATGTTGGACTTGAGTTCATCAAGTCACTATAAAAAGGTGGCAGCATTCTGTTTACAGCTTTTTGCAATGGACCCCAGGAGGCCAAAAAAATAAAAAGATTAATCCAGGGTGAAAGGCATTAAAGCTTCAATACATGTAAGTACTTTAAGTTTCATTGAAGTTTCATTGTTTGGTTATACAGTACTGTTCAAAGGCTTTAACACTAAAAGTAAAGTGAGGATGCTCTCAAAAATATCACCAGATCAGTATTTGTCCACCCTTTTAACACCCTTTGCCTTTAAAACTGTACCCGTTCTCCTTGGTACATATGTTTTTCAAGGTACTTGGCAAGTAGGTTGTTCCAATCACCTTGGAGAACTGGTCTCGATTCTTCTGTGGATTCAGGCTGAAGATAGTTGTTAAAGACTCTGATTGTATGTTTGGGGTTGTTGTCATGCTGCAGAATAAATTTGGGGCCAATCAGACACCTCCCTGGAGGTATTGTGTGATGGATTACAGCTGAAACATCTAAAATACCTAAAGCTTTTGCACACTACTGTATATGATGGATAGAAAGCAAAAAGAGAAAGCTGCAGTGATGGTGACATTGGTCCACCGGTATTTATTTTGAATGCTTGACCACATGTACCCTCAAAAAAAGCTTAAACTCACTGGAAGACACTGGGTCCAAACACAGTGGCGAGGTTGAGGGCAGTCATGCGGTTGTCATTGTGGTTGCACTCCACAAGGGTGAGGAAGTGGCAGAGGTAGCGGAGGAGGCTGTGGTGGACATCTGGAAGTTGCTGGAGCAGATCTCTCACATCTAACCAAGAGCCATCTTCACCACACTCTACAGACACAGAGCAAGATGTCAGGACAGGTCAAAAGCTGGGATAGTATTCACTCAGAAAAACTGAAACTTCTGGGAATCCAACTTTTGGACAAAAGTGAATACATGCTACAGTGCTTGAACCAGCCCTTTCTCAACACTGGCATTCTGCTCAAATCTATTCACACTCGAACAAATGGCCAGTGATTAGTGACATGACCGACTGGATTTCCTTTGGAGCTTTTCACAATATGCAAAACATAAATAGACTTATAGTCAATAATGTTCAAATCCTAAGTTTAGTAAATAGTTTTACAGCCAGTCTCCAGCAAGCAGTGATCGCTCCATCCGCCTGCTCTCTGTGATATCTAATCTTGAGTTGTGGTGACTAGTAATACATGAGCATTAGAGCAAAGAACCTAAAATATGTTGATGCTATTACTCAGGATACATAATTGGGTCAGAGTTGGATAAACGGATATCCTGAATGACTGAGTGACGCAAACATTGAGAGCGTACATCTACGTGAGTGTGAGCACGTACGCAGGTATGTGTGCGCGTCTGTCTGAATATGTAGAGCGGGAGAAGGGGAATCATGGCTTATAATAATGGCAACAGCATTCACAGCTGCTATTGTTGCCCCTGAGTAAACTTCAGATTGTGCGTGTACATATGTGCATGTGTATGAATGGTTTTTTTGTTTCTTTAAGTTGATCAAGTTCTTACAGGTTGGTACATCAGACAAATGCACTTTGAAGGGTGAAAAAATGAAAAAAAAAATTTGGAGGGGGATTTTTACTGGATATATTACTGAAAATGAATAATTGATTCCAAAATATCATCACTGAATAATATCTGTCCACCAACTAATAAATGAATCAATGCATAATATGACCTAAGCATAGCCCTTCACAGCCAGTGTTAGCGTTTCCTTAAAAAAATGTAAATCATTCCAAATTTTTCAACCCTCATGACATGAGGCAGGACAGCATACTTTATCACTTATTTGATTCATAATGGAGACAAATAAAGTATATCTTGACCTTGACATGTACAAATATACTTGATCAATGAGTATTTTCTTTATCTGAACTGTCTGTCAGTGTGTATGCTACCAATCAGTTTGCACATTACAATCCATCCATCTATCATAAACTGTTTTTAATACTGGCAGGGAGGCCAAAGCCATTTACAAAGATTACAAAAATCATTTTATTCAGTAGCTATGGCCAGGTCCTGCACCAAGGAGGGGTTTTCTAATGCAGCCTTTGGCAACAGGCCCTGAAAAATAGGCTGATACCGAAGTAGTCTATCAGGGCAAAATGAACACTGCAGCCAAAATGTACATTCCTCCTCCATTAAACAGATTAAACCCTGTGATGGAGGAGAGCAGAGAGTGAGCTCAGACACTTCACCTGCCAAATGATTCACTTTACCCTTTATGACCTCCAAGATTATTGACAGAAATATGAGGTCCATCATTCTTCTCATCACAGACTCTCTCTCTCTCTCCCACTCACACACACTTAACTCAGCAGTGCCTTTATATGCAGTGCCTGGTGCAGATGATTGCAGTGCTAACAGTAAATTTCACCACCCAAAGATAGCTTTGCTTATCGTCCAATCACAGTCATGACCCAGATATTCACTATGCTTGTCAGGGTATGAAATATCACATTGTGGATTTGGGAAAATGTTCGGGATAGATATCACATGATGTTTGCAAACATCTAAAACTGGTCTACTTGAGCTGGTAGAAAAAAATAAATAAATTAAAAAAAAAAAAAAATATATATATATATATATATATATATTATATAAGCAAACAAGCAGAAATTTTCTCCTACCTTGGTAGTGCTGTATCAGTGCCTGTTGGACTGCTGAGCCTACCAGACCCTCTGGTAGGTCCCTCAGATACCGTTTAAGCAAACTGGCCACCGTACATGTCTCAGATTCAGAGAGAAGGTCCACCTCCTCGCCACCCTCCAGCCGCTGTTTCAAGGTCTCCACAGCCCGGACATTCCCATTCACTCTGAACAGACCCTCCTGTTGCAGGGCTGGAGGAAAGTCAGAGAATCACTTTTCAGTTACAGTTAACTCATTTGGGATTAAGATTCAGACTATCAATTATTCAATAAGAGATGTTATTTGGAACGCAATTAGGCTGGGCCCTTAAAAGTGTGACTATCAACCATGATGTTTTTGATGGAGGCTGCAAAGTAATTTTATTCTAAATCTAAGGTTTGGTTGGTTCTTGATAGCAGACAGGAGGCAGGCAAGATTTCCATTAAATATGATGTGGATATTTATTGTCTACAGATGATGATTTGAAACTTGACGTTTCCTGTAGCAATAATAACAAGTCTGGATTTTCCTTTTAGTCCATGTTAAGATGGATCCTACATTTTTGGTGACCCAGAGACCTTTACTCCAAAGCCAAATCCTATAGGGAGTGCAACTAAGATTGTTTTTTATTGATTGATTGATTTAGTCTGTAAAATGATAAAATATTGTCCAAAAATTACTATCACTTATGTCAAAGAAAGGTGGCAAATCCTCACATTTGAAAACCTGAAACCATACAATAGTTGGCCTTTTTGTCTTATCAAGTGATGGAAGTGACGGTCGATTATCAAAATAATTGTCAAAATAGTTGCAGATTAATTTTTCGTCAATCGACTAAGCTAATCCGTTATCATGATTTTAACAATCACATGGCTTTTATTCTTATTAGTCTTCAGGACAAAGTGAGCATTTTTAGCCCCAGTGTGATGTAACGATGGCATTTAATTTGAAGTGATGTGTAGAAGACGTTTCTCCTGGTCCTGGTAAGTAGTTAAATGATGTAGCTAATGTTAGCCACAATCGTTTTATTTTTACATTTCGCAATATCCCGTTTTGCCTTTCTTCAGTTTGAACATCGCGTTAACACGTTACACAAACGACAATATGAACAGAAGCCATTCTAATAGTTAAAACTTTTTCTAACATTAAACGAGGTTACCTGAAGCAGTTAGTTAACGTACAGCCTCGTGAAGCTAGTGCGGGAGTGCAAACGTTAATCACTTGTAGAAACTTTAGAAACGTTGGATATGGGAAGATGTACTAAACATTATGATGTAGCCTTACCTTTGGCACAGTGGTAGTTAATCTTGAAATATGTGTATGTGACTCAGGTGTCAGTTAAAATAGTAGCTAGTTCCCTTCTAGGTTTGTTATTGTAGGTTTCCACGGCAGCAACTTTACACGCTGCTCGAGATACATATTTTTTTACGGAACGTGCTTTCAATAGGTCGGTTCACCATAATTAAAACAACACGAATAGCTTCTCATTTAACTATTATGCTATCATTACCTTTAAGTTTTTAGATTTTGTTTCATTATACATGTTTCCGGATTGTCTTTGTCCGTTTAAAGATGTCCGTTATTTTAAAAACTAACTGCTGAGCAATTAACTAACTCTGTGAGGACGTCTGGAACTACTTTCCACCAAGGAAATAGTCCCGATTAATCAACTAACATTGTATCTTGTGGATTATTTAAAGCAACATCTTTTAATCTAATCTTTTAAAATCATTTCACCATCCCTGGTGAAATCTGGTTGCAGCCTTACAGTTCTGATGGAAAAGTACTACAGATCTCCAGTGTTTTATAGGTCTCTGAAAAAAAGCAGTCCGATAAAACACAACCTTACAACAAATTAGTTCAATATAAACTAAAACAATTTAAGTTTTAAAATTAGATTTCGCGACAGTCCATCTTTAAGAACAGGGCCACCAGATGGAGGATGAAGGACCTGTCATAACTGATATTCTGCTTCAGTGGAACAAATTTTTAGTTTATCTGCAATTGATTAAATTATTTAGACAAAAATAAAGGAGGGCCCTGCCTGACATTCACCTCCATGGTACTGTGGTGAAGGCAGACACCTCAAAGATGGAGGTCTCAAAATAAAATCCAAAATCTGCATGCACCATTTTCACTTTTCTCTGAGAGGTAATTTGTTATTCCAGCCAATGTCCATCTCAAATTGTTAGAGGATAGTTTGTGTAGTGTAAATAGTAAGATGTATGCACACTGAAACACCAAGATAGAGATGGTTAGTCTTACAGACATGAGTCACCCTTATTATAGTCTTAATGCAGTGCACTACTCATAATGTCAAAAATAATACTAAACTGAGAAGGGCCCAAAGTCTCAGTAGCCACAAGGAACAAGTTCCACTTTCTGGGACTGACATCTAGTGATTAAACAGAAGAACTGCAGAAAATAATAAAATAGGTCATACCAGTGTGTTGAAGTGCAGATTTAGTGTTTGCAAAACCAAACCAGTGTATGGCCTTTAATTGTGCCTTTCTGGGAATTTCTTATTTTTTCTTGCACAAAATAAAACAGATGCCTTTAAATATTATATAATTAAAACTCTTAATTTACCAAATTAATGTGATAAAACAATAAGCCACATGATACATCAGTTGAACTCCTATTATGTTACTGTGTAAAAATGGGATTTGATCTGGTTTAAAAAATTTTAAATTTATAATATATAATATTGTTTGGAAGAAACCATCACTACCTCTTGAACTGCTATAACAAGGCTACCTTATTTTATTTTTTAAATCAAAGCCTACACTAAATAAAAGAGAAGTTCAGAATGGGACTCTAAGTTTGTTTTTCCTCACCATGCTTGCGGAGATGCTCCACCATCCTCCGCACCACCAGAGGCACACCATCCTCCACCAGGCCCTTCTCCCGCAACTCCAACAGGGACACTCCAAACAGCTTGGTGTGCTTCGCAGCCACTGTCCTGGGTCTCAGTAAAGGTATCTGGACAATCTTCTTCATGTCTTCTTTAACCTGCACCGCTGTCTTGTTGTGCTGCAGGAAGAAGAGCAGAGAGCAGCAGTCAGCCACTGACACTATGGGCACAGAGGGCAGCGCTGGATCCGGCATCAGGTTAGACACCACTGAGACACCTGTCCTGGAGGAGGGAGGCTCACTCTGCTCCATAGGCTAACAGGTGTGTGGGGAGGTGATGCTGGTTGGGTTGTCTCTATGTGTGTGAGGAGAGATGAGAGGAAGAGAAAGGGGTGGGCTGGACGTGCATGTGTTGCTACAACAAATATCAGGTTACCATGCAACACCTTTGGTTAAAGGAATTGCCAGAGTGACACGCACACCTGCACAAACAGACATACATACGAACAGGAAGACAAACAAATACATGTTCAGGGGAGGAAATGGCCAGCTGTTACTAACAATTTGAATGAGTTGTAAGGAAAACATATAAGAAAGGAGTGTGTGCTGAGAGCTGGAAGAATAATCAGTCTAAATGCCTAAATTTGGACATGAAAGGTTGGACGATAAAAAGTTTTTACTGGAGAGCTCTCTGACTAAACACTGTGCCTTTCAGCAGTGTATGGAGCTTATGTATGAGAGGAAAGCATGCAAGAGCTGGCTCCTGCAACAGAAATGTCTTTTAATCTAGTGAAGTGTGTGTGTGTGTGTGTGTGTGTGTGTGTGTGTGTGTATTGTGCATATTGTACATGAAGTAAAGGTACACATCTGTGAGTGTTATGTAGTGATTTAATGTGGCAGCAGGTTAAGGTGGAACTAATTTTAACAACTGCTCAGTAGTTTGATGTAGATCAATTGGTCAAAATAATCAGCAGATTAATAATTTATTTAAATTGTTAGATGCAGCCCGACTGCAAAGTAATTAGATAACTATAGTACATTACATGTTGTGGAATTAAAAGTACAGTATTTCCCTCTTAAATCTAGTGGAGTTCAAATTTAAAGTATAAGAAAACAGGAAGTACAGCAGATGAGTAAATGTGCCTCTACTAGTGTTGTGCTCTATTTTCCAGGCTGAGCTCATTCCTCTCAGCAGGCACGACCAGTCTAAACACAAATTGAATATGTTAATTCACTAGCTGTTAAGTACATCTTATCTGATAACTACTCTTAAGGCAAACAGTGCCACATGTTGTCCCTACCTGTAGATACACAGACTGTACAACACGTGGTTACTGTCTTTCTCTGAGTGTACAGAGACATCATCCCCATTCAATGAGGCAACATTCGACAGAAGATGGTAAATTATTGATTTGTGCATTTACCTACAGCATGAGACATTTCTGTCTTTGTTTAGTTAGTGCCAGGAGCAAGAGAGAAAACACGCAAACCCGAAGCAGCATTCGGACACAGGGTGCAGGAAGAAAAGACTTCCTGTACTTTAGTGCACCACAGACTCAGAGCAAGTTTTACTCTTGTTACCATAGCTACAACTGCACCATGTGACATCTTGTCGTTCCAGAGTTCACCACTTCAAATGAGTGAACTGACCCACACAGTGAAATGAGAGGCCCTGACTATGATCTGGTCACAATAAGGTCCACAGTGACACAGTTGGTTCACTGTATTAGGAAGGTAGAAGTGGGTGGTGAAGAAGAAGAGTTGTGACTGATATATATTCCCTATGTGGCCAATTGTGTAGACAGAATGGGTACAAGCATGTGCCACACTCAGATCAGCTAATTAAAAACCCACCTCCCAGATGGCGCTAAGATGGCTAAGGAGACAAAATCTTTACCATGGCAGATGCTCTAATACAACATGCATCCACACTCAAATGAACATCTGAGGAGCTTTTACAGGCATGGATATACGCGTCAATGCTGCTCAGTCATCTACTCCTCTCTGACAGGTGCATAAAAATATGCCATTTGCACCTTCCTGGTGTGGATGAAATGTAATTAGATCAATGTAATTAGGATCACTTAAATATTGACTCTGACTGCTTCATGCCTTGATGGCTGCCTGAGGAGCAGCAACACTTAATGGGGTAAACAACATTGATGAATTTAAATGTAATAGAGTGGACAGGTCCTCAGGTGTGAGGAGCTGTAAGCAGTCAGTATGAATAAAAGGCTTGGATAGTAGAAATTAAAAAAGAAAGATACACAAAGATAAAGGTGTCTATATTTTAAGTCTTATGATGAGGAGGGTTGATAATACAGCTTTTCAAAAGTTAATGGCATTTTTATTGGTCAGTATTTTCCTTTAAATTACCTGATCGTACACTTTTTTTTGTACATTGTACACACACAACAGTCTATTATTGGTAATAATGTTAATAGGTCACAGCACAGTTTAAGTAGCAATGGGCAACTTTTCTTGGCTGCAAACTGGCTCCAATAGTATTACTACTGCTACAGGTGTTAAAGAGTTAAGCCGGTCTGAGCTTGGGGTGACTTTGATAGGCCTTACTGAACAGATGTCTCCTAGATCTGTCTTTACTATCATGCACGCACGCATGCACGCACGCACACACACACACACACACACACACACACACACACACACACACACACACACACACACACACACGCACACACACACACACACACACACACACAGCCTTGGTATTGAGCTCTACACTTAAACAGACAGCTATCATTGATGGATGTTACTGTGAGCACATGCAGACCTACAGTACATTCACCATTAAAAAACAAGTCTAAGGATTGTGACAGTGATCCAAAAGTGGGACCTGAGGGGATACTACATATTCCCTGTTCATAGACCAACCACATGTATGATATGGGATTTTAAACATGGTTTCCAGACAAATTTGACCTCTTGCTGTGAGTCTGTCCATCACAAGTAAATACTTGGTCATCACTTGTTTTAAAATACCAATAATATACCCAAAATGATTTAAAGGTGATGTTGTCAACAAACCCCAAATGGCCTCAACACTATATTCAAGAACAACAAAAGGCACTTCATACAAGTAAAGGGGTAATTCTTACTGATAATTAATAGACTGCATAAAAAATAGCCTTAAGCCTTATATAAGAATAGTCTTAAAAATGACAAAAGACGACACAATGCAATGATAAACATGCAATAGCAATGGAAGGCATTAATTCTAAAGATGACAATAACTACATCGATAATCCAGAGAACATCCACAACACAATATAGGAAAAACTCATAAAATTAGACAATGCTATGGGTAAGGCAGCAGACCATGAGGCTTCTAGAAAACCCTAAAAAATACATGTAAATGATTCCTGGGTGACTGGCACAGTGATTTAACATGACAGATGGAATAATAAAGGGCTGCCTTGACTGTCAAGGGTTTCTTTTTCTTTATTTGGTCACCTGAGAAGTTAATGCAACAACTTATACTCTGCAAGTATGTGAATTGCAATTGAAAAATCAATGCTTGCTGTCAATTTCAAGGTTTTCATGAAGTTGGCCTTTTCACATTGAAGCAGCTGCCACACACACAAAAATAGAGCCTGTGTGAAGTAAAGCAGCCATGAATAAAGGAAAACACATACAAGGGGTATCCATTTGCCTCTATTGTTTACAAGGACAGTCTGCTGTGATTAGCCCAATAATCCTCACCCCTTCCCCTCCCCCATTCTTAAAATGCTTTCACACTACAACTTCTGACAGTGAGAAAGAAACCTATTGTCAAGGGACTGCCGAGAGACTCTGTGAGCTAATGACTGCTGGAAGTTTCCTCTCTCTCCTTGAGAAAAGCGTCTCAGTATTAAGCGTGTTTCCAAGTGTCAGGTTGAGATACTTTTCTTGAACATTTTGGATAGCTGAAGTGGGTGAACAAGTGTGTTTTGCGTTTAACCTGTGTCTTTGACTTCCTCATGAAGGGGCTAGCAAGCCCAAACATGTGCCCTCTTTTCCCAACCCCCCCCCCCCAGCCCTCCTCCCCTGCCTCTCTCGTCCTCTCTCTCTCTCTGTGGGTGGCCAGTAAAGCAACTGGTAGCAAAAGCACCACAGGCACAAGAAGCAACAGCTGTTCAGCCCAAAGAAACTATCCTCCCAAACACATGGAGTTTTAAAACTGTATACGAACATCAGACTTTAATCCTTATAAAGGCACTGTTTCCATTTTTGTGGAAAGTGACCTCATTGTGCCGCTGGATCATTGCTTGGAAAAAATGACAGGTACAGACAGGAGACGTGAAGCTCACACTGTGTTTTTTGTCCCTGCTTTTTCTCTTGTGCAGCTGTACAAGGATGTGGGAGTAAAAAGCGGATACTTGCTGGCAAGAAAGCTGCTTTCTGTTAACACTGCAAGGAAAAGTATTCATCTTGACGCCAGGAGGCGAGTATTTTTTGAGAAAAGTTACTTTAATGTAGTGAGGGGGAGTTAGTTACACTGCAGGGAGAAGAGATTTGTTCTTCCTTGAACTTTTTACAAGCCATCCAGTGTCCACCAGAACATCCAACACCACACTGTCACAAAAGAGTGTACAGACTGGCACTAAATAAAACAGACCCGTTATGCATTCTTGAGCCCTTAATCACAGGTTGAATGGGAAGTCTTTGAACCAACTCAGGCTTTGTAGCTTCTACTCACACAGATGGTCAGAGCTCCTGCCCCCATTCTCCCACAGAAGAAACGCCTGCGGAGGCAAAGATGAGGGGAAAATTTGCTGCTGTCCTCCCTCCTCCTCTTCTCCTCACTCTGTGCCAGGACACACTTTTGGATTTTCCCCAGTGGTGGGAATCCCTTTCACCTTAAAATATTCCATCCAAATAATCCAAAAACACAACACAGATAATCCACGCTGGAAGAGAGTGTAAAGAAGTGCTGTCACTACCGGCAGAGTATATACTGTCCGACCCATGAGCACAGATTAGTGCTTGTCTCTTTCTCTTCCTCCCTCTTTATTCCCCTCTCTCCTCCTAGGCTGAAATCTGAGCCGAGCTCTCCTATTGGCTGAGTTGCCTGGTCATGTGATTAAGGGGTTAAAACCCAAAACTTTAAATCTGTGCCTGCAGGATTCATCTGCCTGTGAATAAGGGAAGAAAGGAGGAGGGAGCTTTCTTCAGCAGTGAGAACTGGAAGGTCGGCCTGAAGAGAAACAAACTCATGTTTTGTTAAAACTGTAGCTGCGCTATAATAACACACAGAAAAAGAAAATATAACTGTTTTGAAGACTGAAACATGGCTGCAATACTCACAATAGATTTATCACTCGGGCCAGTTTTCACATTGTATTTAATGTAATTTGAACAATGTCAAAACATTGTAATTTTTGATAACTTATAATTATTTAATTATAATGTTATCATACATACACGTTTAAACAGTGACACATTATTTTTACATTATATTATTACACATTATGAATTATAAGAAAGGACAGTAAAGGCCATAACATCAATGTCATATTTATAGTTTCAATCAATTATACACAGAATTTCATCGCCAAATGCATTTCTCTAACTTAAGAGATAAATAGAAGAATTCTGGATGACTAAACTATACCATGTTAAATAAAAGTTGTTCTGATAGCATTTCCTCACTGGGAAGCAGGAGAAAGATGCCTTATAGCTTATAACAGTATCACTCAGCATAATACTGAGAATTCACCAGACGGCAACACTTAAAGGTTAACCCTGTATAAAAAGGTACAATGACTTGGTTTGTAGAAGCATAGAAAAGAACAGAAATTAGCAATAAACACCGTCAAAATCTTTAGTTGAAGAAATCAGTTTCACATCAGTTTAGTTGGTTTTGCCATTTTCATAAATAAACTTCTTGATATTGTCGATGATCCAGTCGCTGAAGGCAGAGACACGGGTGAATACAGACGGTTTCTTGTCTTTGATGCAGCCCCGAGGTCCGAAGCTTACAATACCGTGAACCTCCCAGGTTGTTTTGGGTCCAGCAGCCGCGCAGGCGAAAGGACCGCCAGAGTCACCCTGCAGGAGAACAGGAGGAAGGAATCAGCAACAATTCACTGCACAAGTGAAAAGATGCGCTAGTGAGTATTTGATGTTGACAGCCTCTATAAATCGTCTCTGCACCATACAATTAATAAATGTGAAATTTCAAAGCCTTCTGTGTTTTTCTGGAGTACTTTCTAATCTTCCCATGTCCTTGCTTGCATGGTTGCTCATCATGGCAAACAAATAATGTTCCTATGTTCTCTTGTGCAATTATGTGTGAAAACAGGGCAACCATTTGAAATCAAGGCTGACTGATCACAAACAAAACAGTTAACAAGATGTTACATAAGGGGCGACCTAATCGTTAGAGGCCAGCACATTTATGTAATGTTTGAGAAAAAGTGCCAACAAACAAGTACCATCCTCTTCTAAAAAAAATAAATAATCCATTGTGTCAATTTAAACAGTTGTCATTTTTTTTGAATGCATTCCCTCACCTGGCAGGCTGATTTAAGCTCATCTGGGGACTCATATCCAGCACAGATCATGGAGGGCCTGAGGGTGTCCCACCAGTAAGAGGGTTTACTGCAGGTTTGAAAGTCGATAACAGGAAGGGCTGCCTGATTTAGCTTCTCGGCCACTTTGGGGAATAGATTACCTAAAACAGAAGTGAAAAGGAAAAATATATATAAACATCCAACTCTATGTGTCCATACTCATCATGGAGTGTGAAAAACAAAAAAAGTATAACAAAGACTACAAAGGGATAACAAAACTGGATTCACATATTTACACAAAGGCACCATACTGGCACCGTACAGATTTAATTTTGGGAGCAAAGGCAGCACCTACATCTACAACTACAATTCACTCTGTTCTAAAAGTTCATGTAGTTAAAGTTCCTGTGATCATTTCTACCTTTCTCGTCTCCCCATCCGGTGACAAAGCAGGGTGTCCCAGCAGGCATCACAGCCCCAGGTTTGGGCAGACAGATGGGGCTGATCTCCCTTGTCATATTGACAGGCTCAGCCAAATGCACCAGGGCTATGTCATTGGTGATGTCAGTACGATCCTGCTCGTACACGAACCCCTTGTGGCGGATGATACCATCCACTTTGTAGCACTTCTCTGCTGAGGGAACGTCCATGGAGGAGTTCATGTGGTGCTTCCCCAGACACATGCGCCAGTAGGAGGGTTTGTTCAGCGGGCTGAAGGTGAAGCAGACAATCAGGACTTGTTTTACTTTTCCCATTGGCTATTGTGTGAGCTGCAAGCCACGATAAAATGAAGAAACATAAGTGTTTGAAGAAAGAGCTGAACTTTAAACATTCAGTGACAGTTTTGCCACTTGGGGGTAGCAGAAACAAGTAACAAGCAAACAGTTGCTTATTTATACATCCAGCAGTTACAGAGCAACATCCAAATTTATTAATGTCTCTGGCCACCTGGCAAATTTGCGTCCAATATTCACATCTATTTGCTCTGTTTTTCATTCATCCATTTACAAAGATGTTTTTTTGCTGCTTTTGCAAAACGTTCTGCTGCTATAGTTAAACACAAAAACATCACCATGACTGCGGTGAGAGTGACCTCTGTAAAGGCTGAGCTGCAGATTCAAGAGATTAGTTCATCACTATGAGCGATCCCTTTTTACTGTCACATTTATTTCACGTCCTGATACAGTGTTACTGTAAAGAACAATGGTATTTTAAAATGGTATGTGCTGTAGGTCTTTCTGTTGTTACTGTATCTCTTACAACATGAAACAATGAGCAGCCGTCAGGATCCATTCTTCGTGAATCAAAGAGCCTCCACAGCCGTGCATGTAAGGTATGGGAGACATTGGTGTAGCCTGGGAAAGAGAAATACATTTTTATAAAATAACTAACTTCACTATCACCCTTGGCCAGTCAGGCACACAGAGATAGAGGAGTAGACAGTACCTGCATGGAGACTTGCCAGGGCCATGAGTGGGGGATCGCCTCTACTCCATTAACCACCCTTGTGGTTGCTGTATTGGGTTTCACTTCTGGGTTTCCACAGTTTTCTGGCCAGCCTGGGAGGAGAAAATGTACAATTCAGTTGTGTATAAATAAGACATCATCTGTTATAATTCATTAATTAATTTAACAAATACACAGTGGTCTAATGAGAGGATGTTACTTTAATTTGCATGGGTGTTTTGTGGATAATAAAAGCAGAAATGTTACATTTACAATCGCAAATAAACAGTCAATGAACAAAAATGAGATAAAAACATGTGAAACAGCTACAGGTACATGTGTAGTCAGTGGAGGATTAAATTATAACTTCAGAAGCAGAAAACGGGATCTAGTTTCAGATTCTACTGCGGCTTATTTCATATTAAAAAATAAACTGGGAAACTGGGAACCTCCACATGAGATCACAACACATCAGAAATACAAGGCTGCTATCAGTTAAACTAAGCCTACACTTACTGATAGTAATATTGTCCCACGGTTTAGGTAGTGGAGGAGGTAAAGTTGGGATAACACTGGTATCAGTGGTCCAGTAACCACGAAAACCTTGCTGTTGATTGGCTCCGTTACTAAGGAAGCGAATGACGGCCGTGTTGCTAGGAATGGTGATGATGGATGGAGGGGCAAAGCCACAGAATCGACCTGCACGACACACGAGAAATGAAGAGTTTTTTCATTATTGTGTGGCAAAGTGACACCAGCATCTAAGACAATGACACTGATAACACAGACCTGTACAGGAAATACTTCCAAAAAAACAGAACACAAAATGGACACAATAGAATTTGTTGTAACCAACCTAGTGATGCCATGGTGTTTCCGTTGAAGATCTCCACATAGTCCACACACTGTCCTAACATGTTTACAGCTTGCAGCTCAAAGTGAGTGAAGGCTACATGGATACTTTTTCCTGAGGGAACGGTGATACGCCACGTGCACACAGACTGGGAATGGTAGTCACTGGGCCAGTTAGGAGAGGTGATTTCACCCTGATCACTGCTGAAGCTTCCTCCACAAGGAGCTGAGTGTGTGTGTGTGTGTGTGTGTGTGTGTGTGTGTGTGTGTGTGTGTAGAAAAAGAAAAGAGAAAAGGACATTAGTTTTCCCCAGAGGCTATTTCCTCAGTGTGTTGTCAGTTATACCTTTCTCCTGTCTTACCCTCTGTAGGGTCCACTGCCCTCCAGGTGGCGTTGAAGCCAGTGTCCACCACCTTGTCATTGGAGGAGAAGGCGATGTGAAGTGTATCTCCATCACTCACCAGGTCTTTAGGCGGCACCTGGCTGCAGTAGGTGCCTGAGGAAAGGTGAACATGAGGAAGTGTTAGCCTGACTTCTCTGAGAAGTCTATTAACATCTTTATCAGTGTGTTTATATGCCACTTTATTGTATAGTAAAAAACTGAGGGGAACTGCACACCTACTCTCGGGAGGTGAAGGCAAACTTAAAAAAGAAAAAGAGAATGAAAACTCAATCACTTAATCTCTTCTCTTCCATATATAAGGATTAAGAAGGTTGACTTGGATTCCTCTTGTCCTTATTGTAGAATTTGACCTCAGGCCATTTTTATAATGTTTGTGCTTGTTGGTTTCTTAATATGTGGATGTGTTTCTTGGACTGGCCTCTGAAGATTATTGACCTGACATGAAACACTTGCCCTTGTAAGTATAAATGGCTGTCAGGCTACTGTCAGTCAACTCCTGTAAATACTTGGCATTGCAGTTAAGAGTGTAAAACTTTATCTAGATGTCATTCACACAAAACAACAGACTGCAGTAAGCAATCATATCAAAGGGCCATTCAGAAAATGATCTATCAGCTGGAGAGAGAAAGAAAGCAAATATACACATACCTAGACTTCCTGTTCTGTCTGTGAGGCTCACTTTGTCATTCATGCACAACTGACTCTCCTCCAGGGAGAAATTGTGGAAATGGAGGTGGACCACTTTGCCGACAGGCACCCGGATGTTCCACTGGCAGCGGGCTTTGTTGCTGTAGCTGGCAGGGTATCCCATAGAGGACACGGTGCCACCTGTGCCAGTTAAGTCCTTTGCTCCTCCACAGCCAGATGCTACACAGGGAGGACAGAGGGTGAAAACCAGCAAAAAAAATCTGACTTGTACCATATTTAGTTTTTGAGCAAAGTGGGTCAGTTCAGACCAGCTGGATTCATACTGTGCTCATCGTAGATGTCTCTGCGGACGACATTTCTGATCCAGGGGAGGTAGGCAGAGGAGCGAGTGAACACGGAGGGCTTCTTATTCATTATGCATCCAATGGGGCCAAAACTGGTTATACCATGAACTTCCCAAGGGCCACTGGAGGTATCCTGGCACACCAGAGGACCACCTGAATCCCCCTGTAAATCAAAGTCATGGAACAACATCAAAAACACCATCAGCATTTCCACCATCTGTGTAAAGTTAGATGTGTGAAAAAAAACCAAAAAACTTTCATCCCCATGACAAATAATAATAATACAATAATAAATATAAAACCACTGAAATCTACTTGTCCTGTTCTCTTGTCGGCCTTCTTTTACCTGACAGACAGACTTGAGCTCATCAGGCAGCGTATAACCACAGCAGATCATGGAGGTCTTGACCTGGAACCACCAGTAATCCATCCTCTTGCAGGTATCATACGGCACAACAGGCAGGGCGACCTGGTTAAGGGCCTCTGCAACCTTAGCATTAAGTGAATCACCTGATAAACACACGGATAAATCATTGAAAAAAATGAATTTGATAGCCCGAGGAGCAAAAACACAGGAGGTGATTTACACATTAAATCCAGCAGAGGGCATGAAAACTATGCAACAATGAATTTGTAACAGCATAAAAATTATGAGACGTGAGTGTTGCCTGAGGTGGTGCATTATTGTATCATTTCACTGAATAAAATATAAACTAGTTTTAAAAGATGAGACTGGAGTATATATGAGCATAAACATAGAAATGTCAACTGCAACTAGTGAACATGAAACTCAAACCTCACCGGTCTCATCTCCCCAGCCGGTGGCATAGCACATCTTTCCCTTAGTTAGGACTTCTTCCTCGGACGGAAGGCAGGCATAAGCGATCTCATCACTGGGTATCACCTCACCGTCCAGCCTCACAAGGGCAATGTCAAACTCCACTGTGGGCACTGTGGGATACTTAAAGCCCTCATGGCGATAGATACCAGATACATTGAAGCAGCGTTGGCTTGGCTCTGTGTAGGTCAGGTTGTGTTTGCCAAGGCACATCCGCCAACGCTGCAGCTCATCAGCATAACTGGATAGGGAATCAGCAGATGAATCAATAATAATAATACCTCACAGGTGACAGTAAGGACACAATATACAGGCCAGCTTCGAGGTACATGTCAGGGTCACTGTATCATACTGTATAAGCTGACATTTTTATAATATAAGTAAACCACTTCCACTTGTTCTACATGGAAGATTTCCTGAACTGCTCCACACCTCTGTGATGCAGCACAAATTTCCTTGTACGCACCCTACTCGAAAACTATATAAACTGCACAGGCTCCACAGTGCACCAGCATCTCTCTTTCTCTCTTTCTATTGCTCCCTCTATCTCTCCATGGCACTGTAGACCATTAGTCAAGGCATAGAGGCATCTCTAACAGAGCGTTGCACTTGGACTTTAAGAAGCCTGAGGTGAAAGCACAGACACCAATAACTGCCTCCTGAGATCACACAAATGGGCTTCTAGGAGGTGGGGGAAAAAAGCCTTTAAAAAGGCCTTTAAAACGTAAACTACTTTACTATTGTACATAGCTCCATTTTTTTCTTCAATTTGAGCATTTCTTTGCTTCATTTTACATGCACTTATGTGAAGATGGTTAAACTGGATATTTACTTTATGAAGCAGTGGGCTGCTGTAAGTACCCAGTTCTTATGGATAAGGGTACCACCACAGGTGTGGAAGAATGTGGGTTCTCCTTGACTGGCAGGCCAGACCTGAAACAAACACACACCGACAAGCAAAGAAGAAGAAGTCAGCACTGGTCATTATGTCAGTTTCTGAAGGTTAGGTGTAGTCAGTTGATGAATTATGATTTATAGAGAGGACAACAATAGCTGTAGCTTCAACTGTGTCTAAATGTACCTGTTTGAATCGCTGATATTCTATACTCTTAATTATGACATTATCACTTCTATCTAAATGTGTCGGTGCTCATGAGTGGAGATTCTCACCTGCATGGACACTTGCCAGGGCCAGGAGTGTGGCTTGGCTGGCTCTCCGTTCACAATGCGTGCGCCAACAGTAGGAGGAATGGCTGGTTTGCCACATGTACTGGGCCAGTCTAAGAAATGAGAGGAAACCTCTGTAAAATATCCTGGGTCTGGTTGTCTGATCATGTATGAATTTGTTTGTGGTTTGTGTGTGTATAAACAAAGCCTGATTATACAGTATGTATCTGCAGCTGAAAGATAAGCTCTCGTGTTGAAGAAAAGTGGCTTTTAATCATTGGCTCTGGCGCTCTGATTTATATTTTTAAAATCATTTTCCAATCACAGCAGTTTTACGCTGCTGGCTACAGTGAACTGTGTCCATTGTTTTTGGCTAATGTGTTCAGTGTATCTTCATGCAAACACAATACCAAGCTCCTGTGACGCACAAACAGTGGGTCCTGAATTGCGATCAGACTCTTTGACACCACAGTATGTATAAAGATATACATTTCATCGAAAGAGTTGACAACACATTGTCTCAGTCATTTTTACATCCCACATTTTCTTCCATCATGTCTATTTTTCCTTCCTTAAACTGACACATAGTGTCGCCCCTGGTCACAGCCTCAGTGGAAAAACCCCCAGAGGCAGCTGAGTCCATCTATAAAACTCTATTTCAGCAATTGGCTTGGCAGGGGCCAGGGCCACCTGGGGCTCATCGCAGGGTGAAGATGGGAATCGGGTGACAGCCGGCAAGGAAGGAAAGTGAAGCACTAGGCCACTTCACATTGTATTCTCATCACACCAAATCACCTTGTTTTACTGCACATCTGGGCGCAGCGAGGAAGACATGGGGGAAGTGAGTGTGAAGAAGGGGTGAGGATGGGAGGAAGCATGAATCACATAAATATAGGACAGGCCTCTGTGCAGTTTCTAAGGAGCTGTCTGAAACTAAATGTTGGTCACGGTCATTGGTGACAGGACGATACTGCTCTGCTAACCTGATGACAGGGTGTTATAATATAGCTGGACAGATATGTAAAGTACGGAACCTAAAATGTCAACATCATACATGTAATAAAAATATATATTCACATAATATTTCACATATATTTCATATTTATATTTTTATATTGAGAGTACTTTTACTGACATACTTGGGAACTATTTTCTCCACTGTTTTAAAAGATTCTATTAACTGATACTGTTAAGTTTCTTTAAATCAACTAATTGATTGATTCACTAATCATCTTACTGCTTAATCTTAAAGCTGCCATAACTGATTTTTTGTGGTGGGATTTTTTGGCCTCCTGGGGGCAAGAGATCAAGCTGAAAACACAACAACTGATACATTATTGCCTTATAAAGTTGCTTATCTACACATCCAGGCAACACATAGCATAATAGCATTCATTTGAAGGCGTGTTTCTGCACTCTTGACTTATTTAAGTTCAATATTCACAGCAGCATGCTGGGTTTGGCACTGACAGAGGCTAAAAGGCTCTGTACAGCTGAAGGGTTTGGGCTAATTCTCTGTGGGTTCATTAATATTAGCGACCCCTTTCACGTTACACATTGTTAATTGATCCATTGTTAATATGAAAACTATAGATTGGGGCAGTTCTAAATTTACTTTAAACATTATAGTGTAATGGAGATGTTTGTTGGCACAGATACTTCACCTATGGTGATGTTGTCCCAAGGGTTGGGCTGAGCAGGTGGCTCAGTGGGAGCAGGCAGACTGGGGTTTGTGGTCCAGTAGGCCCTGAAGCCTTTGGCCTCAGTAAACAAGTCTGTATGGAAACGAATCAGCAGCCTGTTGCCCTTTGATTGAATGGTCCGAGGCAGCTTAGTCCCACAGAAAGGACCTGCAGTTGATTGAAAGAAAGAAAGAATAATTTGTACATGATGAATGAAGTGACAGAGAAGCTGTATAATTCTCTTTAATAGGGATCAGTGCTTTAAGGCTGTATAGATACAGTGTTCATTAAAACTTAATATGGGTTAATTGAATTTATTGACCATCATGAAAAATCCAAAATGGTTTTGGGATCAGTTTTTAATTCCACAAACCAACTTACCGTGTTTTTGTATCAGTGCATTGGTCAGACTGTTGATGTCATACACCATTATGTTGTCATAGCATTTGGATGCTAGGATATCTTTGGCTTCTAGGTCAAAGTGGGTGAATGTCAGTGTGATTTTTTTCCCCAAAGGCAAAGCGATGTTCCACATGCACTCAGTGTTAGCCTTGTAGTTCATAGGCCAGTTCTGGGACTTGATGACCCCTGTTTCCTCTTTGGAAGAAATGCCGCAGCCCTGGATTTCTGAAACAGGAAGAGGGAGTGATCGATAAACTGTACGAGATGCTTGATTGTAATTAAGTGTATAAAAGCTCCAGTATCTGCCTGTGATAAGAGAGAGTCTGGAGGAGTAAATGTACAATCTTATTATGATAAAATGTGACCATGGGTTTATGCTAAAGTAGACACTTAATCTGTTGGGGTAACCTTTGATTCATTTACTCCTTTACTTGCTGGAGATATAAGCATGACTGGGTGCTATTTTTAACATCAACAAAGGTGGAAAGTAACTAATTACATTTACTGAAGAACTTGGAAACAGTTTTCAGGTATTTCAGGTAGATTTAGGAGGAATATATTATAACTTTGTACTATACTTTTTTTATTTGATAGCTATAATTTCTATCTATCCAACTTGAAACGCAGCTGCACTTCGACCAGCTACAAAGTGTTGCTTACATGATAAAAGCTTCTGTATAATAACAAATACATTTTGCTGATAATCTTCATGTATTCTATTTAAATTCAAATCAGGACTTTTACCTGTAGTAGAGTATTTCTACATAGTTGCATTGATACTTTTACTTCAGTAGAGTACTTCGACCATTTCTAGGGTCTCAAGGCCTTTTCTGGCTTGATAATCACCATAAAGACAACGATAAAGGAGTTTTATCTTGATTTTTATACTTCACACTGTACTCTGACCTGTGCTTTGACAGAGTTCACACTGCTTATCCAACAACTTTGCTGCTTTTATAAATATGTGACAGAGGGGCGAGATGTTTTACGGTTGGTCTTAACGAAGTGCTGAGTTGCTTGAGCAACGTGTGCCTCAGGTGTGAGCGTGTTCCTGCGTGTGTGCGCTGTGTGCCCAACGTGACTGAGTGTGGATGTGCCTGTCAGCCGTCAGTACCTGTGATATCCTCAGGATACACAGCCTCCCACTTGGCAGAGAATCCTCGATCTGTGAGGCGGCTGTCGGACTGGAAGGTGACAGATATTGTGTCCCCAGCACTGACCACCGCTGGGGGAAGGATGTAGCCACAGTGCGTGCCTGAAAATGAGGGAGATGAAGAGAGTTGAGTGAGGGATGAAGGGATGGTTCAAAGGATGCAGCTTAATAGTAAATATACACTACTGGGTTTACATAAGTGTGTGTATTGATGGATGAGGATGATGAAACACCAGCAAATGAGCGTGGATGTATTGACTGTTTGTGTGGCTCCATCCGCTCATGATTATCATCTACAAATCATGTGCAAAAACGAACACCGTTCCTACAATGAGCCTTTAAACTCAAAAGATAACACTAACTGGTAATGTCAGCCGACATTCATTGAAATGCTGCTCATTAATGCAGCAGGTCAAGCAGCTAAATCAACTTCTGAGGAAGAAATGCAGTGTTTTTGTGCAACAGAGGATTGCATTTTAGGAATCAGTAATATTTAACATGACCCTAAAGATCTAAGAGAAAATAATAATAAATATTAATACAAACACTGCATGTAAAGACTAATTAGTTCATATGTCCATTTGCCTGTCTTTCACATTAATGTTTAATTTCTAAGTAATACATTTCATCATCATTTAAATTTAGGTGTGACATTATTATGAATGGGTCAACAAAACATTGTTTCGTACTTCAAACCAACAGTCAACATTGTTTTTTTCAATCATGATCACAATCGTTCACTAACCTTGACCATGTGTTCATTGTTGTAACCAAGATGACGAAGGTCCTCTAACATTAAAGAAGTACTTATTCTGACCTAAACCACGATCTTTTCCTAAACCTGGCCAAGTTTTTTTTGTGCCTAAACCTCACCAAATCTTTACCTTAGCACAGCAGAGTTAGTGATTTATTTTTCAACAGTGATATTAAACAGTTTATCTGTGGCATTACAGCCCTTTGCCATTACAGGGATTTGTTTTAAATTGAAAGAAATATACTAAAGTTTAAAGTGATGTTTTGAAATTTCTGCAAAACATCGACCACTAGGGTTGCCACCTTTTATGTGAAGAAATATGGGACACCCCCCTTAATAAGTTATACCTAATTTTTTCCGATTTTTCAGACTTCTCTGGTTTGGGTTTTCAAACAGACCTTTAGCTGCTTCCTCTCATTTCTGCTTTTCATTCCTCTCTGCATTTTGCACACAAACTCATACCCCATCAACTAACAGGATGCACCCTTACAACACTCTCATCACCTATCCGTGTATATTTCTCACACAGCGTGTGCTTGCACCTCAGCGCTTTAGTCCTTGAGAACTCAGCAGTAGATAAAGCTGTATCAGCTGCACTGCAGGCACTGAAGTGAATAATAAGGAGAGGTAATTTATAGTTTGCTGGGCTCTTTGTGAAGAAGATCCTAATCAACACTTTTACAGCAGTGGATGGATATTGGGCTATAATGTAGTACTAGAGCTGTTAGCCTAGGACGATCCAACAAACACAAGCCAAAGTCCTCAGATTTAATGAGGGCTTGTTTACTTTGTTTGTCTTAGTGCCTGATCACTGAACTTATAAATGAAAGAGGAAGGGGAGTTTATAACCTCTGCTCTATACTGGCTGCTACTGTGGTTCTGCAAAGACAGACATGGCTGAGCACAAACAGCACTCAGGGCATTTGGGGGTCAAACGGTAAGTTAAATTATCTAATAAACAAAATGCCAGACTTTAATTAACAAATTTGACTGAAATTTATATAAAAAACAACCAAAAATTAATCAGTATAATTATTGTACAAGAGTATAAAAGATTATCTTATGGCTCACCTAGGATGCTGTAATTATCTGAAATGACCAGTTTGTCCTCTTTGCATTGTCCCGTCTCTCCTGTGATGGCCATGTCAGTGATCTGCAGTTTAACCAGGAATCCTCTGGGCACAGATATCTTCCAAGAACTGTTCAAATGAGCAGGATATGGATTCGGAAAACCCAAGGACTGGACCACTCCTTTGCGCCCATTGAGGATTACTGGACCACCACTTCCTGCATGATGACAATAGAGAAACTAATGCTGAAAACAATCATTTTTTTTCATGTGAAGCTGGTTCATTTGTTAGTGAGGCAGTCAAATATATCTGATGTGGTGTATTTTAACGGAAATCAAAATAGAGACATGCAGGGGAGAGAAAGTCAATTGAGCCAAACTGTGTTATGGGATTATGAGTAAATATAGATCGCAGCTTCCTGGTTTACTCTAAATATGAAAGAGGGAAAATTCAACAGAAACGTACGTTTGGAGAGAAAACTTACCGGAAGATGTGGGAGGTGGACGTGTTTGTGTGGTGGGTCTGGGTGTGGCTGTGGATGTGGGTGTGGGTTTTGTTGTGGTGGGAACAACAACAGGTGGAAGGCTGGACTTTGTGTAAGTAGCTTTGAATCCTTTTGAAGTCAAACTGCTGTCAGATTTGAAGCGGACCACCATTGTGTTGCCACTGGACTCCACTGGCTTTGGCATCGTTCCCCCACAGAATTTACCTTTCATGGACATAATGTCAGTGTTAAAAGTTGACAAACATTCACAGAGTCATTTATAATAAGAGCCACATACTCAAACTTCAGTTTTAGACGCCACCCTACTGTTTTACACCCTCTTATCTACTGTAGTTGTTATTGTGTTTTATCTATTCCACCGTTATCATTGGTTTTAAGATAACATTTTTATCGTTTTCATTTCTTCATTCATATAAATGTTTGTGTATATATATATATATATATTATATATATATATATATATATATATGTGTGTGTTGCAGAAATCAGTATTTGGATATTTTCAGGTTTTTTTGTTTGTCATACATATGCCCACCTTGTAAAACCAAACCTATGCCTTTGTTTAGACAAATGACAGCCAGTAATACATTGTTGGATCCTCTAAGCTGCTTTAACAATTATGTCTATGCAGACAGATTTAAATTCATTAAGTTTAAAATAGACTCCAGAAGCTCGGCCCATTGTACAACTTCTCAAACTTTTAATTGAGCTCATCTTTTATTCATGGATCCACAAAGTTGACATTGTTAATGTTGAACAAAGCCCAAAATCTACTCTGAATTCTAACACATCACTTTGGCATTTAATCACACACCCAGCTTTGAAATAAACTGCGCTGATGACTGAAAACATTGTGGTATGTTATAAAATCCCTGCTCATCATCATGCTCAGTGGATGAAGTTTATTTAAAATTAGTTTCTGTTGCCCTTCATCTTCTGCACTGCATACTGGAAACATGTAGAATGTCATGCTTACCCATTGAAGAGGAGCCGGCCTTGTGGCCATCGTAGATCTGAACAAAGTCTCCACAGACCTCGGGGACCAGGTCAAAGGAAGTAAATGTCAGTCGGACCCTCTCGCGTTCAGGGACTGTGATTCTCCACTGATCCAACAAACAAGCAAGCACAGTACAGACACAAACAATTACTTCTACTATGGACAGATTTCCACCAATAATTTTCCTACTAATCACAGTTCATTTTAAACAGTGAAAACAATGCAAGTGGCTACACCCACCACAGGTTTATAACAGATGAAGTTTTGAAGGGTTCGTAGCAGTGAAGACTTGTTGATGTAGCAAACCGCTACCTGAATCACTATTCATATTTTCCTACTTCTACTCTCATGGTTACAACATGAACTGCAGTTTGACATACAGTAACTCATGAATAATTTTATCAATGATTCTGCCACTGTTTGGACAGACGGTGACCTGTCACGCTAAAGCTCAGCAAGGTGAACTCATGACGACAGCCAAATGATACTTCACGTCCAAACCCAGCATGAAAACCCTGTTATCGAAATGGACTCTGATTTAATTAGATGCATTAATCACAGAGCAAAACCACAAACGCTGTCAACATGACTGCATTGAAATCCATAGCTGCTGGATTTACTTTGAGATGCTAATCTGAAATGTTTAGGTTTGTTTAGAACCACATGCTAATCAATACTAACACACTGTGTGCAACAATATGGTAACTGTAATAAGGTGTGGCATAATGTTGCAGTTAATTTACACATTCACAACATAGCTCTCTTGGAATAAAAAAAAAAGAAGAAGAAACCTCTGTAGCTCTTCTGCTTCTCTAAGCATATCCTGTTTTGTGATCAGTGGATTTAATTGGCATAGATTTACATAATAAGTGGCAGCATCAACATCAATGTTCTTCATTAAAAGTAAAATCCAAATGTAAACAAAAACGTAGCTTCTACTCTAGAACTACTCTAAAAACACAACGTTTCAACTGTTAACTGCAGCAGACAACAACAGCTAAATCCATGTATGTTTTCACATGCGGTAAACAAACAAATACAAATGGCTTGCTAAATTAAACATGAATAGCTGAAACGCAAGGTGAAATAATGATATGAATACCATGTTGGAGCTATAGAAGTTATTTCAAATGAGAGATTTCTGTTAGGAAATATACAAGAATAGAAACATTCTCGGTTGTAAACTGAACTGTGCTGAAAACAGCTGCCTGCTATGTGTGGACGTTACGCTAATGTGAGCAGAGAGAGAAGCAAAGCCTGTAAAAACCAAAACAATGAGCTGAAAGATGCTGGCCACAAAACCGAGGGGAACAGCAGAGTGGGTGATAATTCTCTGTGGGTTTGTCACAACGATTGATAAATATTGGTAACAGAATGGTTCCACTGGTGTAAGAGAATAAAAGCACCTAGTAACGTTAATGCTGAGTAGAACATTAATTTCATGTGGCACAGTTCACACTGCGTATAATGTACTTGCTTCCTCAGATGTGTAAATCCTCATTGTAAGTAAATGTTCCCATGAGCTGTTACAGTAATGTGTGTGGCAGTACCTGGTATAATGCTCCATTCAGGTAATTCTGCTCTGGGAAGCCAGGGGTCATCAGATCCCCCTGGTCACCTTGGAGAAAGCCACCAGCTCCGGCTATTTCTGGCAGCAGGGATGGAGGACACTTCAGCTCCACAGACAACTCAAGGATACCCGCATTATACAGTATATCCCCTCTCCCTCCACTTCCACCCGCCCCCCACCCCCCACCCCATTTTCATTCCCCTTTTTCTATCCCTCTCTTCATCCAGCACCCGCCCCTACAACATTCAATTTGTAGGTCAATCATATACGATAAGACAGACGTCCAACATTATGTCAGAGTCGAAGCAATTTTCCTGCTAAAATGGATTTACAGTTACCATCTTACCTGGTGTGTTCTCTGGTGCCACAGCTTTGTAATGAGCCTTGAATCCTTGGTCTGTTTTTCTCTCATTAGTGTCAAAGTAGATTGTCAGATGGTTTGACAGTGACACCACCGGCTTCGGTTTGGTGTAGCCACAGTATTTACCTACAAGTACCACAGAAATTATGCACAAAAACAACCACAAAGAGACACAACACAACTACAAAGAAATGGAAATGAACATTCAGAGTCATAAACAACCACAAAGAGACAAAAACAAGCACAAAGGGACAGAAAACAACTATAGAGACAAAATACGACCACAAAGAGACATAATATTATGTGACCATATCATTTTGCATATCTTTCAGTCTGGGTGTCTTGCTCCTATGTAGGAGAACCAGACCTTTAAATTTATTTGTACCTCAGTCAGGCCCGTCACAGGTTCATTTGCCTCTAAATCACTAAGACAGAACACAAAATGGGGGCTACATGATAAAAAATCACTACAAACAAAATGAAAACCGACATGTTTGTGAACTAAGTACCCCGCCTTAAACTCTGCAGGCTGGCTGGAAAACTAGTGCTGAAGTTTGTGTTGCTAACTAGAGCAGTGTGCAGTGGACCAGCAGGGCTGCGTGGCTCACTAGCTGAGTCTGCCCATGGATGGATGGGCTGATTTAGGCATGACATCAAAGCTCAATCCCCTTAGCTTTGGACGGAGTGCATCGCTCTGCAGGCGGAGGGAGTTGGTGTATTTATGTGCATTTTAAATGTGTATATGTGCTTATATACAGTACGTTTACTATCTATCTATCTATCTATCTATGTTTTTTTATACAATTTCTTCTTCCCCCTTTTGAAGGTTTGAATTAATGTGAGATTTTTTACCAATGATTCCCAGAGGGTCTCGTACTGTGATGAAATCAGCCGTGCAGAGCTTGGTGTCCTCCAAAGCAAACTCCTCAAACCACAGATGGATCACCTGCAACAGAAACAAGAGGTGTTTCAACTCTCTTTTTTAAACCTGAGAAGCAGACAGGTTGCTGACAGGGAAGGCTGGAATGCTCAGCGAGTGTGTGTGTGTGTGTGTGTGTGTGTGTGTGTGTGTGTGTGCGTGTGCACATGTGTGAGAGCCTGTATGTATGTTCGTGCCTCTGTGTGTGTGTTTATGTGTGTTTAAAGATAGCAAATTAGGATAGAGGAGAGAGACAGAGAGGGAAAGCATCCACTGCATCAGGCAGGCAGGAAGGCGGGAATGCTAACAAAGAAAGAAGCATCAAGGATTTTTGTGTTTCCTGTGGGTGTGGGGAGGAGAGCTGAGGAAAATGAAGGAGACAAGACGGCCATCTGTCCACGGCGCTGCCACTGCCTTCATCCCAGCTGTCCTCCACTGCTTGGCCGCACATAAGACAGTTTCCCCAACGATAAGTTAACAAACTCTACTGATTAGACACCACAGGCACAAACACTGTGAAAGACCCTGTCTGAAACAGAGACATGACTGAATCATTTTGATCTGCACAGAGATATAAGATGGTTTGTTGAAAATGGTTTCAAGACGAAAATTATTTCTGACCATTTATAGAATAATCATGTATCTTTAGCAGTCAGTTTCTTCCTGTGTCATATCAATTCAAATCTATTGATTACCACTCTATTGCTCACCTTACCAAAAACTGAGACCGCCAGTGAAGCTGCTTTGAAGATGAAGATGTAAATTACAGTAACAAGTAGGCGATTCCATACTGAAAGGGTTATGTCGGGCTGGTCCACATAAGGTAATGTTTTTTGGAGTTACTTCTCTTTGAGTAGCCTAATATTTAAATCTAGTCAGTCAGTTCATTAAATATTCTTTCTGATCTCACATGAAGGGTGTGGGGCAGTTTAAAGTGGGGACTGTAACTCTACAGACAGTAAGTAGTTCACTGGTTGAGGTTTGTAAGAGCAGTGATGATGATCCATGTCACCTTGTCAGGGTCCACAGTGATATGCCAGGTGCAGCTCTTGCCGTTGTCATAGCTGCTGGGGTAGTTCCAGCTGGTCAAGGTGCCTGACTCTGCTGACAGCTCCTGAGGACCACCACAACCCGAGTCTGGCCCTGGAAATATATGACAAAGAAAGACACTAGTTATTTAGTCAGTTTTAAAGGAATCATAGCAAAATAAACCCTGTTTTTACAACCATAATGGTGACCAAAAGACAAAAACTTGTTCAACTAATATGCTGGTTAAAACATACAACAACATTACAACAGATTACAATGTCAAAACTTACTCAGTACCACCAGATCAGTTACAGAATCCTACAATGTCTTTTTTAATTTCTCTTAAAAATAAACAAGAGATAAAACAAGACCAAGAGTCAGCCATGCTAGCGGCTCTGAGATTTACTTAGGTACAGTGGCATTTTAAGCTAAATGCTAATATCAGTTTTCCAGCATAGTCAGTATTTGCTAATTAGAATTAAACATAAAGAACAGCTAAGGTTAATGGGAAATGTCATTAGCTTTGCAGCTATTTAAAGTAGCGGACAAATTGAAATTTTGACCTGATGGTGGCGCTAGAGGAAAAGTGAAGGGATCACCAGTTCATCCGGAGAGGAACATGAATGTCTGTACCAAATTTCATGGAAATCCATTCACAAATTTCAACCTAATAGTTGAGGCACATGAAAACTTTGACTTAGAGGCGCTAGAGGATCAGTAGGATTTATCTTCTGGGGACCATGGATGATTGTATTTCAATCGATGCACAAAGCATAAAATTCAAGTGATTAAAAAAGACCTTATTGTATCTGAAGTGAAAATCAAAATCAATTGCAATGCCTTGGAAACAGCATTGATTATACAGAGTGTCATCATCCACAGTAGCATGTTTTCCCTTGTGGCTGGAGCAGCTTCTGTTTGTGAGTCTGGAGCGCAGCTGTGGTTAACAACAAAAAGCTGAAATATATTTTGTCATTTAGGCAGAACATTACTGTGAACATAATCATATTGTTGTTCTGTTATGTAAAAAACAAGGCATCTTGTTTTTGGGGCAGCGATCCTTTTAGTGCATTACATAAAGACTGCGTTTTTCAAGTGATGAAGATCCAACACTGAAATAAGTATACGACTAAATTGTATGGAACAGGTGGAAACAGTGTGCAAGTCCTAACTCCTCATATCTGCCAGCTCTCTTATCACAAAGACTTTCATTCGGGTGTGCAGGAGACTCTGATGAGTTGTAATGTTAATTTCTCCACTTCACTCCTCTCAAGCAAACGCAAAGAAGTTTCCCACTTCAGTTTTCAGGGCAGCAGAAACGTCTCTTATCAAATAAAGCAGTCTGACATTTCACACTGAATTTTTTTTTTCCTGCATAAAGCAAGAATAAGCGACAGGTTCCTAAATGGAAAGAGATGAACAAGTGGAGGAGGGAGTATTTGGTGTAGGGTAATACATTAAACACTCAGTGATGACACATACATTATTACTATGAAATTGCTGGGACAGTACAGCGGTCAGGTGTGTAAATCATGGTACTGTTGCTTACTTCTTATTTTCTATTATCTGCTGTGTTTTGATTTCTGTGGGACAAGAAAGAGAAGGGGGCAATGGGAAATAAATCCTTCTGAGAATCAACATAGATCATAGATGAAGATTAAACTTTCTAACTAAAAGAACTCAGAGTGCAGACACCTGCCAATGTCAAACAACGTACTCCAGACCACAGAGAAAAAACAAAAAATCTAATTCAGAGTAAATGATCTGGATCTGCCTGATAATGTAATGGGTTCGTTCCTGGCCCATGCCCCATCACTCAACCAAGTTTGGCGCAAAGCGGTTCAGTACTTTTTGTGTAATCCTGCTAACAAACAAACAAACAAACAAAACAGCAAGCAAACAGACCTCTCTGGTAATAATGAGTGAATAATGGATGGTCTTTCCAGAAACCTTTGCAGGAACATTTGTGATAAGTTGCAGTAAGTTGGACTCTTAAAATAAAGAAAAAAAAAAAAAAAATTTTTCTAACTGAAGATCTCCATGCAGATCATCATTTGCCTTCTAGTAAAGTCATAATAAATCACATTCTGCACTCAATATAATTGACAGTGAAAAAACACTGACAGTGACATTACTCGCTGAATAAAATAAACTGGAGCTTCAATTTGACCAAATGCTTTTCAATGTTGCTCAGTCACTGATGTGGCCTCAGAAAGACTTTCTATAGACATTCCTAATCTGTACTTGTTTCCTACAGCTACGTTTTCCTGTGAAATATTCACCATTACATTATTCTGTAATAGTTACATTACTGTGATAGTAAAGATTATTGCACAGCTGCAGCTGAGTTTAGCTGATTTTTTATCTTAGAATATTTTATCTAAGAAATACTATACAATTGGAAGCAGACAAATTAACATAAGAGATGTCAAATCGGCATCAGTACAGTACTTCAGTGTGTTAACCACTGTACCAGAAATACATGTTGGTATTAAAATAGATTACAATGCATTTTCTAAGTATCACCTTCTGCATGAGTGGAAGAGTCAGCTTTGTCCGTGAAGTAGACGACCACAAGGCCGATGCAGACGCCGGTCATGGCCACAAACAGAAATATCAAAAACTTCTCCAGGGTGCTCAGACCCCTGGACTTACGACGACCCTTCTCCACATCCATTTCCTTCACAGTGGAGGAGATGCACCAGACTGTGCCTCGTCCAACAATTCACAAGCTTATCACCGACCCAATAGAGGCAGGGGTACCTCTGAACTTTGATAGCACTGATGAACCTTGAGCTCACTTAGATGTGGTATTGCAGTATGCCAGCCTGGGTAGGATGGATGTGACTGAGCCATAAATCATACAGTATCATAAAGAAAAGTTAATGAGTATTGATGCTGCTCGTGTCCCAATCAAAAAGTCATTAGAATATCTTTCCGGGGAACGGAATGATACAGAAGGTAAAACCCCTGACCTGTCCCACACAACAACTTGTTTTTAAATGTCGAATGCAACATTCAAGTTTCTATTGTTTAACGTTTAGAGGTTGGTACAGCATAGCAACCTGGGGTTTAAATTTTCCCATTAAAAACTTACAGGTGGTGGGTATATCATAATATGATTACGGTGTTTTTAAACAAAATGTTTAAATTTGACTATTTTGTGACAACAAAATAATGACATAAATACAGGTTTAAAAATGTCTTCCCCCAGAAACTTTCACCTAGAAAATCTGGCAGTGTGGAGAAAGCTTAAAAACACCATCTATCAATCAATCAAAGTTTATTTGTATAGAACCTTAGTGCAATTCGAAGTACTGATTAGTTATAGATCACTGCCAAGTTGATCATAAGACTACACTAAAAGAATAAATCAACATGAGAGTAATGCAGACAGGAAATAAATGATATAAAAATAAAATAAAACCATTAAAATGTATTAAAAGCAGTAAAATAGATTCAAGACAATGACAAATAAAATAGAAGAAATAGGATGGAAAAATAAGAAGAAATGAAAAATGTGAGTTTAATAAACTGAAATTTAAAACTACACAGTATTAAGACTAAAACTTTAGGATATTATCATGTGTTTAATAACTTACAAGTTGACATCAGACTAGATGGATTATGGTTACGTTAAATATAATAGTGTATATTTAATCACACTATCATTTTAAAATCTCACCTAAAACCCTGACAATGAACCTGCTTCTTCATCAGCCTCCTCTACTCTGGTCTGCTGCTGTTCCAGCATACAAAATAATTCCTCAAAAATGATCATATAGTTGAATCAACAACTGTTTAAAACAATTTTAATAAAAACAGAACATTATTATCTTCATGAAGGAGGATTTACTGCAGGACTGTTTTAGCTCAACGTTTCTAATAAATTGCCAACTGAGTATATATTAGTAATTGTTAGTTGTATACACTGGCTGCAAAGTGCCTGACTGGAATTAACTGGTTGACTTCAGTGCTGTTCTCATCTGTGCACGGATTCACCTGGCAGCCTAAAGATGCTCTTTAATTTAATAGTTTTATCATATATTATTATCACCATATAACATGTTTTACCCCTCCCCTTAAAATTTCACTTAACACATTCACTCAGAGACACTTACTTTGTACTTTTATCTGAGAACATTTTCACAGAGTGATTTTACTTACGTGGTAAAATGTCTTTTCAGCAACAGAAGTTGGTGGCCATTCACGTGCTGACGTCAGTGTAGTGTCTCATGTCCACTCTCTGGAGTTTGTTAGTGGTAGTTTGATGCTGCTCTGTCTGAAGACAATTATCGCTGCTGTTTTCTTCTTCACAGTGACTAACTACCTTCTGTACATTTAAACTTAAACTAGTTCTGCTTCAGCACGCCGAGCTCTCTGCTCCTGGTAGCGACTTTCACTAATTCAGCAGTTGTTTACATGCTATTCAGATGCTAGTTAATTAGCTTAGCAGCTAGCGCTAACTTCTCTCTCTCGCTCGGTGTGTCTTGAACCAACAGATGAACTTGTTCATCAGAGTGCGGTGTTGTTGTAACTTCATTGTGGAGGATTGTGATGTTTATTACATCTTCAGTGATGTCTGCTGTCTTACCTAATACACAGATCCATTCATTAACCGGAGCTACCTTCGTCTGTGACCCTGAATTACGAAGCAGTCGGCACCAACAGCTCCCTCTTGTCAACTTCTACCTCCAGCTGGATGAAGGCAGGTCCCAAGAGATTGGAAGATTTTCTAAGAAAATGCTGAGCTTGTTTGGCTCGACATACCTGTGCGAGAAGACATTCTCGGTTATGAACATTAACAAGAGCCGCGTGAGGACGAGTTTAGTGACTCTCACCTGCGTGACGTCTTGCGCATCAAAACCACTGTTTTTGAGCCAGACCTGGACTAGACCTACATACTGCAGTCGAGATCTCAGTATCACCCTTCACATTAGTGCAGGCAAGATATGTGTTTAGTCCTCTGAGGTGAATAAATTCTAAAATCTCAGTGAATTGATTTTTTTGTGATGATCAAAACCACAGTTTTGAATATGCACGGACCACTGTTTTGAATTTAGAAGTTTACAGTGAGCATTTAATAGCGAATAATATGTAATGTTTCAAATGACCCGAGTTATGTTTCATCTTCCCAAAAGTTTTTTTTTCCAGACAGACTTTTTCTTCATTTTATTTGGTCTTCAAATATGAAAGTGATTTTGGCAAAAACTTGAAAATGAAAAAAAAGTATGCCATTTGCAATAAAAATTTCATAAAATAGTTCATTTGTATTTAATGTTAATGGTTCAAAGGATGTCAGGCTGAATGGTCGGCTCCCACACATTTTCACCTTACCAAATCTGGCCCTCTTTGCAAAAAGTTTGGACACCCCTGGTCTAACCAATCAGATGGCGCTGTGGGAGGGACATTGCTCCAGATCACAGATTGGAAAGTACAGATCAGAGTCAGGCAGGTGCATCAGAGCCTAAGTAATTTATTTTATCGATTATTGGTTTAAAAAATAAGGATACCATTCCCATGCCTAGAGCCGAGCCTGCATCACTCATTCACTCCAAACTTAGTGCGAACAAGTTCACTCAAATATTGGTAGGGACAATTCTGTCCTCCCAAAATATTGGCAGGGACATGTCCCTACCGTCCATATGCAAACCTACGCCCTTGAAATCAAATGTCTCAGTTTAAAGATTCTCAGGCAGACGAAGTTGTCTCACCAAAAGTTTTTATCCTGTTCTTTGAAACAACTGAAAGACTGGTACCAGAGCTGCCCTGTTTCATCAGAAGGCTGGCATGAGGCAATGACATGCTTTAAACCTGCAATAACTGATTTTTTTGGTCTACCTGGGGGCTCCAGTAACAAGATGGACATTGCCATCACTTTGGAAGTTGGTTTAGTGAACACACCCGGCTGTTGTGAATCAACACCTTCATTTATCATTCTGGTATGATGAACAGATCCTATTTTAATTTTCATTTAGCTCGGTTTTTGGTTTCTACCAAATCGTGAAGGAGATATCTGGCTCTTAGCTACCAAGTGCTCCACTATCACCAGCTGGTTGTTAAAGCTAGTAATATACTTGACGCAAAAGTTTAACCACAGTCCTGCCATAGGTACTCTTGAGAAACTGTGGAACAGAGTAAAATGGGTAGGAAGAATATAAAGGTTTTGCTCATTCTTTGCTTTGCACACAAACCAAAATGATCATATTCATAATTGTAATGTCTATCCAGATTTTTCTTTTATAGGGCTGAAAGAGTTAACTTCTGGATCTCACACAGATATGAACAGGTAAAAAAAGGAAAATTAATTTCCTCTGCAGTGTTGCAGACAATGCAGAGACACACGGGCAGTGTTTGAAACAAAAGCACCAAGGTTAGAGGGAATGAGTTTCACAAGAAGGACCTTTGTCTGGGGCTGAATCTCTATGCAAAGATACTTGATTGGGTTTTATTGTTTTATCTGAATCACAGGTGTAGTGCTGCTGAGGCTCACCAGAACGACAGTCATATTCACAGTTCACATAATCCAGCTGAAATCCATTAACATTTATCTTTCCTTTGAGGATCCAATCAAAAAGAACTTGAAAAGTCGAAGGAGCAAATACAGACACTTTCCTATTTTCCACTAGAGGCATTGCTGCTCTATAGAGCTCTGTAGGCCACTGGAATAAATGTATGCAACTAAAATGGAGTGGGTGTGTTGGTGTGGACAGATTGGAAATCAAATGCTTGTGTCAAGACATACTATTCTGAGAGTTTGTAACAAACATTTCTGTTTCCAACTTATCTGCAATTCTTCACCCTATTGCAATTTCTAACCATATAATCCCTCCCACGCATTTCTCACTTGTTATGTTACAACAACCTCTTGTGTTTTTTTTCTTTTACTGGAGTCTATACCACTAATAGAATTGCATAGACTCAATAGTCAATAGAGGTTCTTGAAGCTGCTTCACCTCTCATCCGAAAGGTTTCTTCAATTCTCCCCACTAGCCAGCTAGAACTGAAGGAGCCTTTCTGTCCTGTCCTCTGTCTGCCACCCCATGGGTGACATCTGGTGGGATCCTGTCCTCCGTTTGTCAATGTGAGACTTTTCCTGAATTTTCTTGAGACACCTGCCGGGGGTTAAGCTTCAGTCTAGACCAAGACGTCGAGCTGTAGTGCGTCCATCACATCCTTGTCGCCAGAAATGTAAAAGAAATTCTTCTCACTGATTGCTCTATTTTCGAGATTCCTATTCTGCACCTACCCTGTGAGGATGTTTTGTCTCATTAAACATGCACAATTTACTGAAAATGCAAAGCTCACAATATTGATTAAAATTGATTCTGCCTTGTCAGTTTGAGCCAGAGTTTGAGTTTGAACAAGATGATAAACCCAATCCACCCTTGCAAGCTGGACTAGAGCAGGAAAACAAGTGTACCCACAGACAGTGCTGTGAATAAAGACTTGACAGTGTGCAGCGGAATTCACATGACAATATTCATAACTTGGAATACTTTTAATCTGTGGACCCTTATGGACTATAGGAATATAAATGACCGAGGAATGGACAGACAATTAGACTTCACAACCGCTTCAAAGATAGGGAGTCAACACCGCTTTCCTTCCATTTTCTCTCTGTGACAAAAGGCAGTTATGTAACAAAAGCTGCTTATCTCCCTACAGGAATGAGAACGACAGAAAATCAAATCAGTATGATGGTAGAAACCTATTTTTTAAGAAACTGTCAATAAATATAGTATATTGATATCTGTGTATGCATGCTTCTGTGTCTATCTACTCTGTCTATTTATCTCTCTCTCTCTCTCTCTCTCTCTCCCCTTGCGTCTTTCTCTGTGTTTCACCTTTATCTGTGCTCAGTTTGTTTTGGATCTTCTTGCTCCACCAGGGGACCTATGATTTATGGGCACATCTGTCAGCCATAATAAAGCAGTCTCTAATGAAGCCAGGGAAGGTGACCTTTGTGTATACATGTGTGTATGTTTGTGTGTGCTTTTTTTTTCCAGAAGTGCATCTTTGCACATGTATGCTCTGTTACAAAGGTTACGAGGGCATGTGCTTGTGAGCTGAATGGTAAGTAATCAATGATGAGCTCTAAAATGCTGGATAAATGCATGTATGTATGAGAACACAGAGCGCAAAAAGAAAACAGACAAATGAAAGGAGAGTGTGTAGTGAATGTTAGAGGAGACAAACGAGGTACGTTGCAGAAAACTGGAAGTGTTTGAAGAAGGAATACTCTCACACAACCCAATGTTACACCACAAACAAATGTAGGCCACGTATTCCACTGGGAATGGAATGGCCATCAGGAGGACGAGCTTCACTTCCAGCTATCTGGCTAATACAATACAAGGATAAAGAAGCCGTAGTAGAGCGTTTTATGGGAAATATTCTGAAGAGTGGAGGCCAGCGAAAGCTTTAATCACCTCACTGTTACTGGCTTATGTTTCATTATGATATCATCATCGAACAGAGAAAGGAGTGTCTGGGACAGAGAGAAATGGAGGCTTAGGGAGACAATGGGGAGATGTGGTTGAGGGGGAAGGCACAATGAGAAAAAGAGGAAAAGAGATGGACATAGAAGAAGAAAAACGATTTGTGAAAAACGACACAAAAACGGGTGAAAATGGAAATCCTAAAAGAATCTCCCGGTGAGCAGTCAAATCTCCAGAGCAGTTTCAGAGCCTGGGTTCTGTAGAAATAAATGGCTGATAAACACTGATCGCCAGCCACCTCTAATTACCCATTCCACAATCTCAAAATATGATCTGTAAATAGTAATTAACACTCATTCCCATGATAAAAGTGTATCTAATATGCCACAAAGGATCTATGAGTTGATAAATTTTGTCCTGACGATGATCTGGATAATTGTAATGGCTTCTCTCCAAGTGCTGTAACATCTGTAGGGCTTTCCATAAAGGTTTCTATATGAGCTGAACAAGCCAATAGTTTTTATGAAGCTAACTGGGTCACTGCAAGCAGATCTCAAATCCCAACACCAGGACAGCAACTTATCATAGGACTTCAATTACAGCTCAAAAATGTTGCTGCTGCCCTGAATTCCCCTAGAATCTGAGGATGCTGTTATTGAGTTACATGTGGTGGTGTTTACACTTGGAAATGTAAAAAAATATATATTTATACATATCTGTGGGGACATTCAAATAAGGCTAAGATAAATAAGTCAGAGCAAGAGAATTTCTGATCTTTTCCACTCAACAATACGTACTTTGTTATTTCAATAACCTCAAACATTAAGATTTTTAGATTATTATTAATTAGTACAATTAATACACATAGCCTCTCATAAACTGAATTTAGAAATTAATTGAGAAAAAGAAAAAGAGAAAAACTATATCAGTATGGTTTCTCCTTCTGTAAATAACAAAATCCAGTAAATTTTTCACACCACACTAAAATACATGTTGTTTTGTTGTTGTTGTTTTTAAAAGAAATATGCATTACACCACAATTTCCCTTATAGCCCGTCTGCTTACTCAGAGTGTCAGCACCATTAGTTTCAGCATCCCAGCGTGAGTCGGGGAGGCCCTTGGGCTGTAACAGGGGGCTCCTGCTTCCTCTCATGGACTATCAGTCTTTAATTTTAGCTTCTGACACAGCCTGGGAGATTCCTTGTTAAGTGGTAACACTTGAGAGATCATTATTTCACTCTCAAGCTAGTTCTCAGTGCTGTACTGTCACTGTTTTGTTTCCTAGAATACAGAGCGCATGCAGCTATGTGCCTGAGACATGTTTTCATTGAAATACCCATGGAGGGCATGGAGCACACAGAAAACAAGCTGAATGCTGTCCTCTATAACTATAACTTCAACAGTGGGTGGTATTTGTCCATGTGCCTATGAAATCCATCTCCAAGTGTCTTGTGATCAGATTTAGTCTCCCTCTGTGCTAGCCACTGCCTGTGGTCCAATCTAGTTTGCACTTCCAAATGGGAACCAGTCACAACGACACAGTGAGTAAGGAGTTATTAAAAATCAAAACACAGCTGATTAAAGCTAGGGTGAAAGAATCAAAATTAAGGCTGGTGATCGGGCCAACAGAAACAGACACAGCCACTGTGTAAAGGAGAAACTGACCTACATTGGGAGAGGGGAGGAGAAACACATTATTTTACCTGAGGCAGAATATGTATGTAAAGAGGCACCACTGCCTCCGGGAACATTCGCAGGTTCGTGTTCTTACACAAATCTGGGCAGGTAGGATGAGATAGATATAAGAACGACTTAGTACCTGCGTCCTCTGATCCCAGTGGCTCAAAAAAAAAAAAAAAAAAAAAAAGGATTAGGTGTTTCAGTCTGTGTTGTTCTTTACAGGTTGTGACATTTCACAGCACAGAGACTACGAGTATGGAGTACTTTCTTCCCCCGTTATCGCGTCCTGACATTAACAGAAAGTGACATGCTTGTTAAGACAATAACAGCAGTCGCCTGGAATCAGTGTTACACCCGTCAGGACAGTAAATTCACACTGAAAGGAAGTGTTCACCATCATAAAGGTGATGCTGAGAATATTCCCTTGTGTAGTAGTGTTTTAGTCAAAGCTTGTGGGAAATGAGTTATTATCTTGTTATTACGCTGGACACTGACACCTGGAAGTCACATGAGAGGAATATTAAAAGGTAGAACTGGTCGTAACTCAGACAGAAGAGCACTGCAATTAACCTTCAAAACTTTAATTAAATTAGATGAGCAGACAGTCTTACACTGAGATTCTGCTGAATTACATAAATTTAAAGCACAGTATGGCGCCTATAGAGCTGCAGCAGCTAATGGTTATTTTTTTATCAATTAATCATTGGTCTATACGGCATCAGATAACAGTAAAAAGTACCCATCATGATTTTAAGTCATTAGTCTTGTTTTGTCCAAACAATAGTTCAAAGTCCAAAAATATTTGCTATGTAATGAAACACAAGGAAAGACAACATATCCTCATATGTCAGAAGCTGGAACCATTGACTGTTTGGTATATTTGCCTGAACATTCATTGATCTTCTGCCAATTACTTTTCTCTTGATTAAATAATTGATCAGTTGGCTAATCATGGCATCTCTAATTGTTTTAATCCAGTCAGAGGCATGAAATGACAGAGAACAGTTACAGAAAACTAATGTATAGTTTTCCCAGCCAGGCTGTGTACAAACTGTGCTTCACTGACATTTCCCTCAGTGTCTTGTTGGCTTTGTTATCATTTTTATTATTACAGTATATTAACCCTCTGGAGTCAGGGTTAATGTTCTCCACTTGCATGGTCTGTGCCCTTAAAATGCTTATTTTATTCAACCATGATGCAAAACAAGCATCAAAGCTTCATATCTGGAGAGCTGGAACCAGAAAACATTTGTCAGTTTTGCTTGAAAAATGAACAACATAAAAAAATGACATATTGGAATCTCATAATTACAATAACTGTGATGGTACGTGAATGCAGCATAATCAACAGCAGTAATTGAAAACACTTGTGTGAGTGTGTAGGACTTTTAAGTTTGTAAAAAATACAGAATAATGCAAAGGTCAGGACAGATGGCATCTTTAGAAAGTCATGGTATCCCCAACATTGCTCTCACACTCACGAGTATTTTTGAATATTAGCTGCTATCATGGCTGCATGTGACAGGGTCTGTTTAGTGTCCCTCAGGTCCAGATGCTCTCCTGTTTTCTCTCTACCTTCTTCAAAATGCTTAAATGAGATGTAGTTCTGGCACTCTCTTATTCTGGTCTCTTATCCACATGGTGCACACCTTTATATAACAATAAATCCTATCAATGATACCTCACCGCTGTGTGTAGCTGAAATCTCACAGACAATATAATAAACAGACAGATTGACAATTGTACGTTGGATGCAGATAAAACTAGAACTGCCCATTTTCAGGCCCTAAACTGCAAATAACCAATATCCATCCTTCTCTTCTATGACTCTGCACTTACTGCAAATGACTTGTTCAAAATCTTATCTTTAATTCAGATTAACACCACAACAAAACAACGCCCAAAACTGTACATCTTGTTCTTGGAAATATCCACAAGACTGGGTCTCTCCTGTCCTTCACTGGCCTATAAAACTCACAGAAATGCATTGATTATTTTTCTCTCTCTCTCTCTGTCTGGCTGACACAACCCTGTTACTGTAGATCTTACGTTCACACAAAACTAAGCAATGCTGACCATTGGATTCATGTAAAACTAAGCATTACTGACAAGGCTCACCTGAAAACATCAAATGCACGGTTGTTCATCTGTCTGTCAAACAAAAAGAACTAGTTAGGAGCAAGTCAAGGCCTCTGAACAAACTTTTCACCCTCGTTAGGGTTCAGAAACCGCCTCATTAAGCTTGAAACTAATTTATCCAGCACCGTCTACAACCTACTGTACCTTTACTCTCAGCAGCAGTCTGTCACTCCCTTACATCTCCTGTGGACAGCCCTGATGTTGCCTGCTGCTCTCACATCCTGGTGCACTCGGCTTAGACACATCCACAGACAGTATCTCTCCTTGAGTTACTGATGCGTTTCATCTGTCTTTCTGATATAAGGATTGAATTTCTTTTCCTTGCCTTTAATTTCTCTACAGCCCCTGGGCCATCAACCTTTTTGTCTAGAAATAAACTTTGTAATAACACATGAAATATTCTTAAAATGACCAAAAAAAAAAAGTGATGCTTAAAGTCTGTCAGTGCACCAGAAATGAAGACTGTGTAAAGCTCAACTTAGTTTGTTTTTTTTGTTATTTTAATAGAAAACCAAAGAAGAACAGAGATTAAACAGTGCATGTATGCATACGGTCCCTTTTTTTTTTTTTTTTTTTTGCACAACATATTCACTCACTGAAAATAAATGTGCATGAAAGAAAAAAATACAGCAATCTTATAAATATAGGGCCCTAAAACATCTCAAATACAGATACCAAATGCACCGAATGTAATAAGATGTTGGTTTAATATATTTGCACAAATATTCTGACAGTAAGTAATATGTCTATCCCATGATCAGTGCCATGTACTGTGAAGGTCTGGACTTCATTTTAGGTCATACAACTGCCATTGCAACTAATATACATGCGTTTCACTATTATTGCCTTTGTTATTTAAAAACTGTTAGAAGTCTTCTCTCTTTTTTTTTTAATAATATCTATTTCTAGAAAATAACTCTTGAGTTGTTCATTTTTATATTTTCTATTTCCTACCTTCTTTGATCACAAACATCACAAGTAGTTTTCCTCTTTATGCTACAACATTCCAGTATACTTACTTACTTACAGGGATCGTCACCCCACTAATGTTTCACTTGGCAATGCAGTCATGACGAGGAGAGGACAAACATTTTGACCTCTAGGAAAAAAGGGAGGAGTCTGACATTGGCCACCTCTGTGCTGTGCTACTCGAGGACGGAGGAGGGAGGGGGACGCACGCAGCAGTTGGGCCGTCTGACATTTTGCAGCATTGACCTGAAAATGTTCTGCTGCCTCCTTTTGTTCTTCCTGCCCTGTCCCGGCGAGTCGACACCAGAGATCGACTTTCGGAAGGAGGTCTGGACCATCAGTTTCCTCTCTTGCTCCTTGATTTTACACTGCAGGTGGCTCTGAATGGCAAAACCAAGGGATTCTGGGTCCACAGAAGCCCCGTAAACCTCCCAAGTCATCCCTTGTTCATCCCAGACGACATCATGGACGCTCGTTCCTTTCTGCTTCCCTGACTGGTTACCCTCTTCTTTGTTCCTCTCTGGTTCTATCTTCTTTTTGCCAGAATTTGTCTCCTTCCTCAGGGCTTTGCCTCCAGCTTCCTTGCTCTTTTCTTTTGAACTCTGAGCTTTGTTTTTAGTTAGACCTGACTTGGATGTGGTGTTTGCTGCTGTTGTTGTTGGCAGGGCCTTTTCGGCCTTGGTTGTAACAGCAGCCTGACACAGTGCAGCATTGTTACTGTCAGCAGATCCAGACTTGGAAGCACCGGCTGTCTCTGGGGGAGTTCCTGATTTGAAAGCGGGAGCTTCAGCAGTGGTTGTTTTAACTGCAGATGTCTGAGCTGCAGTTTTATGCTGGGAGTTACCTGTCGCTCCTTGGTCCTTGTTGTTGCTGTGTTCAATATTGATTTGATAAACTGGCTGGATGTTGCATAAAGCTGGCCCCGGTTCTTTAGGCTTAGCCCCTAGCCTGGCATCTTGCTGCTGGGACAGAGAGTTTAAAACCATGCCTGCATTTTGGTTGTGGCACATCTCTGCCTCGACTGTGAGTCTCTCTGACCTTGGATCAGTAGAGGTGGATAGAGAAGTCATGCTTATCTGATGGAGACCCACACCCCCATCCACCTGACAGACTACAGCCAGGCTATGCGCCTCCTCCCTGGGGACTGCACCACCGCTCGGCCTGCGAGTCACAGCAAAGGGCAATAAGCTCGGACTTGTGGCCACAGCCTTACTGGCCGTGTTAGCAACGGCTTGAACCTCCATATCATGACACTGCTTGACTGGGGTGGATGACAGGGATGAGGTCATAGTCGAAGCCTCCTTGTAGAGCTTGCAGTGCTGCTGCTGCTGCAGCTCTTCAGTGACAGCTGTGTCAGTCTGGCTGGTTTCCTCACTCACCTGCCCGTATGCCGGCTTGTTTCGTATGGCCTGGGGCTGAGTGGAGGAGTCCTTCTGTGAAGACACTGGCTGATGTTTATCTGAGGAGACTTGTTGTTTCTTTGCTGGTTGTAAATCCTTCTCTGGAAAAGTTGAACTCAGATTCTTATTTATAGATGCGGCTTCTGCTTCTTTGATGTTAGATGGAGGTGTAGTAGAGCTACGTTGGGTTGTAGTTTCCACGCTTTTTTGAGGTTTGGGAGTCTCCTGCAGACTGACGGAGCTTTGTGAGGAACTTTGTGTATGATCAGGCTCTTTAGATTCCTGTGCTATGGCAGTGTCCTTGTTTTGGGGAGCTGATATACCCCCTTTATTCTCCTGTTGGGGTGCAGATGCTGTTTGCCTTAATTCACAAGCATTGTTAAGATTTTTATTACTTGGAGAAACATGTTTATTACTGCATTCTGCTGCACTGGCTTTGGCTGAGGATGTCAGCTTTGCACTCTCTTCCTCTGCTGCACTTGGCCCTTTTATTCTGCAGTCATTGGTCCGCATGTCGACCTTTGACACTGTAGCAGCAGATGACAAGCCGTCCTTACACATTTCCTTTTCATCAGGCAGGCTTAACATTTTCATATTAGCGTTAGAATCCCTCTGGTCATCTCCTGCCTCACCCACACTTTGGCCTGTTAGAGACAGGTCTGGCATCTGTTGGTCTCCACCTGTCACAAGCTCAGATTTTGTCTGGTTTCCATTGGCTGGAACTGGTTTGTCTGACAAGGTGCTGCTAACTGGTTCACCTCCATTGGAAGCTGTTTTTTGGGTATGTGGGATGGTATTAGTGGGAGCAGCAGTCAGAGATAAGTTATCCTGTTTGTGGTCCGGAGATGTGAGGGTGGGTTTTGGACAAACCTGTGAGAGTTTGAGGTTGGGCTCTTTAGTCCAGTTGGCATTAGACTCCTTATTGCCCAGCGTGTCCACCACAGCCAGCTGAGGCACCATCTGGACTGTCACTGTCCTTTTTGGGTTAGTTCCCATGTTGGATTCACAGTTTTAAATATCGTCGTAATCCAGATCAAGATGAAAACAGAATATGCTACCAGTTGCTTTGGTGTAAGTTCCTAAAAGAGGAAAACAGAAATAGATTTAGTTTATTTAAAATTATTGAATGTCACTTTTCATAATTAAGACCAAAATAATCAGAACAGACACATAGTGCTCCCCAGCGTTCAACATAGTTTCTTTGATTAGTTATTAACATGTATTTAAATAATCATTGTTAGATTAAAGAGCCAAGCACAAGAACAATCAATGATGTGTTTTTGCCTAATTTAATCACTGCTTTGAATTAGATTAATATATGTAATTCAAAGTATAATTTTCAAACTGATCGTAACATACGGTCTTAATAACAACGCTGTATGTCTAAATCATGGTAATGTGGAGCGTATGGAACTATACTTTTTAAAAAGCTGTGTTTCCTTGTAATGACTGCCTGCCTCTGTAATGCTCTTCGCAACATGCTTGTGATAAAAGCCTACAGAAATAAATAAACTGACAGTTAGAGCAGGATTCAACCAATTCTGAACACATGTCATCTTCTTATTTTCTGAACCTTGATTAGAGAATTGGAATATATTTAAAAACGCTTGGTCCAATTGTATGAGTAGCAAAATAAATAAATAAATAAATAACTGAAGGTAATCCCTAAAGAGTATGCAAAAATGCTGCATCACACCAAAGCAAGGTTTATGAAGCAAAGTAAGCAAAGCACAGAAACAAGACTTTGACATATGTAGGCTTAAAGTGCTTACAGATAAAGGATGACATTTTTTAATTTAAAAACTGTGGATGTTCTTCATTTAGTGGAGTTTCATCTTATCTACCAGTCTTGGCTGGTTTCAGAACACCTCATCATCCAAATCTCATCTGAAGTCATCTTAAATGCCAAGAATAATGAGTGTTACAGTAGATAAAGAGATACCTGATGAATCCTTCTGTTATTGCTCATGAAGAGGCTGAACCAGATCGTTTTTGGTGACGTGTCAGTGAAGTTACTGTTCTCTGATAAATGGCATACTAAACAACCTAAGACACTGCCAGATGAGATGAAAGTTCATCCTGAAAACAACCACAATCTCTCATTTAAAGTTGAACCATCTTTTCTTTGTCATTGGCTTTTTTGTGAAGAATAAACAGAGAAGCTTGCAAAGCCAGCACGATGTGTCTTTAGATCCTTTTTCATCTTGAGATCAATCTAGTCTAAAATCTAGGCAGTGACCTACAGTTTCACAAATCTCTTTATCCCAGGCCTGATGAATGACTCCATCTCAGTCTGTCTCCTAAATGTGTTAAAGCATCTGGGCCAATTCGCCAAGTAATGTGCCAGCACTCAGCAGACGTCTGAAATATCTGATCCTTTGGAGTCAGACAAAATGAATTGTTCCGTGAGCGAGACTTTTCATTACACATAACAGCCTACACGTATGAAGAGGAAGCAGAGACATCAGTGTATAGTTTAGTGGTCCCCGGAGAGTTGGCCATGTCCATTGCAGTGACAGTATTGATGATAATCCATTCGGCATAATGTGCAGTTCATCTCAGTGAAACTAATGTTAAACTCAGCCTCGTCCTTTGGGTTAATTCCCTTTCTCACGACAAGTCTCCACATTGCTTCTCTTTAGGAGGGAAACAACAAGCATAATTGATTTTATACTAATCAGGTCACATTTATGTCTGCATTACTCAAAAAATAAGTCCTTCTTATCACCAATTTAAACGACAGAAATCAATGTCTTACTGTACTTGGTCACCTGAAAGCATAGTTTTTGGAAGAGACTTGAAGAATAGTAGGTTACTGTTACCAGTCATGGACAGGGGTTGCCCATTTGTGTGTGCTCTCCCTCTATGCGTCTGCCTGTCTGTTATCAAAGTGCAAATATTTATGGAGAGCATGCCCTGACCATATTTAGATATTATACAATTAAACCACCCTGGTGTCTAGGGCTTTTACCCCTGCAGCAGTATTAGAAAATAACAAGAGGAGTGCATGCAGAATGTGAATTGATGCAAAACGGCAAAGATAACATACATTAAACTGATGCACACGACCAATTAAGATCTTTGTCATGTATCATAGCCCACATTTGCAGTCCTGTCCCACCCCAGCATCTCAGAGGCCACTGGTGTTTGCTGATTTGCTTTGACCTTGCGAACGAATTCAACATCTGACACGAAGGAAAGGTGAAAAGGGAAGGGAGGCTTACCTTGAGAGACGCTTTATGTCCCGTACCGTGGGGTGCCGTTGGCGCGTCCGTGTCAGTGAGATGAGGCTAAATCCTGGGAATGAATATGGAAAATCAGCCCTGTGTCGGTGACACCAAGCCACGCCTTCCACCACAATATGGGTCTTGGAAGTATCGATCCTCCACAGCAAAGCGCAAAATTCAAGCACCCTGAGTGACTGAACGTGCGCAATGAGTCATCGCTGACCGACCGATGGATGCTGTCCCCCGGCTCTTTATCAGCGCTGCCTCATGCTTTGAAAAAGTGAACCTTTTGCACAAAATGGACCTCTCATGGTGCGTGCCATCCCAGGCTGAACTGGTCCAGGCAGCACAGGCAACGTGGTGCAGCAGAGTGAACCAGATGAATGGATGAATCGCTGAGAGGATGAGAATGGAGGAGGTGCTGTATCAGCCGCAGGCAGCTACAGGAGGGTCACTTGCACTTGAAACTGATTACTTTTAAATCCTAGCGCTGGTCTTTGACTACTAGAGGAAAACCAATATTCCAAGAAGATGGATAGTTTATTTTGCTATGGCATTTTTTCAGGGATGGATTTATGAGCAGACCCAAGCCTGTGTCCCTGTGTGTTGTGTCTGTTTACAGGGCTGTATTAAGGTACATCATGTTTCCAAATGGGATCAGTTACTTTTATCACATGAATCTGGAATCTGAATATGAAGAGATGTTCCTCTGTGGTTTGAAGAGGTCTGCTGAATAAATGATCTTTATAATCAGGACATTTACAGCAGGCTATTGGCTTGGTGTCACTTAGTGTGTGACTCTGCCAGAGATGCAGCTGACTTTCATGTGACATCTGACAGGTGCAGAGAAGACCCACTAACAGATTTTGAATTCTCCCTTTAGAGCATCAAAAAAGGTTGCTATAAAAATGTTTTATGTGGACAAAAAGGTTGCAGTGGTGAATGTAATGTAATGTCATTTATTTTTCAAAACAGATAAAATGACACAATACGTTTCAGTGAATCGGTAAAATGCATTTTCTGCTTTACCACTGCAGACAACGTGCATTTTCTTTGTATGGGCATTGGCATAGGTGGATAAGTGGCTCCAAAACTGGAGGTGAAGAGATGCCCAAGGGGCTACAAGATAAATCTGGGGGATCACATGATGAAAAAGGAGATAATATTAAAAAAAAAATCATACTCTGCAAAAAGTATTCTGTTTATATTTCAGACTATTATCTAATCTTTGTTTTTTACTCATGAAGTTCTGCCCCAGAAATGATAAAAAAAAAAAAACAAACTGAGGGGAAGCAATCGCTCAGTTTGAAGTGACTGAAGCTCACAGACGTGCACACACTGTGATGATTGGTTTGTTTGCCTTGCTTAAGAACCCCAAAAGCCTTGATTTACTGACACAAACTGTTCTGGAAACAGTGGCCAACGAGCCACAATCTCAAGAAAGTATGTAATTCTGGGCATGGCTTTTCAGCCTACACCATATTCTCCTATCATGTTTGTACCTAAACCTAACCTCAGACGACAGTCATATAATTTTTGTAAAACTCATAAGCATTTTGGAAGGAGCTGACATGATGACATCGAGCGGACAAGGGTGCAGGATCAGAAAAAAGCTTGTATTGGTCACTTTAGGTAGTGACAACAAGGATCCTTGCTTTGGTTTTCTCTTAAAAATGTAGTGGTTTGATGGTCCTATCAGCTCTTACCAACTCTGGCCGCCCCATGGACTCTCGACCTCTATAGGTAGAAAAGCTGGAAGAGAGAAAACAACACAACATTCAGGGTCTTCAGTAATATCAGCATTATAGTCTATTTCCTAGCTCATTCTAAAATAATCTCTCACTGTTATTATAATCTCAGTGGTTACTTTGGGGACTCAGTTTTCAAATATAGCCTGGTTGTGAGACAGGAGCTCCTCTTGGAATGCAGTCACTGTATGGGATAAACCTCCTGCCTTAAAAAGCCCAGAGGGACTGATTAGGTGAGAAAGAAGACTGTGACTTAATTACAGGCGAGTGCACCACTGGTGAGCAGCTCCACATGGGCTGCATGCATTGCTCATGTGCTGATACGCCAGACTTGTGCTTCAGGGTGGTGGCTGGTTGCCAGTTTGGAAAGGTGGTAAGGACACGGTGGGAGAAAATAAATATTATTTAACAATAAAGATAGGTGGTCTGTTGCCACCATTTTAAACTGTGGCCAGATACAGTAACACAGAAAGTATAACTTAATTTAATGGTATCAATGGAATATTGGGAACCTAATGCCAAGTATAATATGTCATAATATGATTTGTCTGTTTTAAAAATAGATTTTGAAATCAGTTTAATCTAATGCACACGCAGTCATATTGTGGATCTGGCATCATCTTGTGGTTCATTTGGGAAAAGCAAAGACTTTGCTGGTCCCAGTTCAGTTAGCTGAAATCAATCTGATCCACAGACAATAATCACTTTATACAAAGATACTGTCAGTTTCAGTCTTTCTGTAATGACTCAGGATGAGTCAGTGGGTTAACAATTTGGATCTATCTAGCTAATGCTTAATATAAGCCGACACATTTTGTGAACCATAGGCTGTGTGTATACATCTGCAGCTGTGAAGCATGCCATATACAAGGGGTCAGCAATTAGGTTCAACTGGGAGCCAGTTTTTTCAGCTTTGTTCAAGGGGGGCACCAACATAGTTGTACAGGTGCTGTGCCCAGATGGAGGGCTGTTGGGGATTTTGGCAACTATAGATCATGTTTTTATTTCCCCTGGCCTCAGCAATTCCATCTTCAGTCAGACAGACTTATATTGCCTATAGCTGGTTCAAACAGCAGCAGTGAGACCCCTCACTGGTACCAAGAAGAAAAACTGTATCTGCCCATGGCCAAGTACCAGGTTACAAGTCTGAACTGCTCATCTCCTATCCCACCATACCCCTCACCTCTGCTGACCAATCACTGCTTTCCCTTCCACACCCCCAGAAATCCAGGGCTGACTGAGTATTTTCACTTGTTGGCTCTAAATTGTGGAATAGGTTGCCACACACTGTTAGAGTCCCCCCTCCACTGAAGTCTTTAAAGACCATAAAGAGCCATCTAGTTTCTTTATCATCAAGAATATCTGACTGGTCATACTGTTTCTTATTTGTGTTTTGCTCTGTGCAATGCTTTTGTTTTTTATGATTGTATCCAGATATTCTTTGTTTTTATCAATTTACTTATATCCTCTTAATTATGTCTGAGTTTTTATTTGATTGTATCACTAAAGCCTTTTGGTCAACATTTGTTATTTTTAATTGTGCTCTATAAATATACTAACTTGTATCTGGTGACATATTACCTTTTTTCCATCAGTTAGTTAGGGCTAAGGGTTACAGTGAGGGTTACAGCAGATAATGTTATATATATTATAGCTCTTATACACAAATATATGCTTTGTGTTGAATTACAAGACATGAAATGTAATGACAGGTTAACCACACATATTAGCAGTGATGTGTTTCATACTTATCAGTACACCCTTTCTGTTAGACAGCCACTCATTTGTGTTTGAGATACAAATCATTGATTATTATTAGATGTTGTGGTGTCTCTTTATTGGGACTTACCTCTTTACAAGAATTAGATTTGTAAAAGGGTTTTGATGCAAACTATAAAAGAGAAAACTTAACATTTTGTTGGGGGTTTCAGCATTATAGTTTGAGGGCCAGATTGGCCTCCTTTTGTGCAGACGTGTACAGACTGCTGTACGTTGGGTAGACAGTAGATGGCGCAGTAAAAGCGTTCAAAACATACTGTCGTTGAAATCGCTGTCGTGTGCTCAGTTCAAAGACGTCATGTCATTCTGCGGTCACAATAAATTCAATCCAAGTTTTCTCGAAGTAAGCAATGTCAACATTTTGGCAGAAATCGTAAACTACCCACTCATCAAAAAACTATCCGCAATCCACATCCAATTTTTAAATGTAAGGACGCGTGTCATTCCGATGCAAGAAAGTGCTAGGATTGTAACTGCTATTTGTCCGGTGTGACCATGAACGCATCAGAGCCAGACTGTTGTCAAGAGAAACGTTGCTAATCTCCACACACGGCTTTTAGCTTCAAAGTGAAGCTAAGTTTGGGTTTATCTTTGTCTGGCAGTATTGTCTCTGCGACAGTACGGTAAGATTAACTTAATCTTCTCGCTAAATTCCATAAAGCACACCGATACTTGCGACGTACCTAATCTAGGTTAATGTAATGTGGCTAGCTAACAGTTAGACGGATACAATGACAACCTGTTGTTTCAACCGGTTAACTGTCAGCTCGGAGTTTTGAAGCTAGTTACCTGGAATAGTTTATTAAAACCAGGGGTGACCAGCTAGTAGCTTTCAGTAATATGCTGTGGTTAAATTGCTTCCTAAAGCTCCACGAAACTCACCAAATCTTTGTAAACTGAATGGTTACGTTTGTCTGAAGTTAGCATTAGCGTTAATGCTAGCTGTAACAATGCTATTGTTTTGGCTGTCTGAATGATCGCTAGCTTTCTCCTTTTATACGTTAACATTATGCTCTCTTAGAGTTGGCTTTGTGTTTGTATTTTAATGGCGACCAACTGTATTATAATAGTCTCAACTGCTCCAAACTGTCGCCATTGTCTTTATAATAGGCAGACTAGTATCAGTCTTATTCATAATGGTGACAGTGGTGGAAAGTGTAGAAGTACATTTACTCAAGCACTGCACCTAAATAAAGTTTAGAGATACCAGAACGTACTTTGTATTTCTGTTCCATTACATTTAAGAGGAAAGTATAGTTTTTCTTTGTTTTTACTCCACTGTATGATTCAACAGCATAGTTACTATAGCATCTAGATATGCAGTCCTACATTTGACAGTATATAAGTAACTCACTGAGAAATGTAAATTTACAAGTGCCAGCTTCTCTTAAATAAAGTCTACTTTTATGATACCTACAAGTTTCAGGTTTTTTGAGGCGTTAATTAAATTCTATGTGTTCATACACAAATAATGAGTACTTTGGATTCTTTAAATACATTGGATAATGGTAATGACAATACTGTGTCTGAATATGGTTTTACTAATAAAGCCTATTTGGTTTTTTTAAGTTTGATTCATTATTTAAAATTTGACACCAAGACTTTTACATCTACAGAGTATTTCTACAAAGTGGTAGTCACACTTTGTAAAGTGCTTGTTCCACTGTCAGTAAGTATTTGTAACAGCGCTTTACATGGATGTTCAACCAGTATGTAAGCCACAGAAATATTCATTAGTTTTGGTCAGGTGTTAACTTATACTTTATACTGCTGAGTAGTCTCTGATCCATAGCTTGGCTGGCCATTTCCATGTGCCATGTACCTCTGATGTAGGACCATTTATCAGTGAGGCTGTCTTAGTTATTCACCCATTTCAAGCATGTTAACAAAGTGACTTACCAGACAAATGTTAAAATATATATTAGATTGCTTATTGCACTCTCAGATTTGTTTTCTTGGATTCCTTCCAGTGTTTGATGTTTTAATTTTTTGTTTTTCAGAAGATGTTTGGGTATATCTGGCAGTACGTCTACACATCCTTTCTGAGATACTGGCTGAAGTGGCTCGTCAGACAGGCGACAGGGAAATGTGAACTACAGAGAATATGCTCTGGATACAAGCAAGGGGCAACAAGGACAACAAAAGCAGGTGAATTAAATCAACCTAAATTTGGTCTACTTTTGCTACCTAGTATTCATTTTTTTCAATTATATTCATCTCCCTCCTGTGTCCTATTGTAGAATACTCCATTCGGTCATCTAAGAACAAGGTAAGAAAATGTTACCATTGTTAGCTGTCAGTTTTTTGGTACATAATTTACTTACCATTTAGGTTTAGTTTTTAGATTTCAGTGGTTGTGTTTTAAGAATAGCTTTCAAATTAATTTCATATATTTATTGGTAATGGAAATAATTATGAGTTGCATATGTACAGAAGTACATTGATCTTACAATGCAAGAAAAAAGAATGGAACAGATTATGTAAATGAAATAAATGAAGTAAAATATAGTTCTAGGCTGCAACATATAGACACACTATCAAGCACAAGCATAAATGCCCAAAAGAGGCAACACAGTCATTGGATAAAATTATAAGATAAACTCTGTCTGGAAATGCTGCCTTCATATCAGACACTCAAACATCACATTAAAAATGTTGCATGATGAATGTCATTTTTTTGAATAGTCAAGTTTTATCTCTCACATGTCCATTGGGTCTTATTTTGTTGTGTTAAATGTGATTGTTGTAAATTAATGATGTGTGTTCTTATGTAATTATGTGAAACTTATTATTGTTGCCATTTTGGCAGGTCTCTCTTGTAAAGGAGATGATGTTTCTCAAGACACTTTGTAGTTAAATGAATAAAGAAATATCATATTCAGTATAAATAATGTAGTAAGTGATAACACAGGTTGTTTGATCAAAATGGAAAACAGTCATGAGTTCTGAAAACACACACCAGAGTCTTTTCTTTCACCACAGTCTCGCTATGATGGCTGCAATGAAAAAAGACCGTAAAACGGCCAGCAGTCTTTGTTGGGTGGATCTCAGGGCCTTAACTATGTTAAGAGGGTCAGACTTTGGAGGTGGAAGCCTGATTAATTGGAGGTAATTTTCAAACTTTGTGGGCTCACAGAGAAGTCTAAAGGAGACACCATTTGCTGTGCTACTGACCTCTTCATTATCTTTTAGGCTGTTGAATGTGTGAAGCCCAGTAAAGACATATCCTGCGATCTTAATCTTAGTCTTTATCTTTCACTACACTTGCCAAGCTTAGATGAATTGACTCCACTTGTAATTCATGGTTACAGCTAGGTAAGCATTTTCTAATCAACAGTCCAGTTCAGTGTGGAAACTGAAGTGCTTGGTCATGTTTTTCATTGTCACTGAGCTTGACATTGAGAAACATTTTTTCACTTTGGTTGATAGCATAGATTATATAGCACCCACTGTGCCAGTTTTCTGTCTGGTATCATTATTTCTCTGCGGCTACCTCCTCACTTTCCTGTGCTTTCTTCCCCTGTAGATTTTAAGAGGAGCTTTGGAAACCAGCAAGGATAAATTAGAACAATGTGTGGATCAAATTATGAAAGAGAAGAATGTCAAGCCCCAGAAAGATCCCCTGTAAGGGTACATCTTATCTGCTAGTCTGAATTTGGCACCTGCACCTCTTTAATTGTAATTATATTCAGTTCAATGTGTTCAGTCCAGTCTCCCTACTTTTCAAGGTTCAAGGAGAGCCTGCACGTCTGTCTGCTACAAATAACAGGATACAACAGTCTGTATATAACTGTGGAAGACTTGAGGAAGGAAGTCTTCAGCTCGGAGAACGCAGAACATGAGGCCATGCTTTTGAAGGTACGTATGTGTTCCTGCTTATGGATCCATACATTAGAAAAAGAATAAAGCAGTTGCTGTTTATGTTTTAGCTACATTGATGCTGTTCCCCAGAACAAATAAGGATACATATGTCCAAGGTATACATACACTCACCAAACACCTCTACACCCGCTTATTCATGCAATCATCCTATCAGACAATCATGTGGCGTCAACATTAAACACCAGAATGGAGGAAAAAATGTGATATCAGTGATTTTGATGTGGCATGGTTTGATTATTTATGAAACTACTGCTCGCCTGGGGGTTTCACATGCAACAGTTTCTAGGGTTAACTCAGAATGGTGCCAAAAACAAGAAACATCCATTGAGCAGCAGTTCTACAGACAGAAAGCCAGACCATTTAAAGCTGACAGAATGGCTACAGTAACTCGGATAACCACTTTTTTTTTTATACAACTGTGGTAAGCAGAAAAGCATGATGTGGATGGGCTACAACAGCAGAAGACGACATCAGGTTCCACTCTTGTTGGCCATGAACACAAATTTCTGCTGAGGCACACAGATGACCAAAAGAACAAATGCACAGACATATGTCATCAGCAGCATGAATCCATGAACACAACCTGCCTTGTGTCAACAGTCTGGCTGGTGGTGGTAGTGTAATGGTGTAGGGAATGTTTTTTTTAGCGCTTTGGGCCCCTTAATACCCGTCAATCATGGTCTGAATGCCACAGCCTATCTCAGTGTAGTGCTGACCACGTGCATCCCTCTGTGGCCACAGTTTACCGTCTCCTGGCCTCCCCAGTCACCAAATCCTGAATCCAGTAGAACACCTTTGGGATGTGGTAGAAAAGGAGATTAGTAGCATGAACGTGCAGTTGACATATCTGCGGAAATGAAGTGATGCAGTCACATCAACATGGAGCAGAATCTCAAAGTTTCCAACATCTCGTGGAATCCATGCCACGAAGAACTGAGGTTGGTCTGGGAACAAAGGGATGAACTACCCTGTATTAGTATGGTGTTCCTAATAAAGCGTTTGCTTAGTGTATTTCTGTGCCTTTGTTCTTTTGGTCAATCCTTTGTGAGTCTTGGGGGCTACATGATTACTAAAATCAGGTTTATAATTTTTGTGAAATTTGAGAAATGTATTAACTTGATTTTGGTTCACCAGCACAATAAAATAGAAAAGACAGTAGACAAAGACAGTATTGAAAGTATTGATTATGAATCCCAAATGTAGTAAACAAAATCACATTTTGAATCATTGTGCCTGTTTTTCAATACAATTAAAATGTGTGACACTAAAAATATTTGTGCCGTCAGCTCTGGGACCTGTTGATGCCAACAGTCAAACTGGAATCGAGGATAACCAAACAGTGGGGAGATATTGGATTCCAAGGGGATGACCCCAAGACTGACTTCAGAGGGATGGGCTTGCTGGGACTAATCAACCTTGTGTGAGTACTCAATGAATAATACTGAGACATACAGTAAAATAAGAAAGCATAGTTCATATCTGTACTGTCCGTTACAAAAGGCTTTTACTCTGATCTCAGATGGGAAGCAGCTCGAAAACTATACCATTAAAGAGTGAGACAGCACACATAAACGAATCTGACCAAGCAAGCCAATCTTATTCCCCAGCTGTGTGTCATTAAGAGCCTGAAAACACAATCCTGAAATTGCAAGAGAATCCACAGTCAACTGGACCTGTAGATACTTTCACCTTACTTACATACTTACAGCCCAGTTAAATTGCAGCAAAAGTTACTTATCGTTATTTCACAGGCTCATTGATGAGAAAAAAAGAAACTCTTCTTCCTCCTACTGGAAAAAAGCTGCATTTTCAAACCTTTTACGATCAGTGTCTAAAAATTAAACTGGACATTAAACAGGACACATACGTGAAGCATCACAGATCCTTGTCAATAATTTATCTGTGGAGTCTTGCATGTGTGTTTACGTCTTGCCTTTTACCTCACATGTAAAACTTTTCACTTTTCATTACAGATAACTACTTTTAAATAATACTAAAAAGGTGGTCATAGCTATGACTATGGAAGAACAGTGATGAGTCTGTAGGGTACAGGTAGACTATATAAAATAACAGGTGATAATTGTGTCAGACATGTTTGCTCTCATTAAACTCTGACAAAAGAACGGATGAACATGATTTAGTCAACAAAGGTTGTACTTAATAAAATGACACCTCAACAATGATATCCTTATAAAAACTAGTAGATCTTTCTTTGTAAATGTTTGCGATTATCACCAGTGAGAACATGTTTACTGGTTAATACGGTCTCATCCACAGTGAGTAATAATTATACCATACTGTTTGCTGTCTGCAGTTTCTTCAGTGAAAACTACACAGAAGAGGCTCGTCAGGTGTTGTCTCATGCAAACCATCCTAAACTGGGGTAAGAGACATTCATATATGAGCATCACTGTATTTTCCATTGGTGTTGTGTGAGTTTAATCTTTTTGAAATCACTAGCATCGACTTTCTACTAATTCTGAGTACTACCTGTCTAGGTATTCATATGCCATAGTTGGGATCAACTTGACAGAGATGGCCTACAGCCTCCTGAAGAGTGGTGCTTTGAAACCACATCTCTACAATACAGTCCAGAGCACTCCTGAGCTCCAGCACTTTCATCAGCTGTACTGTGAGTAGACCCAACATCAGTCTTTATTATATCCACCTCTGATTCATTATTATTATTATTATTATTATACAAATACAAACCAACATTTCCTAAGAGACTGAAATTATGTTTTAAATGCATGTTTCTTCTCTTCTAGGTTACCTGGCGTATGAATTTGATAAGTTCTGGGTGGCAGAGGAACCAGAGAGCATCATGCATTTCAATCAGTACAGAGAAAAATTCCATAATATAGTCCAGACACATCTACAGGACCCTGATGTGTCCCTCACATTGACTGTCCGTTCTAAAAACTAACATAAATAAAGGATGATAAAGGATTAACACGACCCCCTGAATTCTCCACAGCCCCTGACATTGTTTGATCAGGCATAGGAAGCCACAAAGGTTCAGCATAACAGCTGAAAATTAAAAATATTCCTCAAACATTCAAACAAATTAACTCTCTTATGTTTGGTTTTGTGAGTCATTAGTCATGTTCTGCTCTTGTTTTAGTCATACTAAATTGTTTTAAAGTAGAGCACAAATCTGACCTATACCTCAGAAATGACCATTCCAGTGGTTGTCCTTCATAAAGGGGAAATGAGAGCTGCTGCAGAGGACTGTAGTGATAATACAAGCTCTATCTTTTGTGAGCATTGAAGCACTTTCAGTAAGCAAGCAGCCAAATTGTTGCAGTTTACAGACAGTTATTGAAAAATGGTGATGAACCACCGTATTTTAGCTGTCTTGTTTGTATTTGTTTTCACACTTGTCCTGCTCAGGAATTTGATATTTATGTCCACAGACCATGACTAAAACTCAATGTATGGAATGAATTCCATTGTGGTGTTCTCATCTTAAAAGTTGTGCATGGTATAATGTCCCAAATGATTCCATTAATGCCATCTGTATTATGTAATGATAATGATGTGGAACTCAAAATAGTTGTTTTGCCTCTCTTTTCATAAATTCGTATGTCTGAAGACTGATGTTGCATTTTCATTACCTGCTATTTTTATTCTGTGATTTGCTTTTGAGGAAGTTATGTAATGATTAACACATCTTGCTCAAAGTTAATAAATACACATTTTGATGTTTTGAAATGTGTTTGGTGTCCATGTGTCAAAGGGCAAGTTAAAGAAGCAAACACGGTGTCTGTAAAACAGGGCAAATATATTCAGGATTTACATAAACATGTTTTACATTTTATTGTAGCACCAGTATTATTTTGAATATAAAGGTGTACAGGTTTAAGCTGCCTGAAATGTAGAACTGGCAGATTTAGATGTATAGGTCTTAAAGTGCAAACTCAACTTCCCAAAGGAGGTTATTACCAGCTTGTTTTCATATCGTTCACTCCCACAATGTGGAATGGGCTCATTATGGCAAATTATAAATATAAAAGAAGAACTTTATGTCTTTTTATACACAAGTTCAATAGAGTAGATTGTCCAATACTCCGTTTCCAGCAAAGGACCGTCTTCTTTGACACCACAGGACAAGAAGGTTGTTGAATAAAGCTAAAACAAGAATTGGTATTCATTAGGTTTCTTCATCCGGTGGTTTTTCAGTCAAACTTCGAAACACTAATCTCAGTTTGGGGCCTCGATCCTCTTCTTTGTGACCATCATGGCCCTCTTGATTTGCTCGAATGAGACAAACATCACAACATTCCATGATCCCAACCTCAGAAATGAGGGTACAAATCTACAAAAAAAAAAAAAAAGACAAGAGGTTAGAGGGTTGTGGGGAAAAACAAAGGTGTTGCTTAAATGTCTTTATGGATTGACCTCAACTACAGATACTCCCTAAACAAACAAGTGAGTGCTGGGGTCAGACAGAGAGAGCTTACCCCTTGTAGAAAGCTGTTGGCCCCTCTTTTGTCAACATGGTCCAGGCACAGTTGATAGCGCTCTTGTACTGGCCTGGTGGTGAGTTCATGTACCTGGTCTTCACCACATCCACTGGGGAAGCGATCACTGTGGTAACAAAGCCGGCGCCAAACGCAGATACAAAGTGGCACGGCAGATTGTCTGTGGAGAGAGTTGGAAAAGATTGTTAACCAAACAAGTGAAAAATGACAACACCCAATGCTCTTTTGTTCTTAGCTGAACAGTATAAAAATTGGTGTCAGCACATTATGTAATCGTGTGAAAGGGGCAATATAAATAATAGAGATAAATGTCTTATTAACTACTATATTTACAGCACTCTGGAGGGAAAATACATCATGTTCTGTACCAGCATGTGTGCTGTTATCAGCTGTGGAGTAGCTGAAGGGGTGAGAGGGTGTGTGGATTTCTGCCCAATCAGCTGTCTCTCTGGCATGTTGTGTGTGTGTGTGTGTGTGTGTGTGTGTGTGTTACTGCAGCTCAGACGCATGCATGAGTGCTCTTTCTGACCTGACAACAGGTTATGTTTAAGGATGGCCTCCTTGATCAGATCGTATGTCACCAGCTCTGTGCAGTTGACCAGTGCATTTCTTGTGATGTTGGGTAGCGTGCCTAAAGAAGCCAGAAAAGACATTGATACTTTACTAATCAGTCACAAGGGAACTCTGGGTCTCATGTTCATGACCGGTTAGAACCAAAAAAGAGCAACACATTTTGAAGCATGCTTTCTAAATGACACCTTTCCAGAGTCCACGTAGGCCTTCATTTTGGAAGATGTGTTTGTAGGCCTGTATGGTGCCGTTGTAGCGACGAGCCACACCGTTCAGGTTCATCTGGGCTTGGAATCGAACCTTGACTACGTCAGTGGGTTGTGCAAAGGACACTGCCATGGCACCTGTGGTGCAGCCGGCCAGGATACGAACCAGTACACCCGCGTCTGGAGAAGAATAGACAGGAACAACCATTGGTAGACTGTAAGTGTGTTTACTCAAGTTCTGTAATTAAGTACAATTTTGATGCACTTTACTTTCACAGATTTAACTGCCAGTTACTTTTTGTATCAAGATTTTATATGTAAAACATATGATCAGATTATACAATGAAGATGTATTAAATGACCCACCAATATATAAAGTTGTTTACAACAACAGAATGTTGATTACATGTTACAGTATATCATAAAGGACCTTGCATGTACTTTAAAAGTACTGTAATCACTTACTGTCTTTTCCACCTGTGTAGAAGTTTTTGACATTGTCATAGAGGCCGATTCTGATGGAGGCGAAGCACAGTTGTCTCTGCAGACCGGCTACCAGCCCGTTGTACAAAGACTTGGGCCCTTCTGTTCGGATCATGGTGCTGATTGTCCCAAACACCCCTCTGTAACGGATGCCTTCCACTGCTTTCTGCTCTCCCTGGATCTGGGGTCACACATTGTACTCAAGGCTAAAACCAGCTTTCCAGAACAAAAGTAGAAAACCTAAATGGTGCAAAGTGTAACTATGCAAGTGTCAATGAGTAGAATTGATTTAGGGGACAAAGCTGAAAGTCAAACTGGTCAGTCTATAGTAGCCAACATCACACTGTGTTCCTAAGTAGTTTATATCAAAACTGGAGTAGATAAATACCAAAGATGAATGGTTGCTTTTTTTATTTGTGAGTATTACTGAACAGATACCTGTAGTCTGACTTTGGCTGTGTCCAGTGGGAATGTGATAATGTCAGCTATACATGCTGCTGCTCCAGCACTCGCCATCTTCACCCCCAGTGGAGGGGGAACATCTGAAGGTTTAAGTCCAACCATGGTTACTGCTGCTGGTGACAGACACACACAGGGACACGTGGAAAGTCAAATCAGTGTGAGACTCTCTTGTAGAAAACCACACTATAAACTTTAACCTCGCATACCAATCCTTCATTTTTCAAACTGTAGTGTCAGTGAATAAAGATACGGTTTATGAGTCAACAGTCAAAGAGGAGATTAATGATAAAAATGTAACAGATACTTACACTTTCTAAAATTTAAGGTTCCTTTTGATCCTTGGTTGTTTGTTACCGGGCAGTATTTGATAGACCAGATTATAATCCATAAAGGGCCCCACTTCACAAAAAGGAAAGAAGCATCTTTTGCTCTGTATTTATATATTTTCCGGCTGGCTTCTTTATGACATCCACAGAGAGGCGTTACTATATACTCCTGTGCGCCGGGGTCAAACCAAAGTCCACTGACTGTCAGAAAGTCAATGTTCAATTTACCCCACAGTGCAGGCACCTTTCAGAAAAACAACTGTTTTACTTCCCCTTTCTGTGACTCTAACTTCAGTATCCTTTCATCCAAATTGTGGAATATTTCCAAAAGTGTCTATAAACTATTATTAATATTTCTAAATGTCCTTTTCTTGTCTTCAAATATAATCAACACTATATCAATATTCACATTCACATTCAGTACATTAAGCAGACTTTAGAAATATCAGCACATTTTTCTGTCTGCCACTGACCTAATATTAAGTAATTATTTACTTGATTAGACCAAGTGTCTGCGCTTGACAACAGTCATGATAAAACACTATCAGTCAGATGAATGGGAGGCTTGCATTTGCTCTGAGCCAATGACAGAGCAGGTGTGTGAATGACAGGGAAAGTGGTTGGAGCTGACAGTCTGTTATGTCAGACTTTACAGCCAAACCTCACATTGCCCTTTCACTTTTGCAGTAGAGTTGTTGTATCATGCAGTAAGTGCCCATATGTTCATATAATCCCACTTATATACTATTGTTCATTTATCGTTTCTAATGAATGGTCACAGTCCGACACTTTTTGCATGTTTGTGAAAGTGCAAACAGATTTGGGAGGGGAATAAAGGTGGGAGAGTTGTGACGTGAGCTGGTGACCAAAGGTCATTATGGAGCAGATAAGAACTTTGCATCACACCATGTTTGGCCTCTCAGCAGTTTGGCTGTTCTGGTGCCTATTTCATAATATCTTGCCCTAAATCTAATGTTATACTTTGCGGGGATTATGGGAAAATTTTACTTTGAGAAGAAGAAAAAGAGAAGAAGAAATGTAACGTGGAAATTTGCCCTCAATCCTAAATACACTTTGTAAAGTACCTAGCTAAAACTAATGTAGTGTAATGCAACAGTCCCGAAATATTTAGAGAATGTTTTAGACATTTTGATTCGACTGTAACAGATTCAACCGTTTGTGGTGCTGTTGAATTGTACTGGCAGTCACTTCTAATAGCTGTCTGTTTGATACAAGCAATGTGGATGAAATATTAGAAACACCTCTCAGTATAACCTGTGTGAAGGTAGGATTTATTGCAGATGTTACTTAGACTGAATTAGTTTATCTAGGTGTATCTTGTTATTTGTCTATATCTCTATATATATCTCTCATTTTTTAATGACAATAATAAACAAAATGGATTTTGTGCTAGACAAAATTAAAGCACGAATGAAGTAGCTCCAGAGCTCCTCAGTGTCCCATGATTTATTTTCATTTATATCTAATTATATACTAATATTCTCATAAATGTATTACTGCTTATTCTTTACTTTGTTGGAGGATTCTATGGCATTAGAGGGATGTTTCTGCTATTATTATTATTATGATTATTATTATTATTACTATAACTATTATAATGTGTCTACAAAGAGATAGGCAAGGATAAAGATGCCATGATACTCCACACAGTTTACCAGGGTGGCAGGACTTACACGACTTAGCAGGCAGCAGCATTGGCGTTATCATGGAGCCACATCAGTCAATTAAGTAAAAATTAGATGAGTGACTTTTTCTTAATATTGTCATGTTGTTATGAGATAATGTCATGGTCAAAACTGACAAGAGTTTCATTACAAACAACAGACTCTTTGATTTGAGCTGAAAGATGAGGATTTCTGGAAAGCAGGGTGTGAGATGAGAGATGTGAGTAATATTTCATTAATCCTTGTTTAACTCACATTGTTCCTGACTGATTAATCATTGCTAGTTTTCCATGCATCTGAGAGGGGATGCCTCTGTTTAATCTGCTGAGAGTCCTGTTGTGAATGAGCTCACTGAGCTGTGATTGGTCAACCTGAGCCACAACCCCAGTGTGTTTGGTTCACAGAGAGGGAGAAACAGAGGCTTTGTAACCAACTGAGGTTAAATACAGTTGCCTCCAAGGAAGAAGTAGAAAGAAGTAATCAGATCCTTTACTTAAGAAGTAATAATTCAAAATCTTATCTAAGAACTGAGGTATTATCAGCAAAATGTTTTGAAATAAACTTAAATATTTATGCAGCAGAATGGCCTTTGTCAGTGTAATATTTTATGCCAATATTCTATATATATATATACATATATATATATAAAAGCAAGCAGATAGATGTGGAGACATGTTAAACTACTGTACAGTAGTTGTATTTCATAAGCTGTTCATGTGTTTCATATAAAATCTTAATCTGAAATGTAACTACTAATTTAAATGTCAAATACATGTATTGGACAATATTTCCCTCTCAAATGCAGTGGATTATAATTATAAAGTAACATGAGGTAGAAATAGTCAAGTACAAGTATGTGAAAATTGTACCTGAGTACAGTACTTGAGTGAACATACTAGATTCACACTAGACAGCTAAGCTCTACCTCCAAAAGCTGTGAATCCAGGTATATTTGATTAATTCTCAGGCTAGAATCTAAATCTAAACAATAAGCATAAACTACAAACTGTGATTTAGTTTTAATTAAATAACATACAGTTTAAAACTAGCTGAAAAAGTACAAATGATTATACTAGTTTCTGTAAAATCATATTTCATTGTGGCTAAAACGCATGTCTTTAAGAAATGGGGATCGGTAGCCTAAAAGATTTTCCACCAGATGGCAGCAACGCTCTGCTCCGCCCTTGTTTATAGTGGCACTGAATCTGATAAGGTCAATAAATAAGGCCTGAGGCAATGGACTGTGCAGCATTGAATCAATCAAACTGTAAATTTAATTAGATGGAGTGATACACAATGCATCAGAGTCCAGAGAGATAACACCTGGACATATTTAAAATAAAACATATTCACAAAAATTTGTAAACAGCAAAGTAAAAAAAAAAAAAAAAAAAAATTTACAGAGCAAAACGGTAAAAACATGTTTTAAAAAAACAAAAAGGAAAAGGGGGAACATTTTAGTTAGGAGTGAAGACAACAGTAGTCAGGCAAAAGGCAAGCGAACACATGTTAGTGGATCACATTATTGTAAACATAAAGAAAAGTGCAGCCTCTTCAATCAACAGCATTTTCTTAGTGTAATCATCTTCACTGAGAACACATACCTTCCTATGGGTTTTTTGACAAAATTGTGGTTGTGTCATTTTTTGTGCTGTTTCCATCATTGTTATAATTATTAGAAAATAAACTGGAGCAATTATAGCGAACATTATTTTGGGAAGTGAATATCCAGGAAGTCGTAGGTACGTGTGTGAAAAAGAGAACAGTTTCTACCAAAGTGACACATTGCATTAAAGTGATGTGGAGCTGAAGAGAGCTTACACGATAACATGAAACATGAAAATTCACTCTATGATTGAATTTTCACAGCTTTGTTTTGTATTTTTCCATACTGTCATTAAAATGAGAGGAAAAAAAAGTCTTGATTAGCAGCAAATGGAATCATAAAGTAAAGGAGCAATAGTTTGACCAGATATAATGTTAGGTGATCGTACGTACTGTAGACTATCAACATCCCAGTTTAGACCTGGACTGTATCTGTGGACATTTACAGCTACATAGCCTAAGAGTACTAGAGATTACATAGATAACACCTATGCATAATGTCTTATAAAGTACAGCTACTACATGTACACACTGATTTCATCTGAGCAAACCTTAATATCAACGTCCTGTTCCCTCTTAGCTGGACAGAATCTAGTGATTGTTATAATAAAAGTCTTTCACATCTGGTAAAATACATTGCTAAGAGCAATTTTTGGTCACATTCATTCAACTATCATACACATACATTTTACTTTTACCTTCATTCTCCTCTAAAACTCACCGAGACATTTTTACACCACCGACTGATAATCGTGTTTCCCTTTTAAAACAGCAAAAGTCTTTGTGTGAAATCTCCTGTGAGACTTCAGCCAGATAATGAGATCTCATAGTCACTTGTTGAAAGCAGGGGGCGCCCAACTTTACGCACATTCTTGGCATTAGTTATACGAGCTGCTACCTCCACTGGCTTCTCAAAATAATGCACCAGGGCCTGCTCGGTGAGCACAGAGGCCAGGAACTGCTCAAACGTGATGGCCCAGTCTTTGTCAATGCTAGTGCTGTGAGGCAGCCCTCTGTCGAGGGGACCACCGCCATGAGGCTGGTTATTTCTTTCATCGTTGCCACCGTTCTCACTGCGCACAAGCACCGTGTCGTCTGCAATGTCCTCGCACTGCAGCTTTTCATCCAGCTCATGGGAGCCCGCGCTGAGCACCGAGTAAGATGACATTGACGTGTCATCTTTGGTTTCATCATCCGAGATGAGCATGGCAGAGGATGTGCCAGTGTCTTTGGGGGACGAGTCCTCCAGCTTGATGTCTTGCATAGGTGGCAGCTGCTCGCTCGCTTCGTCCCCTTTCCCCTCCTCACAGGGGCTCGGCTTGTTCTCCAGACCTGCATGGACAAAAGCGTCTCCCTGGTCCCCCTGCTGGAACACGTCATCAGACCCAGACTCCTGGGTGCTTTTGGGATCTGTGGTGTCTCTCATACAAATGCTTGGCTCTGATTTACCCTCCATGTTGTGGTCCTTCCTAATAGAGGAGTATGAGAAGAGCTTTCCGACTTCTCCCATTTCCAGCAGCAAACTGGTGACTGTGGCTGTGGCATGATAGAGCTCCTGTTCTGCAACATCCTCACTGAACATGCTGTAGAGGGTCTTACAAAGCTCGATGAACTGGCTCTGAAGGAAAGAGGATAACGTCAGTTATACTCTTCTCTTGAACACTGAGTTTCTTAGACACATACTGTCCATACGATTCAGTAGAGAGGGTGACATCTCACCTGATTCAGCCTGGGGAGGTCTTTTGTGTTTTCCAGTTTGGGTTTGGTCTCCTGGTTCCACAGTTTCAGGTAATGGCGGTAATCAGGAGTGTTCAGTTTCTTCACTGTAATATGTAGAAAGAATGTGTTATGTATTTTAGTCACAAGGTTAAATTATGTTTTTTTTTTTTTTAATAAAAACACTATAACCGTGTCACCAATGTCTGCCTGTGTCTTGTCAGCAATTAAATAAATGATCTATTATATAATATAATTATATAAATGTCATACAAATAATTCTAAGACTGAAACATTTTTTTTTTTCCTTTTCAATGGTGAATAGAAATCTTGGGCTGTTTTTCAAAATAAGTACTTTGCTATAAGATGATAGCATAATATTATTATCATTATTATCATTATCATTATTAATACTATAATGGGAATATACTGTATACATATACTGTATACTTTGATGGATGATAACACCTACATTCAGTTATGTTCAGTCAGCATTTATCAATTAGCTCAAATATCTAGTTGCTCATCTTAAGTGAGCAGGACTATATCGTCTATTGTATTAGAGCTGTACATACTTTTTGTTTCTTACCTTTTTCAGTCTTAAATGTAACTCTGACAAAACCATCATCCTTCTCACTTCTGCACTTTGAGTCATGACCTAAGGGAAGACAGAGGGTGACCGAGATCAACATCTGTTCAATTAATATGCACATTTTCTGTAAAAAGATTGTTTCGATTATAAATTTCTATATCATGAAGAAAAGCAGATTATACTGCATATATACACAAATTACATACTCCATACATACTTAAGGTTTACCGCCCAACGTAATATATCACACTATCATCAGTCCCCCCTAATGTTAATGAAACACATGCATAGGAAAACTACCACTCTGTCTCGGGTATCACATTTGATCACTGCACAGGTTTAATTATCTAAAACAGCAGCTGTCAGATCAACGAGGGCGTTTGAAGCCGTTTCTCTCTCCTCTGCATATTCAACACAGGATCCTCCTGCAGGCCCCTGCCTCACATACATAATTTAACTTGTGTTGTTATTGTGCTTGTGCTTTCATGACTGTCACTGCGCACAATACAGGCTGCATGCAATGTCTGTGGTTTCAAGGTTAATACAACCACACTTTCCCCCTGCAAATCACATATCGTGCCCACAACCACAACAACAGATTACAGTCATGCAAACCTTGTCAGGACAATCTCAAGTCCTCTACACTGTGAATGTCAACGTTTGCCTTCCACACAGGCAAAAACTGCACTAACAAATGAGTGGACATCTGGCAGTGGTCAAGTAAGAGTAGAGAATAAAAACAGTGTGTGATGAGAAAACCAAGGATGAGTTCCCTCAAACATATTGAAACTGTGCAGTGTGAGATGTAATTGTGATATTCTACTCCTGAGAATGACCTAAATAAAATACAGTAGTTGATGTCAAATGTATGCGGACTTCTGTTGTTAATGAGGTGTGTGTGTGTGTGTGTGTGTGTGTGTGTGTGTGTGTGTGTGTGTGTGTGGGCTACGATGGTTATGAAATGTCACCATGACAAGTAGAGGGGTTGAAGAATTCGGGTATATGGTTTTATTACATAATTGTGCTTCACCTCCACAGTGTGTATATGAAAAGGATGTTAATACAAATTTGTTCACCACAACAAAAGGGGAAAAAAAAGAAGTTTATCTTAGGTCCTTACCGACTGACGTTTCTGAAATAATTTCCTCAAAGAAGTACTGAGTGGCTTCAAAGGCAGAGTCAGGCTCCTCCTGTTCATGAGTGATTTCTAGGAGAAAAGAATATTCAATTCGGATTATAAAAACATAATGTGAACAATTACCAAAGACCTGAGGTTAAGACCTGACACAGTGAATAGTTGAAGGTTTTAATTTTTGTCAGTTCTCTCATAAAAAACATGCTGACAAAGGGAGACCTGAGAAAGTTATTTACCCAGTGACGTGAGACAAGGAGCACAAAGCGTAGCATTTTCTCTCTCACCGAAACTTTCCATTGAGTCACCTCTTTTCTGTTCAGCTAATAATCCTGCCCCACTGAAACGAAACACTTTCTGTGGTTCCCTAAAGATGACCCTCCAAGGTCACTGAACTGCATCGATGCGCACTCACCGGGTAAAACGTGCATCTTGTAGAGGAGCTTCAGCTTCTCGGTTAAGTCCCCGTGACACAAAACGCCTACAACATAACAACAAGCTTTAGAGACGGAACATATCTGAACTGTTTCCAAATATGATTCATCATATTTAAATTAAAGTCATCACAGCGTAAAACACCCATTTGTCAACTGAACAGTCAGTACATTATGAGCCATTACTTCCAAAGAATATTCCCAAGGACACACACACACACACACACACACACACACACACATACACACACACACACACTCTTTCTGGACTTACCCAGGCCGCTGATGAACTCCCTGAAGTTGATGAGGGCATCTCCGTTTTGGTCAAGGAGACGGAAGAAGCGCACGGCCAGAGGGTCTGAGTGGGCTCCGTTGGCCCAGGGGAACAGCAGGTTGAACAGACCCTTAAACTGCTCCATGTCGATGCGGTACTGCTCCAGGTAGGGCAGGCTGGGGTCATGACGCTCTGTGGGGTTGCTGCTGCCGCCCCAGTAGCAGCTGGTCAGGTGCTCCGCCTGCAGAGAGGAGGACAGGGTTAAAACTGAATGAGACTGAATGTGAAAATGAAAAAAAGAGCTATAAAAGAACACAAGCTGCTTCTTGCTGAGTTTGAATTAAAAGATCGATGGGGCTTGACTAGTAAACAACAACTATTAGCATAGTCACATTCTGTCATGTTTGTGAAGTACAAAAGAGGCTTTGACAGTGTGTCTGAAAAACAATTTCACTCTTGAATAATCTGAATCATTATGAAAACTGTGCCAGGTGGAGGAACACAAAAAGGTGAAAAGGTTGTTTTAGTCCCACAACATAAATGTGTGAACTATACCTCACCTTGAAGAGCACGTAGAGCTCCTCCAGCTCATCAATACTGAAGGCGGTCTCTGTTACAATAGTTCTGACCTGCGACAAAATAGAATTACATGAAGTAAAAATACAAGGCATTAGAAAATAACATTAAGTGTAAAGAGCAGAGTAACAAATAATGACCTGAATGTGGTTCTTTTTGCTTCTAAGTTCAAATCTAATTTGACCTGCAGAACTAAGAGACTTACAGAGTTGGCGTGTTGCCTGTTTATTGTTCTGCTATTTGCACGACAGAGTTGAGCAAGAGTTTTCCAGAAAATGCAGTTGAGACTGACTGACTGACTGACTGACTGACTGACTGACTGACTGACTGACTGACTAATTCCATATACATTTATACGTCCTTACCACGTTGCGTTTAGTTGTATCTTCAATGGTTTGGATGACCCTCAGTCTCTGTTTGAAACGCATCTGCTCAATCACATCTGCACGGATCGAGCCAAATTTCTGATGTGAAAGGAGAAGTAGAAACGGAGACACGGATCAGTCTAACTCTGCTGTAACTGAAAGACGGTTATCAAAGTGAAAATAATGAGGACGGCTGGAGACAACTGTACGATTGTGAGGCTCTGAGGCAGCTGGGTTTGTCAATGGGATACATTCAAAGTTAAATTAAATTAAATTCAAGTTCAAATCATATAAACTGAAACCATACTGCACTTCATCCAAAGCTCTAACGCCACAGCTTCCTTGAGAAACAAATGTTCAACAAATGAACAGATGAACGAAGAGACAAACAAAGAGTCACACACTCATAATCATAAAACTGTCTTTAACAAATCCAACTAACATGTTGAACTAAATATGAGATTTGTACAGCATCAGTGTTAAATACCTCGTAGGAGCTGCGGACCAGTTTGAAGATGTCAACCTCAGGATGGGGCTCTCCATTGTCTGTTAGTAAGGAGTGCAGGTGGGGGATGGGAGGTAAAGTGCTGTCTTTATTGGTCACACTGTCCAAGTACCTACAGTACACAAACAATTAGTCAGGGAAGAGGCAGTATAGTACCAAAATTATCAAGACATCTGTTGTGATCGCGGAAGAAATTATCTCATAAATGGTGAAATAGTTTTAGGATGTTAAGTTACAGGAGGAATATCCTAGACTTGACAAACCAAATAAAGCGCCCTCTGCCTCTCCTTACCTGCCCAGTACGGTCATAGCTTCGCCGTCGTCCTTGCAGCCCAGCAGCTGGTGGATGTTGGCGTGCAGCACAGAGAGCGCCAACTGAAAGATGACCTTGATGCCATCATAGAAGAAGCAGTCCACCACCACTACTGCACTCTCGAACGGCATGACAGACAGGAAGAGGGTGAGGAACCAGGAGAGAGAAATTGTGGAGATGACCCCGAGGTCCTGCATGCAGTCGTACAGCTGTGGGACGTACTCCCGCGCGAGTTCCTCGAACACGCCCTGATCGACCAGGGCTCCTGGGGAAGAGGGGTAGATGTTAATGTCTCAGTGAGAATAAAACTTTTTTTTCCCAGGACCACCCTGGGCCAAGAAGGCAGCATAAAGAGGGCGTTATGAAAATAAATACTATAAAAGCGAAAACACTACAGAAAAGAGCACATACATGTATTTAAATGTAACAGAACCATACATTTGAATGTGAATCAAACAAACGCACATGAATACAGAAGAAAACGCACATACTGACCGACAACTCGAGTGTTGTAGTAGTCGGGCAGCATCCTCTCACAGAGCGCCACGAGCAGCCAAAAAGCCTCTTCTTCTTTGGCGTAGAGCAGCAGCACAGATGTCACAATGTTCATGGCCTGTGGAGTTGAGGTAGAGAGAAGAACATAAATATCAAGTATTGTCAAGCACTGGCAGGTTTCTGCCAGCTCATGTGGAAACGCAAACAACAGAACGTGTACCTGACAGTATCCAATGTTGGGATTTCTGAATGCATAGGCGGTAAGGACCCTGCGGAGGGCAGCGATGCCCATCTCATTCTGAAAGGCCGGGTGCTCGGGCAGAGAGCGGTGCAGGTCCCTCTCGATCTCCTCTGTTGCCAGGTTGTACTTGCCCATCGACTTCTCCACCAGGTCTTCGTAGTATCCAGGGTGAGTGGCCATCTCGTTGATTGCCCCTGTGAAAAAACACATTGAGAATTAAAAGGTTGAAAGTAGCTTCTGCGTAAAATCTCCTCCAAAACCCACAAAATCTATGGTAACAATGTCTGTGATGAGGTCCATTACATGCAAAGGTTTGATATAATATTTAAACCACAAAGTATAAGATAAGAGAAACTTTATTGTTCCCAGGCAAAAGGAAATTCAAGTGTCACAGCAGCTGAAGTACAAGAACAAACAAAAAGGCAATATACACTTTATGGCATATTCCAAAAGGTTACATAACCATCATAGCATCTAAACTGTGATACAATAGTTTCTGTATCACCCGTCAGTTAAGTTGCACATTTCTTAATGGTTTGTTTTCTGCCTTGAATGGATGCTTGTTTCACGGTGCGATAAAATACGAAACCAATCAATTCAAACACAAAACCTTAAACTGATTCGATCTAACTTTTAGTTTTATTATTATTTTACTGTGTATTTTGAAATGTATGTGTCAGTGTAGACACTCCACCTCCCTAAACAGTTGCCTTTACAATCCTTATTGTCACGTTAATGTCTTCTAAATTCAATCATCGGAGCTCTGACTTTGAGCTTACTTTAAAACTATTAAGTTTGCATCTTAAAATAATAAGTGTTACAAAGGTAAAAAAAAAAAGCAAAATGACTGTAAACATACAATAGACAGTAGTAAATGGGCTGTAACTTGAATTACACTGGTATTTGGTTTTCAAATGCCTTACAGGTCTGTGTGCAGGTTTAGCAGGTTATCAGAGGCCTTTTTACATTAGTCTCTGCTCCAGGTTTTACTGAGCACAATTATCCACACACATATAGTACACGTGCTTATTGGAACACACTCCAGTACAGAAGCTCACCAAACTAGTTTTTACACCCTTTGCGCTGACAGGAGACACCAATTAGGCAACACCTGAATGTTGTAAATTGCTTTGTAAATATATTTCCTATTAGAGATGGCCTCGTTTCAGAAGAAGGTGAGTAGGTGAGTGTGACAGAGTGTGTCAACACAATGCAGCTATGACAACAAGCAGAGAGAGCCAGACGTGGGTCACAGGAGAGCGGGAGGAGCTGTTTGTAACCCGGCTCTGCTCAGGTGAGGATGAGTAAAAGCTGCTGCTGGTGCGTAACACATGACTGTGCTTGTAAACGGGGAAGTGTGGAGCCTGTGCATACCTGAATATGTAGCATGTTGTAACAGAGTGAAAGCCAGTGGTGCTTTGAATAGTTGACACACATTTTCCATTCAGCTAATGTTCAAGCAGTCATGGAACATGATGCATTTATATGTGTATATATTAGCATGAGCTGATTCACACGGAGGACCAAGTGAGTTCATTTACTTTTGCTTCATGAAAATCTCCAAATTTCTCCTCATTTCTTCTGGATAATCAAAATAAATTCTGTCATGTCAGCAGGATCATTACGGACTTCTCTGTTTATGTTAGAGCATGCCCAGATTTTCTCTGAGCATTTCCACTTGTGACATTATTGTGCACATGGAAATGTGCCCTGATATAACTGACTGAACACAACCTTTTTTAGTTGTTTTAAAAAACTTTGTGCATAGACACCCTGTACATTAATGTTTGAAGTTAAGTATAATAACATTACATTGCAAATAAACTGCATTGTATAGATCTTTGGGGTACCGTCTATAAATCTGCTCTTGGCTCCTAACCTGGGTGCTGTCACCCTCTAAAAGAGTCACTAAAATATGAGGCAGGCACAGATGATTGTACTCAGATGTATTGGACTCTTCTCTAATTTCTTGCATTTTCTTGTGAAATACTGCATACTGTGGGACCTCAGAAGTCTAAAAATAGTTGAATCTGACAAGAGCCATTTGCAGATCTTGCCTGAGGGCGACCTAGACTCAAGCCAGCGTTTGAAAAACAATTTCACTCTTGAATAATCCAAATCGTTAGCAACACTGTGCCATTAATAAAGTGGTGAATATGTCTTTATCATGTGTTTTCTACAGTCTTACACAAGAAGAGCTTATATTGGAGGAAATAATACATGTAACTACACATTTCTGAGCTATATTTCTGAGTATTCAGTTGCACACTGGTTGTTCTTGCATCGCACGTTTGTCAACAGGACGTCTGTAGATAAATTACACCTGCAGAAAATATGTATCATGTGATCAAGTGTAAGCTGCAGTAAGCAAGGTGTGGTCTCACTCGGTACAGTGCATCACTGAATCAAATGCAGTACTGTATGCTCAGAGTGTGCTGAGCCCATGTTTGTTAGAGGCCTCCCCTCCCTGAACATTTCCTCACCAGAGAAAAGCAGCCAGAGCTCCCCTCTCATGCTCTCAGGAATCCCCTTGAGGACCAGCTCCTTCGTCTTCTCAGTGCGGTACATACACACTCCCTGTCCGTACTCGGTAAAGTGGTTCTTCCACGCCTGCTCCTTCATGAACTCCTTCGCCTGAGCAAAGAGGGGAAACAATTTCATGAGAGGCTGTAACTCAAGTACAATTACAGTAAGCTTCTGTTATGCTGTTAACCAGCAGTCTGGACTTAAATCACTGACATGCAGTTTCAATATTTCATTTTTGCACACTCCACACGAATACTGTAATATTCTATAATACAGAGTCAAAGTCCCATTGAATTGAGGATTACAAGAGGTACAGGGTTAAGTCTTTAAGTCTTACAGAAAAAAACATCTTTCCAATTTGCTGCTAACAGCAATTCAAGGTCAAGACAAAAAAGTCCGTCTTAATAATTCATTATCCACGACTAGGAATAGCTTTAACGGAAACAGAATCTATTATCAGATCAGAGTAGTATTAGATAAGGCATTACTCTGTGCTGTGCCATACTTAACAAAATTAAATGCTTTTGATTGTATTTGACAAAGTGTAATTGAACTCACCAGCTTGGGGTTGAACTCCTCAGGCGAACGCCGGCGGTACATGGTCATGAGGGCTTGTGTAGCTGTGGGCACACTGCTGTCATTGAGGTTAAATGTTCGCTCACCCTCTGAACCCAGACTGTGCTGTGGGCTGCTAGAAAGCAGGGATCCTTGCTGGGAGTACACCTGGAGGGGACACATGCCATCAAGTTATTTCTCCAGACCATGTATATAGTCTATATATATATATACAGTATATTAAAATGTAGGTTTCCTTTCCTACCTCATCATCTGAGCTGTTAAGGCTGCCAGTAAGTTCCCTCTCCAGGCAGATCTTGGAGGTGGTCTGCTGCAGAAAGTCAGAGATCCTCTGCACAAGGAAGTCTCTGTCCTTCAGGTTTGCAAATAGAAAGGTCATGCGGTTCTTGGTACTGATGGAGAGTGGGCTGGGCAGCACGTTGGAGCTGTCTGCTTTCTCCACGATGGTCACCTGGAAGACGTCAGGGAACATTCACAATCTCATTCGCCATGAAATAAACAATGACAAGCAGCCATAACCATGGAAACCGAATGTGTCTGTAATAAGATAATAGGACTGTATAATAGGTGTTGGTTGTTGTTGCTGTTTATAAGTTCCAATATCATACTCACTAAGTGAAGATTGACAAATAACTAAATTAAAGCTAACTGTAGTATAGCTAATTGAACCAACTGACAAAGCTAACGTTAGCTTGCTTTTTTCATGACCCATTTAGTTTGAAGGGTAAAAGAGGAAACTAATATGGTGTGCGATCCACACTTTTCCCCTGACACTTAATGAAATGACTCAATTCCTTCACAAAATTAACATAATGTACCTGTGCATATACAAATGTGATCAGATGGCACTGCTGATGTTTCCTACTCATCCTTTTACACACTATTCTCACATTACAGTTTATAATAACTATAACATTACTGTACCATTTTCTAATACTGTAAGAGCCCATTTATAAAGGGTTTATAACCTGAAATTATTGGCTTTATTACTTATTTACAAATGCTTTATAAATCAGTTTAAGCCATTATTAAGAACAACATTTGGGTTGCCAGGTTGTGGAAAATCTTCCTCCACCATGACACTTTTGTCTTTTTTTCTTTTTAGCAATCTTATTCATTAGGAAGACCTTTTGAAAACTTACCTTCTGGAGGAGGACTTTCCACTACCTGGCAACCCAGAATTTGTTGGTATATCTTATAACTTATCTGTAAAGAATTATTAAAGGATTTATTAACCTAAAGTCATTAATTACCACTTAAAAAGCCTTTATATAAATGGTGTCTTATCAGAAAGTGGTACTGACTTTTAAGTTTTAACAGTTCAACATGATTTAGAAAATCTCCTAATATGAAACTATTTAATTTAAAAACGAGAATTGAGGAATAACTAAGCAATGAATTTTCAAATAGCTGGCGCAACACAAAGCAAACAAAAATGGATGAATGTGATGCAGCATGACAGGCAATGCTGCATGGTGTGTGTTTATGTGTGTGTGTGTGTCTCTCTTTCTAGAGCAGATAGGCAGTGTCAACCCCCTACCACACAACACTATCAAACACATTCATATGTCTTCATGATTTACTTCAGCTACTAGTGACTGACTGCTGTTTTGATAACAGTGCTGCAAGTAAAATACTTTTTCCAAAAGTAAAATGCCAATAAACAAAGAGACATATTTAAAAAGGCTGACTCACCTCACGCAGGGGGATGATGAGACTACACAGCGTCTCTTCCTTGCTGGTGAAGCAGATGTAGTTGGTGGAAACAAACATCTGTCCCAGGATGTGCATCTTGTTAAAGGGGGTCCACAAGGTGCAGTCTGTGTGTCCGTCCAGTTTTTCATCTTTGGGCAGACGGAAGAGCGCCCGGTAACGTTCACTCTTCGCTCTCGCATCCAGATCCCTAAAAGGACGCAGAGTCCTATTAGATGACTTTTGTAAATATATAACGTCACAGCTCGAGGCTGAAATAGTCGCAGTCATAGATGCATTAACATCGTTATAATGGTTAGAAAGCAAAAAGGTGATATCTCAAAAATGAATTTACATTACTTTAATGCAATGTAAGACCTGACCAGTACAATTAAATTACAGTTCAATAGACACAGAAGTTTCATATCCTGATGTTATACAATTTGGATGACTCTACACAGACATTTCATTGTCTGTGCAGATATAATGAAGCCTTACAAGAGAAAAACCATCCCAAAGCAGCAAATTGATGAATATAAAAAAAAACTGCAGTGAAATAAAGTCATGCTTACATGCTTGAGGTCATTGAGATCTCACAGACATCTACTAGAGTTCAAAAATACAACACCCTTTTATTTCCTCACACATAGGTGTTATACAACTTATGCAACACAGTTTTAGACTATCACCCTCCGTCCTGATGAATCTGGATAACCAACTACTTTACCAACCATAACACATTAATGTTCAATCAATAAATATCGTAAACATGTATAAACTGCATTTATTATTGATGAACATAAGTGTTCCCACTCTGCATCAGTCCGTCCTTACCTCTTGAGTGCCGACACTTTCTTGGGTGACTTCTTCTTGAGCTTGGGCAGTGAGCGGTCCTGTTCGAAGCCTTTGTTATCCAGGAGCTGACGCATGGCGATGTTGGCCAGCTGCTCGGCCAGTTTGAACGTCTCGTTGATGTTGAGGAAGACAGAGAAGACGTGCTCGTTGGTGCGGGTGCTCACCTTAATCACATCAGGCAGCAGGAGGGTGGCGCTCTTCTCCAGCTGGGTCATATCTGCCCAACGCACCACCAGTTTGGCTGATAGAGAAAGAGAGAGACATTAAGATTGATATATCAGTATACATTAAAAAGAGAAGATCAATGCACTCAGATAGCCTTCAGGATATGGCTGAAGACTTGCAAAAGACTTCACCTTAAGAAGCATACAAGAATATGGATGGTGTACGATGCAGTTTAGGCCCTGTGGTTCTGATATGCGGCTCAGGCATTCAGTAAAGAGAGGTGTAATGGCCTACTGCACTATAATATATAATCATAGTCTTGAGTACATACAGTTTTCTACAGATATCCCTTTAATAAACACTTGGAGGACAGTCAATATTTCAATCTATTTGAAGTAATCATTAATATAGGCATACAGACAAAACAATAAACTAATATGACAATATACAACAGAAACTCAAAATCCAAGAATTAAACTAATGATGCGAAAGAAAGAAGAGACCAGCAGACCTATAGATGACAATATTTGGGCAAGACAGACTAGGAGGAGTTCTGCTTGAGAAGCATAATCTAATATTTTGTGACTTCATACCTGAATTTTATCATTTAAAAAATATTTCCTAGACACAAAATCAGTGCTGGTTGGTGGCGGCTCTGTGGCTCTGTGCCTGATAATCTTCATATTTTAACTTTTAATCTTATCCTAGTGGCAGGATTGCCAAAGAGATAATGAAAATGTTGGCAGCAGGTTTGTTGTCATGGTTATCTGTACATTGGTTTACGTGGGTTTGAGTAATGAGATTTAGGATGGATAAATGTTTAATGTATTTTGTTATGTTTTAAGTTCAAGTTTGTGCTCCAAACTCACAAGTTTGTCAGTTTTACGTGGCTGGGAGACAGTTTTCAAGTTAAAGTTAAGGTTCAAATCCCGATAAACTTGAGAAATATGATGAATGCCTGCAGATCCTTTACCTAAATGCCTGATAGGAGCGATAAATAAAATACTGCGGGGAAAATACCAAACAATCAACCATATACACTGTATGTGCTTATAAGATCTTATATATCATTTCCTGTGCAATTATTGTATGAAACCACCCATTTTTATTGGAAATATTAATAAAAGCAAATATCAGCATAGGTAATGTATAAAGATAAGGATAGACATATAAACTGTTTCCTGTGGATATAAAAATGGTCAACATCCAACCTTCTTTTCCCAGTAAGTAGGAGTAGAAGCAGAGGTGGTTGATGCTGAGGTAGAGCCATCCCTGCCGGGGCACCTTGCCTTTCCAGTAGCTGCAGGAATAATAGTTGACCAGCTTCTCCTCCTCTGGCATCCCAAACAGCTTACGAAACTTAGCGCTGGCCTCTTTGAACTTGTCTGTGTCGTCATCCTCTTTGACATCGTGGTTCTTGTTGTACTCTGCGATGATGCCCTGCAGCGAGATGCAAAGCAAAAGAATGACGTAATGAGCGGAGACGTGAAAAACAGGGATTGTTAAGTAAGAAGCATCAGATCAGGCATGGGCTCATACAGTTTAGAGTACTTCATATGCTCTGATAAACCAGCAGTTATTTGGCAAAACAGGAGTGGATCTGAATTGTTTATAGATAAAGATCAGCTGCTCGAGGATTTTTGGATGCCGATGTTTAATATATGTGGAACAGTTCTTAAACCTGACCCTCTGAAGGCCATTTTCAGTGTGGTCCAGAAATGAAAGATCCAAGCTGCAGCTGCGGCCTTCTCTGCTCTGCTTGCTTGACAAACTATTGACTTCACAAAAAAAAAAAAAAAAAGACTGCACCATCCTCTCATAAATGCTTGCTGGAGGATGTTAGGGCACACATTAAACTCAGCTAAAAGCTGAGCTAAAGCATACCACTGAAACTTTTATACGACTGGGCAACATTCATCAGTACTGCTGTGATTGGTCCAGTCTGGAAGCTGACTGACTATTAATCATCTGCCTGGGTGATGGATGATGTATTCATGTTTATTTACTGTATAATACTTGTTCTGCTCTCTGTGTTTACCTGGCAATAATGGACATAGATGTCTGTTGGATTGAAATGTGACTCTGTTAAATTAAATTTGTTAGAAGCTCTCAGTACAGAGGGAAGATAGTTGATTTGCCTTCAGTTTGTTTTTTGTACAATAATGACTTGGAGAACTAGAAGTCCAAACATGAAAGTTTTAGTTACCTGGACCTTTCCTTTGACAAAGGTGGTAATATCATTCTCGTTCTCAAAGATGGAGAGTGTCTGCAGCAGGTTATGCTCCAGCCACTCCCAGTGCTCTGTGATCTCTTTCCGGGAGGTTCCTGCAGAGGAGGGAGGAGGGGAAGTCAGAGCACTCAGGCAGTGAGTTCACAGTAGGAGCACAGAGGTCTAATGTTTCAGAAACGATGACTATTGTGCCATGACACCACAAGTCCCTTAATGCAACAACAAATGGAATATTCAAATATTGTTATATTAAAACCCTTGAATTGTGAGAAGCAGATTAAACCTGAAACAATTAGTCAATTAGTAGACTGACAGAAAACTGATCAGCAACAATTTTGATGATTGATTTTTCTTTTAAGTCATTTTTTAAGCAAATAAATGTCACTGGTTTCAGCTTTTCAAAGGTGAATATTTATTGGTATTTGTTTTCTATGATAGCAAATTGAATATCTTTGGAATTTAAGCTTTAGATCAGAGAAAATAAGCAATATGAAGACAGGCAGATTTCCCTATTCTGACACGTAAAGGCCAGATAAATGATCAATTAAGCGAGAGAATCATTGGCAGAATTAGTTGCAGCCCTAAAACAGAACAACAGAGTGAGCTGGGAGTTCCTCTTCAGCTGCAGGACAGCACCAAGGTTCAAGCTAATGATGACAAAAGGATCACTTCAAGTCGTATGTCAAGAACAAAGAGTAAAATGAAATGCATATCTTCTGTTTTATGTTTGCACAGCAAATCTACGATGACCATCTTGCTACTGTCAGTAAGGCTAAAATAGATTTTTTTGTTGCCATAGGAGAAATTCATTGCCATAATGGCTGCCATTGTGGACCATTATCCCTCAACAGTGCTGCAAACAGCCCTTCAGTGAGTGCACATACACTGCATTAGCCACGTCTGCCAGACTGCTTCACTCTCCTGCTATCTCTGGGTTGCAGAATTAAGAACCGGGAGGGGTGGGGAGAGAGGCGAAGAGGGGAGCCAATGCCATTTCAAAGCCAGGCTAGTCTTTAGCAGGCCTCCATTTCAGATCGGGAACACAAATATTACTCTTTTTTATTTGTGCATTTACTAGGGGACTGCTGAATTAAATTCATGGTTACACATATTCCCTTAAACAAATTCATATTTTCTTGCGTTTCATTAGAGTCGTGTCTTCATTCAATTAAATTACAGCAGTGTGAACCTTCCCTTTCTAATACCAGAATCTTATAAAGCCTCATACTCTTTCATTTCTTTGCAAAAAATACTCTAGCGTACCACTGTAAATGTGTAGGAGTTCATACCAAAATGTATCACAGACAAGATTGAAGCAGTACAACGGCAGAAAAGAACAAGAAACAGGCCTCCAATAATGGCTTTTTAATTTATTTATGTCTTCAAATGTGCCTCAGATTCTTCTCTTTTTAGTCTGCACTTGAAGCAGCAGATCTGAACTGTTATTCTATTTTCAGGATGACCTAATGCAGAGCACCTGCTTAGTTATTTTTCACCTAAATGTTTTGGATAGAGCTGAAATTAGTCGACTTACTGATAAGTCAGACTGAAATGAATCAGCAACAATTCTGATAATCAGTGAATGTGAATCGGGTTGTTTTTTTGTAAGCAGATATGCCCCAGACTGAATGATTCCAGCCTCTCGAATGTGATAATTGACTGGTTTTCTTTGATAGTAAACTGAATACCTCTGAGGTCTTGGACTGTATATCTGATTAATCGATAATGGAAATAATGGTTGGGAGTATCACAGCTTTTCCTAATAAATAGATGGGATAATTTCATATGAATGGCACAATACAAGCGATGGTGAAAAAAAGAGCGCAGCTTCCAATCAGTTTAGAGTGTACCTGCTAATTTGCATGATTTACTGCCACAGACTGTACCAAGAACTCTTACACATAAAAACTGGAGACAACAAGTAAAGGAAAACACCAGCAGATGACAAGAAATCGTACTGAAACTTCATCAAATGATTAGCTGAAACATCACATCCACTCATGTTTGAGCAGCGCTTTCGGCACCCGTTCCCGTAATCCTGCTCTTTAAAACCACCGGGGCATGATGTAATGCTTGGCATTCGGCAGCTAACATGGGAAAAGGCAGGATGTTAGAACATCATGTGTTGTGTGGAGACTGGGGGGAGGGATGTGCAGGGGGTACAGAGGTATTATGAGCTGATAAAATCACCTAAAGTGGTGTAAATCAACCGTTTAAATTCAAGTACACCTGAGGTTAGTGGCTTTGTTTCCTCCAAATACCTGCACTTTTGATCCAGGAGTTAAAATTCACATACCATGAGCAATGATCCAGTAAACTAAAGAGTCAGGTGTCTGGTAGAGGATCCTATATGGAGCCATTCGAGCACTTGAATCCAGGACGACATCCAAGGTCCCAACCAGCAACCCTATAAGAACCAAGAAAACTATTATTAAATTCTGAGAAGCAAACAATAGGAAACACACCAGTAAACTTCAGTCTTCAGTCAGTCTTTCCACGGACACACATTAAACTTATACATTTGTTCAGCTGTGAAACAACAGCCCTTACAGACAACGACCATGTGAGAGGCATGACAAATGAAGGGCATTAACTTTCAGATGGTTTTGTTGTGCCTCAGCAAAGGGGAAACACATGAGGTCTTGTGGTTTAAGATTTGAGTGTATGAAAAACATCCTGAGACTTGAATGTCAGTGCTTTACATTAAATGCATTTGTTTATTGGTTAGACCTGTTAGGCATGATCTGCATACAATATATATGACTCTGGGTTAGATTGCTACTATGGTAGTTTTGTGTTTGTGGACTTGATAACAAAATGTGATTTTGACATTTTAAGCCGGACAATAAACATAGACAGACAACCACGAGCGTGAAACTAAAACAGGCTGAGAAGGTGATAAACGGTAAAAGTCACCAGAGAAAAAAGGATGAATGGGCTAATGTAATGATGCATCTAAAGGTTTAAGAGATGTCAGTGTTTCTCAGTATAGAAAATGATGGTTGTTTGCATCAGCTACAATGAATGAGGCCATATGTAACGCAATAGAAAAATTAGTTTGTCATGCATCGACACCAGATACATTGCAGCTTTATGTTTCAGACCAGTAACGCTTTCTAAGAAATAAGTCACCCTGCATAAAGCGTTTGAGTTGAAACTAATGGACTTATTCATGGTGAGTAAATCACTTAATACTTTAAAGATCAACTGTAACCCTTTAGTATGAACCTATTTGCTTTGCAAGGTTGTACAAAATGTCTTTGTTTTGTATTTACCCTGCTCCAGCTTTGTCTTTTGAACTTCTAATGCTCTTTAAAAGGGGAACTCCCCCTCAAAGAGAGAGGGAGCAAACCACTCAGCATGAGAAAACACTTGTATAATGTCTTCTGTAGATCTGTAGGAGCTGTGTCTAGTCTGAGAAAATAATCCAGGAGATGCCATTGGAGTTATCTCAGTTTGGGCTCAGAAACCATGTTTTTTTTTTGTTTGTTTTTTTAACGAAAGCCTTCCTTACAAACCATAGGAGTAGAGTTTAAAGAAGTGGGTGCTACTGTCTGCATCACAGGAAATGTAGGATCCACTGTTTTTGGTGACTGGCCCATACTACAAAACTAAAAGTCAGGATATCTTGACCACTGCTGCTCTGCTTTTGATTATTCTCTCGTTAACATCTCTCTCGTGTCCCCACAAAGCGTAAATTGGCTAGCAAGTAAAAATATGCATCTAAATAATGCAAGTTTTAAGATGAATAATAATCATAATAATTATAAACTCTGCAAATGTCATATGGGAAAGGAAAAACATTCAACAGGCTACACACACTGTGTTATTAACCATTACAATTGCAGATTTGGTGGATTATAGCAAGAACCCTTTATTAATGACTATGCCGTCGGCAATATAGCAATTTTGATACTATTTTTCCAAGCAACTGTGTGACTGTTGGTAGATGTGAATATTCTCCCCTTGTTCAGAGGAGTTATACGTTCAACTGCCGTGAGAGACAGGTTATTTTTGTTCAGCAGCTCATCAGGGCAAACACAGTATGAGTCACACACAGAGAGAGAGAGATGAGGGGGAGGAGGGGGGAGAGGGAGAGAGAAGACAAGACAAGCGAGGGAAATTGAACAGTTTTCTTGTTTCTTAGTCTGAGGAAAGACAGAAATAACACGAGAAGTACATCTGTGTTACTTTGACTCACTGCCCTTCCATCATTCGGACTACAGTTAAGAGTCCTTAGCTGCCTTCTACTCTATTTCCTCATGTCAATCCCTCTCTTCCTTGACCGATATATCTTCCATTTTCCTTCTTATTTTCCTCCTTATCAGTATCTCTCAGTGCTTTAAAGCTTAAAGCCATAATTAACCGACAGATCTGATAGATGTCAGTAATATTGACATAGTTAGATGGTGGTTCATGGGCCAAATGTTATGGTCTTCCTGTTGTGTCAGAACAATGTCATGAGGACTACTCTGCAAACATGAATAAGCTACAAAAATATTCACTTATACAACAACTGTTGAGTGTGGGAAGACAACTTCCTCTTTGACAAAAGAAAATCACAAGGTTAAAAAACAGTCCCTAACCAAAAAGTGCAATAGTTGCTCACACATTGACCTCAGGGAAGGCTGTAACGTGTTACCCTGTTAGCATTTCACCCACACAACGTAGCGATGAGGAACATAAGTGATACAGCAAATGTGAGAATCCACTGCTCTTTCTTGCAGTTTTGTGGTAAAAATTCCTGAAAATCAACAAGTTTTGACCTTAGTTGGACCTCGACGTGGGAGTTGAGGTTTGATGCAGGAAACTTGGGGGTTATGTCAAGGAAGGAGATCAGTGAAGGTGCAAGACCACTTAACATCCCACCCTTTCCCTCCTCTCAGACTGATACCAGTGAAATCCAAAACAGACAGAAGAAAAAGACAGTTTTTGTTCATGTCTTTGTATATTCAGTTGTTTTTACAGTGTTTTGACAACATTTTTATTTTTCTTTTAATATGCGACACTAACACTGGAGTGAAGGTGAACTTTGTTCTTTATATAACGTAACATACAACACCCAACATCACATGCCTGTGCAGCATCAGCTCGTCAAACCAAAGGCCATGTGACTGCTTCTTCCAACTCACACCTCTGCTTTTACACAGATAATTTCCTTCCACACGCTGTGTGTGTAGGTGCACAACCTGCAAAACAAAGACAACACACAGCTGTAATGGTACTTGTTCCGTTTATTATTATTATTTCTGGGTGGCTGGAAAACTCCTCAAAGTGAGCAATCTCCTCCTAAACAGAGCAAGAGCTATAAAATCATGTGATGCCTCTCTGCTCAGAAACAGGGACACAAGCAGAGCTCCCTTTTGTTAGAGCACAACAAATCACCTCCTCTGAAACATTGGTTTTTCACTTAGTGGAAGAATAGGAAGCCAAACCAACAGCTTGAGAAAAAAAGCTACTTGTTTTCTATTGTTTATATCCTCTTTGTGCCAAAAGAAAAACAGCTTAGGGGGAGGGCTGCCGGTGTAGGATGTTTGCATTGAGCACACAAAAGAAAATCTCCCTCAGACTTAAAATCAATACTGTATCAGATAACAGAAACCTGAGACAATCTGGATCATCACCATCATCACGTTTCACTGCATCCGCGTATATGTTTTTCACTGCTTTTCCACCATTTCTGGGTGTACATCTGAGTGACATAACACACTGGTCATAAAGTGCCAGATAACTGTCTGGCCTACAAAGAACAGGGTTGCTATCTGTTTGACATGATACACTTCCAGACAAACAAACAGTAATCACCATATAGATTGTGAAATAGTGTGCTGTACTCTGACTCAGATCTTTGTGTAATTTCATGCTACAAGCACCAATGTGTCAAGCTGCATGACACGATGGCCTGATTCTGAGTTTATTTATATCGTCTGATGAAAACAGCTTTTGTTGTGCATGTTTCCATTTTGCTTCCTCTCCGAAAGACATTGACGACATAAGATATATATGTCCCTCCAGTTGTGTGTCTGCAGTGTACAACGGTCGGTTATAAGATCAGACTGTGAGTGACTGTTAGAAGCTGGGATCAGGATTAAAGCTTCATGCAAATGGCATTAAACACACAGCTGAGGAGGAACATCCCATCTTGCACACCTGTATTTGCTAGTTACCAGCTGTTAGGTTAACCAGTATTTTTATGCATCGTTCAGTGGTTCTTTCAATCTTTGTGGCCTCTGATGCAACGTCAACTCCGGACCCCTCACCACAGGGTGCCTATGTCTGAGTTGCAGGGCAGTCCGACCAATGTGATGTGAAGTCCCTTCTTCAAATGTGTCATTTTTACTGGTTTTGGAAGCCGGCAGAGGTTAAAATTATCCAAGCAAAGATTAAAGAAAACATTTTTTTTTTTTTTTTTTCTTAATTCGTATCTTTTAAAAAATTTTGTGACTCCCTTTGCAACCCCTTAGAGGATCCTGGTCCTTTGACTGGGAACCGCTGACAGTTGCATACTACTTGCAACTATGTTTTGACTGTATAATAGTCTTAACTGATACGAACAACGTTAATGATATTCATTCATTTAACTTCTATTTATGTTTTCTTACAGGTCTTTGAGTCTTAAAGGAAAACTACAGCAATAAGCAAGTTAAAGTATAAAGTCCTCTATAAAGTTTATAAAGATAGATGATTTGACTGGAGTTAATAATAAACTGATGTAACTCTACAGAGGATGTCCTGTTTGACATGGAGGTTTTGGAGGAACTAGGGATGGATGGCCAACCAGCCTTCATTTATGATGTGTTGAGAAACCAAAGAGCGGCACATCGGATCCTTCCACCTTTCCTCACTTGACAGTTTCTCTCTGTAAGCATTTCTATAAATTCTACTCTGTCCACCTCTGCTCATGCAGCCATTGTACTGATGTTTTCACGATGGCAGACACGCAGCTGACGATATGCAGCTATGTATGAAGCTCTGTAAGACACTCTGTCTTGGTGCTGGAAGAACTGCTTGTGGATAGTGCCAGTGTCAATGGGTGCTGAGTGCCAACTGGCACACATTACAAGTCAGCAAGATCAGCATTTACATAACAATGACATCATCCCCTAGCACCACTTAGCACACTTTGTGTTGCCATAGCAAGAACACGCCACAGGCTGAGAAAAGGCGTCTGCTGGTCTAATGGTTAATTATTCATATCAAAGAGGGTCAAATGACCAACATGTTGTATGTCGAATCTGAAACTTAATGTTTATTTTATGCCTCCATCAGTCAGAGTAGGTTTGGGTTTTAGTTCACTGGACTATTCAGAAAACCGATATTCCCACCTAGTTATCTTGTCAACAAATGGTTTTTCAATTGTGTTTTAGGGAAATAAGTAGAGAGATGAATGTATGGGGTTGCCAGATAATTACAGGGGTGACAAATAATAGAAAATAAGATTCTGAAACACAAAAGGATGTTTTTGTTTTGTTTTTTCAAAAAAATGTTTTGCTTTATCTTGTGAAATACTTAATAGTTTTATCCAGGACTCAAAAAAACAAAAAGAGGAAAATCACTCTTCACACACAGGAGAATAGTTGACACATGATATGCAGCCTATGATGAGGGTTTACAAACAAGCATTGCTTTGTATTATGGGGTCACAAGCAAAAAAGGTTGGGAACCACTGCACTATATCATCATGTAAAGTATGTCTATATTGAGGCATGAAATTGGAAGACTGCTGTGATCCACCCACTCCTGAGTCAAACTGGCGTCCTGAGGCAGAGATTTTACTCTTGTTAAAGTTAACGCTCAATGAGCAGTGACACTGACTGATAGAAAGTGAGAAATGATCAGCAGGGAACAGAAACTGAGCTGTTCAACACTGATCGATTAGTGATAGAGACATAATCTTTCACTGCTATAATTTCTGATATCTGCATGTAGGCTAAAACATGTCAGCAAGAATGGCTATAACTAAGGCTGGATGAGCAACTTCAGACGACAACCAGCCGAAAGCCGCAGAGTAACTGTGTTGCAATTGATTTGTGATAGTTCAAGTAAAGCCTTTACTATTTAAATTACCACACGGTGAATTTGTTGCCACCATGGGCTTACTGTACAATATGTAGAGATAGGGGGAGTAATGGAGGGTATATAGGGGCCCAGCATTTCATTTTTGCAGACCACCAAAGGACAGTAATCAGGCCATGGCTGTTTCATTTATAAATGTAATAATAAGGACACCAACAATCTTGTCGACTTACATTTGCATGTACCAAACTATAAGTGACACTTCTTTATCTAACCCTCTCATCTGTTAAACTTGACAAAATGCCAGACTTTGTGATGAACTGCAACCAGCTGAATTCAGGTCAAAGAATGAACCAAATTTCACAATTCTGAGAGAAAAAACCCCCCAAAAAACAGGACAGCATGCAGCTGTGAATCCTGGCCAGTCATTTTCAAAACCTGTCCCTCCTCCTCCTCTTCCTGCTGCTGTTTGACCCATTTTGGATGCAATAAGCAAGAGGGAGGAGGAGAGAGAGAAGGAAGAAGGAGAATGATTCAGCATGAACAAGCAAACAGCCAATGTCGCTGGTTGATGGTCAGATAGATTCACAGGCTCCACGGCTGCACAACTCAAACAACAGTTGCTAGTGTTTGTATTGTTGTAATGGCTGAAATCTAATTTCCCTTGCAGGCAGGAATAGCCTCAGACAATTTTTTTTAACCATATGACCTAAATTTCTGGAGGAATTTTGCTGCACTTTGCCTCCTAAGTGGTTTTGTTTGATGTCATCACACTTGGTCAAAGGTTGAGCCCTTTTTTTTCCAGCAGGCTGTAAATCAATTTGTAATGGAAAGCCCTCTGTACTAACAGACACATTCAGGTGAAAGACCACCCGTGACAGCTGATTGGTCATGTGACCCTCCTCACATTATCAGCACACACTTCACCTGACATCTTGTGCTGACACTGAATCAACTATCAACTGTCACAATGCAACCGATCATCACCTTTCGATCAGATGTGAACTGAATTGATCCGTTACAGTATGAAGACAGGACTCACCGGCCAGTCCTCCGCCTCCATCCCCGTGGCCCTTCCGTTTCTGCAGGATGAAATATGGATTTGCTCTCTCGGTGATCCATAATGCGCCCGCCAGTAACACATCTTCGGGACTGACCCACATAATTCTCCTGCTTTTTTTAAGGGGACATTGAACACACAGGACTGCTGTCGGCGACCATCAAACTGGTGTGGTTGTGTTCAGAAAGGATTATTAAATTACTAAAACACTGATGGGGGCCTGATATTCTCCTGAGCGATGTCTCGACACTTAAAAATATCGTCTACTGGAAGTAAGACGCGCGTGCAAGTGTTGCTATAATTAAACCTGCCAGGAACGGATCGGTTAAGAGGTCCAAACAGTAAATTCTCCTGCACGCAAACCCTGTCTTGCAGCACCAGCCCCCTTGTGTGCAGCACAGGTTTTTATATAAAAATCAATTTCTTCGAGGTTTCGTGGGCAGCCAGGCTCAGGGGTTTGCTGCCGCACAGCGCAGCGCAGTGCTGGGATCAGCCTTTGTTGTCCATGCTCCGCTGCAGGTGCGATCCAGCCAGTGTCCACGTTCGCGTTGTTACTTCACGGAGCAGATCGCGTTATTATCAAAATGAACAGTAAATAGTCTATAGGGTCTCCTGGGTGCGAAATCCCTCCGCGTAGTGAAGCACAAAGACGGTACCTCTGATGTTAAGCCAACAATAACGCTGCTGTCCTCTCCTCCTCCTCCTCCGCTGCCGAGCGTCACTGGCTGGCCATCGCGAGACGTCAACGAGCAGGAGGCGGAGACACGCGAGGAAATAATGAATGAATTAGTTAACATTTTTTTTATTTTATTTTAACATTAATCTCGTCTTTTATAGTAAGTTAGGATGCGTCTTGTTCACAAACATGGCCGGACTTCTTGTTGATGAGCCGCCGATAACCACACATTATGGTGGTGTTTGTAAACATGGCGTGATGGAAACATTCAGGTGTATGTTCAGGTGTTTACATATATTTCTATTCTAGTCTTTCAAATCACACCAGGGCCAGATTAAGGTGCTGCAGCTGGCCATGGGACAAAAATGAGCCGAGGGCCGCTATTGACCCCCACATACACACATTTTCCCAAGTCTTTTCACCCATTCCTATGCTGGAATCCCTGGTTTAGTACATCAGTCAGTTTGTGAAAATTTAACATAAATCTGTAACAGGACAGTCAATGCAAATTTATGCTGTGCAGCCATATACAGTTCGCTGCTTTATTTGAAATTCTACTGGAAACCCTTGAGCTTCCACTGTAGAGATGGTCAATAGTGGCCATTGAATTTTTATAGGCTATGATTTTTATGTATGGGACTTTATCAATTTTTCCCACTCCTACTGCAAAGATACAAAAAACAGTATGTCAGGCTGTGTTTTGATGATGCAGCCATGAATCAATAAAGGGTTTTAAATATTTTACAGGATATGTAAGAAATAAGATGTATTAACTGTATTTAATGTATTAATGATTTTTCCAAAACCTCTCAGTGGGAAACTGGATATTGAGGAGCTAAGGACATGCACCATGTAAGCAGAAAATCACTTAAAGTATAAAAAGGTATTAGATTGGTCTTTTTCACAGATGATACTCTCACATTTCACAAGAGTATAGCGCAGGTGTGAATAACGAAATAAACGATGGCTGAATTCCAGTTAGCTGCTTTATATTCAGGTTCTTGGTCTTGTGGATGCTAGCTCACTGGCACACTTGAATAGAACAGAGCCATCGTTAATGTTATTGGTAACACCTATGCTTCTCCTGCCATGACGAGTCAAAATGTCTGCTGTTAAAAAGGCCTCCACAAGTGTAGTAGCCATCTTACGGTCCTTAACATTTCAGTTTTTAATTGTGATTAACTGATGCATATTATCAAACAAATTTATAATTAATCAACACAGTAACTGACCGATAACCAGTGGCCCTTTAACCTGTTCCACTTTGTCTATCCTTGACTAACAGCCATCAAAAAATATACACATATCATTTTATTATTATTATTATATGAGCAAACTTATAATATATGAGATTAGGTGGTGAAAAACATATGACTATTAAATATCACACAAATGACACTAATTATGACACACACATCTGTGAGTTTTGCTGGGTTTCCTGCCCTTTGTGGTCTTTCAAAAACAGGATGCAGAAAGAGGGGGTGCAGCACTTTATTCATAGTTTGACTCAGCTCAGCTGAAACGAAGCTTCAAGTGGTTGTTTACCAACTTTCCCCTCCGGGAAACCGCACCAACTCGACACGACAGGCTGCACATTTACAGGATTGACTCCTCCACCTCAGTTGTTATTGCAGATGCAGGGACAGAAATGAGTGATTACCTTTTACAGTATGGTTTCCTCTATGGGTTTTGTACACAAGTATATTGTAATGAAAGTGAATGGGTGGGTAGGTGGGCAGGTGACATGACATTAATATAACCACTTCATGATCTTTTTATATTCAAGCGATTTTACTAATGTCAGCCTGGGGTGTTAGTCAACACACACACATCAGCTTGAGATGAAAAATGCCTCCATCTTTCTTTCTACTGCTTACAAAAACAACTTTAGTTTCCTTATTACAACCATTAGAAACAAAGGAAGATGTCATGTCTAGTGTAATACATAATGACCAAAAGGATTAATGAAGAAACATTAAGCTATACAGCCATTACTCCCTGGATCCTCTGGCTTCTAGGACAGAAGATTTATAGCTTCCTCAGTGACAATGAATAGTATTCATTGTATAGGAAACGGTGATACCATTCCCTTACAGCCCTCCGGTCCTGTCAAACAATTAACAGTAACATCAAGTCTCGTACAGTCTGTTCCACTTCTTAGTTCCTGAATCACATCCCCTTCTTTATGTGCATGTACTCAGTTCTTCCTTTAAAATACGGGAAGAAAAACTTTGTGTGTTTGTGTTTTTCTTTTTTTGCGCATTTTATGGAGTTGGTTTTCTCTCTCCTCCCGAGGGGGAAAAAAAACACAAAGAGAGCTTCTTTTAAAACCAAAATATGTTGGTTTATTTTTGCTCTTCAAAAGACATTTCCCCATTTTCTCTTAGGGGATGAGCAGGCTTATCATAAATCATGGTGGAAGCTGAAGAAACAGAACCGTGTTCCATGAAGTAGGATATATAACAGTTAAAGTTTAACTAACCTGTTACAACATCTAAAGAACAGAGTAACAATATGAAATAGCAGGATGGTTTCAAAAGTTACTGGGTGAAGAAACAGTAAATTAATATAAATTTTTACATCCAAATCTCAGATTCAAAAGTGTCTGTATTCAGTTTCCTGGGAAACAAAAGCAGGATCAGTGAAGAGAACACTGTCTGGATCTCTGGTATAACACTGTATTAGGTAGGACACATCTGTCAAACAAACTTTCCACAGGCTATGTACTGATACAGAACACTCATTTCCAGCAGAACAAACAACTGACCTTATACAAAAAGTGAATTAAGTCCTTCTGAGCTTATTACTTTCAAAACTAACTACAACTGTCCCCTTCTTCAGGGTTTTTTTTTTGCAGTTCAGTGGAAACAGCCACTATGCATCAGGGGAAAGCTTCTATATCTTAGCAGATACTTCCCAACTAAATGGGATTCTGCTGAGGAATTTCCCCGTTTCTTCTTACCATGCTCGGTATGACTATGTGCTGGTTGTCCTCGTGTCTCACTTCAACAAATCCCCACACACATACTGTGCATTATCATGGGTACTGTAGTGCCCCCCGTTGGTAAAATTCAAAACTACAGCTTTTCATAATTTAAAAAAAATGTAACCGTAATGCTCATATCTGTCCAACAGAGGGAAACATACTCCTCACAATCATTTACCTTGGCTTTCACTACAAAAGTATCACAGTGGACACTCGAATATAACACCCATGTGATTGTCGAACATCTAATTCCACAATCATTGGCATTACTGTGTTGCTTCAACAGCCTCCACTGCTTCTGGGAAGGCTTTCCACAACATTTTGGCTGCAGGGATTTGCGCCGAGCTATTTCGAGCAGCGCTGTTAGTTTATTTGATTTCACTGTCGCTCAAGGTTTGGGATTTGCAAACTCCCTTGCCGACGACTTCAAAGGCAGCTCCCTTGTAAGTTGCAACACACTGGGCATCCGTGCGAAGGTCTGGCTGAATCTGCTCCCAAATCTTCTTTTTGGGGTTCAACTCTTTATCTGGTTCACCTGCAATTGAGAAGTCATTTTGATACATTAGAGGAAATTCTTCTCTTCTCTACTACACCATCACACATGCAGGATTTATGATTTCGGGACTCTTCTATATATATATATTTTTTAGTGCCGTGTAATGCCCTTGCAGAACATACTTGAAACCATGGGTTGTCGTGTGCTCCTGTAATAGCCCCCACCCGTTTAAAAAGGCTTCCACAAGATTATGGAAACTGGCTGCAGGGTTTTACTCCCATTCAGCCAAGAGAAAACCAGTGAGGCCAGCAGTGGGGTTTGGCGATGAGGCCTGCTCACAGTGTGTATTCGAATTCATCCCAAAGGTGTTTGATTGAGTTGAGGAAAATCATTTCTATGTGCATGGGGGGAATGTCATTTTGAAAGAGGAAAGAACCTCTCCTAAACGGTTGCCACAAAGTTGGAAGGACACTACTGTATAAAACTGTGGATGCTGTACCACTAAGATTTCCCTCAACTGGAATTAAAGGTGTCTATAAACAGTGCAAGTATGAGACGGGTCTCATAAAGTCTCTGTGTCAGACAGTACGATATAAACATTGAGGCAGATGTGCGATAAATGCCTGATGAACTGTGGTGCTACAATGTAAATAGAAGAAGACATGAGCAGAGGCATCCATACTCACCACTCTCATGTTCTGAAAATATAGCAAAGCAATAAACAAGCTGACACCTCCATGCATCCAGGGGGGGAAAGAGAGCTACATATAATATCCGTTTTGCAAAGTGAGTTTGATTAAGCTAGCACAGCAGTGTACCTCGTCTCATTTCACCTCATAATATGATGGGTCGGTTTGTGGGTTGTAGCAGCAGGCACTTTGTGGGATTTTGACACTCAATTTTCCGACACAGTTAGCATTTGGATGCAGTCTGTCTTTGGTCACTGAAGGCCTAAATCAGGTGTCTCATGGTGTGTTGTAGGACCACCGTTTCTGACTCACCGTGTTTCTCTCATGACGTTCTGAGAAAGTATCATGTTCGGTGTCTTCAGAGGAATGAATGCTTAACACCACTGTTGTCTCTAGCAGCAAGAAGGTTCTTCATTTCCTTAAGACAGCATTTTGTGGAAAACTCTTTCAGGAGGCTCAACACAGTGACAAGTCATCAACAAGTCACTCTCTGGTGAGCATGTACTGTATCTCTATTGTCTGTTTGGTTGAGAATGATCGTAACATTTAAGATAATGACTTATGTGTTTATGGGGGTACAGTAATCGGATAATGGTACCTGGGCAGCCCTGAAAAGTTACTCTGTCCCCTGGTAGTGCTCCAACTGGAGGATCAAGGATTTCGACTTTGTCTGGCGAGCTAGCACACATGACCATAGCCTGGGACACCACCCCTCTCATCTTGGCTGGCTTCTGGTTGCACAGCAGGACTGCCATGCGGTTCTGCATCTGCATGGGAGACAGAAGATTACGTACAGCCCACATGTCTTACACAATGGAGAAGAAAACCAAATCTATGCCCAGTTAACATAAAAAAAAAAAACACCTTTGATTGATGTGGTCTGTTTTGTTTCAGGACCAATCCAATATAAATATTAGTTCTAATTCTAATGTCTTAATACATGATTACTGTGTCCGGGGATTTATGGTTTGTGTGCCTCTCGTGCCTGGAGACCTCTGTGGCTGACCAAAATTTATAAAGATTATTGGCAGTTTCTGCCCAAAACTCAGAAGAAGAAATTCAGCATTTCCCGAGACGATGGCTGTCAGATGCAAGGAGATGCTTCACATCCTTCTGTTATTATATGCGTTTGCTGTATAAATCTAAAATCACTCATGTTGTTAGGAGTGACTGTATTGAGAGTTTTTCATCTAAAGGCAGGGATAGTATATGAATGTTTTTTAATCAGTATTTAGAAAACACACCACTTGACCTAGGTAATATCTTATTGTACGTGCATTGTAGACACTTGTCTGAACAGTGTAACACTGTTTTATGTAATACTTTATCTTATTATGTATTATTTCCTAATGCCTAATATTTATTCTCATATAATAGAGTATTTCCATCAAACTCATGATGCATTTCCTCAAATATTTCACTTCTATTTGCTTGACAAAACTATAGATATGACAGTCAAAGCAGAATTACATTTTATATCTATTGGCTCTGTAAATCAAAACTCTGTACAAGCCGAGTTCTTTTTATGGACCTTGCTTTGTGCATGTTGAAACAGGAAAGGGCTGACCCAAAACTGTTGCTGAGAAGTTTCACATACACTATTGTGCAAACTGTAGACAGGAGAAACTTAATGTTACAGAATACAATGATAAATATCATTATATGCCCAAACCATGTAAGACAAGCTCAGACCAAAAGTGCAAAAAAGGTGTGTGGATTAATAAACCAGCAAAAAGGCAGCAGTAACAAGAAGAGTGTGCGTTGTCTTTCCAGCTGCAGTAAGAAAGCATTTAATAAAGCTGTGCTATAAAATTCCATCACTGCAACACCACCAATGAAGCCCACCAATGTCTAATATTTGTCTTTGTGTGTGGACAGGTTCCCTATTTTAAATGCCAAATGCTTTTTTGGCAAAGATGGACAATGTTTTGCATACATGACTTCGACAGACATATGTTTCCATTTAAATGATACACTATCTGTCCAAATTTTTTTTTTTTCATTGTTTGGGCTCAGCGCATAGTTGAAATGAAGGGAAATATTACTGCTACACTATACAATGACATTTTACACAATAGTGTGCTTCCAGCTTTGAGGCAACAGTTTAGGGAAGGCCCTTTCCTGCTTTCCAACATGACAATTCCCTGTGCACAAAGAGCCTGCCTGCACAGAGCCCTGACCCCAATCCCATCCAACACATTTGGGATGGACTGGAACACTGACTGCGAGCCAGGCCTCATCACCTAAAATCGGTGCCTGACCTCACCAAAGCTCTTGCGGGTGGATGGGAGCAAATCCCTGCAGCCAGCTTTCAAAATCATGTGGAAAACCTTTCGTAAGAGCAAATGGAGGGAGGGGGGATGTCAATGTTCAAAACCCACATACACACTAGGGGTAACGTTGGAACATGGTCAAATAAATATGTGGACTCCCCAAGTTAAAATAATAGTTAGTTGAAGCCGTTATAATTAAATCTAAAAATCACATTCCAGAAATTCTTTAATCCCACTTCACAAATTATACAACGGTATAATAATGTACCTGGTCCACTGGTATGTGCTTAGCCAGTTCACTGACCACTGTCCTGTGAGAAGCCTCTCCCACATCCACGTGCTCCATGTACAGGCTATCAGTCTCTGGAAGCTGCATGGCTGTGATGATACGTCCAACACGTAAATCCAGACGTGACACGTCCACTTTAGGATCCTCTTGGCTGGAGGGAGCCTGCTTCTTTTCCACTTTTTCCCCTCCTGGCATAAAAAAGACAAATAACCGTCAAATCAGTTGGGAACATAAACACACTAAATCACTTATATTGTGTTATAGTGTTTGTTTGCAATCATTTTCCTCCATGGAATGTGAGTCTGTTGTTTTCTCAGCGCAGAAAGTCAGACAGTTTTGCTGACAACAGGGATCTGTAAACTTTCATGTTACTGAAAAAAATGTGCATTGTAGGAAATGGCACTGAGAATATTTCAACAAACTCATATCTTCCAGGGGAATTATAAAAACAAGACAGAGTCTTGAGCCACGCTAGCACCTCTGTGAGGCTGCACTTGTTAACATGCTAACATCAGCATGCAAACAAGCTCTCATTGATAATGCTAACATTTTGATGTTTTGCATGTGTGATGTTTACCATGTTCATCTTAGATTAGCATGCTATCATGCTAACAGTAGTTGGTCATAAAGCAAATTATAGGAAAAAATAATTAATTTGCCAAGACGCTGGAGCTAGAGGAGAAGGTATCACAACTAATCCTGAGAGAAATTTGAGTGTTTTACTGTTGAGATATTTCACTTAAAACCACAGTGATGAACCTGTTGATGATGCCACCACAGTCGTAGGATTAATCCTCTGGGCGCCATGAATGTCTATACAAAATTTCATGGCAATCCTTAGAACTTGTTTTTGAGATATTTCAGTCAGACTGATTCACAAATGCAGCATAATCTGCAGCATACAGTACAATGAAATCTTAGATAAAAGTGTGCTTTCAACTTTGTGTAAACATTTTGGGGATGTCCCTTTCCTGTTTCAATGTGACAGTGCCTCCAAGCACAAAGTGAGGTGCACAAACAAACGGTCTTCTTAGTCTGCTGCGGAAGAGCTTGACTGGTCTGCAGAGAGCAAAGACCCCATCCTACACATTAGCGGTGAACTGGAATGCAGAATGTGAGCCAGGACTTATCACCCAAAAATCAATGTTGGACCTCACTACAGCTTTTGTGGCTGAATGGGAGCAAATCCCTGAAGCTAGCCTCCAAAATCCTGTGGAAAACCTTCCAAGAGAGTGGTGGCAGTATATTAATGTGCATGGTTTTGGCATGAGACTGAGTTTTCTGAGGTACTGTAGATGTAATGGAAAGCAAGGATTGAAAGAAAAGTTTGTCCTCCCTCTACTTAACCTCTTTTCTCCAACTACAGAAAATCTGGTGTTGCTGTAAGTGCAGTGAGTTTTTCGTTGAAATTAAGAATGTGAACAAGTTGCATCACACTTCAGATCAAAACCGCTTGTTTGCAATCAAGGAGAAATTGCAGCTTTGCAAAACCAAACATATTTATGTCCTCGTATCATGAGGTAGCTGTGTAGAGAAGAAAAGGATGACACACAACAACCAGTGCAGGTCCTCTCAAACCACTGCCCTCGGTTCAGAGCTACCAGACAGGCAAAGTGGGATAATTGCCCAAAAGTTCCAAGTTCATTGCATGTTAGATTTGTTGAGGAATTAGCACCATTAAAGTACAAAATATATATGTTATATGTTCTGAGGCCTGTATTACGAAGCAAGTTCAACATGATCACATAACTAGAATTAAAAACACTAGTAGGCCTAGTGGTTTACTATGAGAACTGTGACAGGTCATCCATCCTTCATCTTGTTTAACTGGTGTTGTAGAGCAACAAAATATAATTTCAAGACCAGAATTGTTTAAATTTATTCTGAATTCAATTAATGTAAAGCACGTTTTTATCAAATTACTTCCATTTTTCTGTGTGGGACAAGTAATTAACACACAGAAAAGCTGGGGAAAAGGTAAGGTAGTATTATAATTCCATCATAGAAGTACTGTAAGGCTGCAGCCAACATCTTCAGTGATTGTTCAGTAAATAAAATATGGGAAAATAGTGAAAAACAACATATTAACATATTAAAATTACTTGTTTTGTCAGACCAGCAGTCTAAATTACCTATTAATTAATAACTAATTAATCAACTGGACATTTCAGCTCTTCAGAAGGCTACTAGTTGGTTTGTGGGTGTCTGTGGGGGTCAGTTAGGGCCCAACAACACATTCTTTACCTGCAAACCCTCAGGAATCTGTCCTTGCAGCCCAGCCAGTAAACATTAAAACAAATTGACCATGAAACGAACATCTACTTTGATAGTCTCCCTTAATGCATATTGTGACTTGAAGAAGTTCGGTTTGACTTTTGAGTTTCAGCTGAGAAGAACTGGATCAGCTCTAAACCTCACCAAGGCTCTTGAGGCTGAAAGGGAGTAAATCTTTGCAGCCAGGTCCCAAAATGCAGAAGAAAGTTTCACACGAGGAAATGGAGGGAGGGAGTGTCAGCTTTCAGCATTCACATATGTGTAACATTGGTATATGGCCAAAAGTATGCGGACACCCTCACACACGTACGTGACTGCTGAACCTCTCCTTCCCACACCTCCTGAACGTACCTTTAGGCTTGTTGTATGTGGACACTCGGCCGCGGAAACCCATCTCATGGAGCTCCCGGCGGACAGTCCTGGAGCTCACACTGGCCCCAGAGGCAGTTTGAAACTCGGTGGTGAGAGCTTCCACCGAGGGCAAACACTTCTCCAGCGCGACTCTCTCCAGCATTTGGCGGTCCTCCTCTTTGAGCTTGTGCGGTCGGCCGCTCCGGGGCAGAGCCGTCGTTATCCCTCCGCGTTTCCACTTCAGAATCACGGAGCTCACAGTGGAGCGAGGCAGGTTCAACAGCGCGGATATCTCACGCACCGACTTTTTACACAGGTGGCATCCGACAACAGTGCCCCGCTGAAAGTCACTGAGCTCCTCACTACGACCCATTCTCTCAGCAGTGTTTGGAGATTGCATACTGCATTGATTTCTGTCCTCCTCGTTTTCGTTTTCTTCTTTGGTTTTTGGCCGTTTAGATGCTACAAGGCAAATTACTGCCCCCCACAGGAAAAAAATATTACAACAATAACAATTCATTGACTATATATCAGCTGTTGGTTCTTATATAACAACAACAACAACAACAATAATAGTAATGATGATTATAATTGCAACCCATGTATTTATGTCATAGGTTTATAGTTAATCAAAAACCCATTTCTGTGCAGAATTTATTATTTTCCTTGTACTTGTATATATTTCTTTTTATGTGTATTTATTTTGGGGAGCTTTTATTTTGTTAATTGTATTTTTGTTGTGTGACCTTTGACATTTTGCCCGTGTCACTTCCTGTCGGTTCGCGCCGTTCGCCCTAGTCGGCATCAAGCTTCGCTGAGGAGAGGTAAGAGTATACTAATGCTCCTGTCAATATCTATCTAATATATAAAAACAGACATGAATTTCATTGTGTATAGGTCACAAACATTGTTCCTTGTTGTTATATCGGCTGTTTAAGTGTGTTTATGTAGTTTTATTATGTACAGCAATTTTTTTGTAGCATGCTAGTTTCTTAAGCTAGGCTAATGGTGTTCGGAGATAGTTTCTCATGCGGTTCGCCGCTCTCTCCTTTTAAAGGTTTGCATGAAGAAACGTGGTCATGAGAAATTGCTGTACTGACATTATTGTGTACACACAGGTATGTGACATCCCCCTTTGTTATTATATTTTGAAATTTTGATTTATATTGACAATTTAGTTATAATGTAGTGTATATTTTAATGTATGCTTATATTTTTCTAACATATTGTAAAATTGCCGCTGGTGAGTGAGGGGATATTTTTTTGCGGAATATCGTTATTGTAACTTTGATCAAATGTGATGTATTTTGCTGATTTGATGTAAGAGAAAGTTGTAAATGTAGTTGTATGAGCTGCCCTCTGTGCGCTCAGTTGGCATCAGGCTGCACTGAGGAGAGGTATGCATGTGGGAGCCTGGTCATGAGAAGTTGCTGTACTGATTTGTTGTGTTACACACAGCCTGCAAGAATAAATCGTCCCCCTGGCTGGTAAGACAACAGTTGTCCTCCTTGCATCTTTTGACATACATGGACACAACGCAGAGTTCATGGCAAGATGGAGCACCAGACTGGGCCAGCTACAGTGGTGCCGTGACCCTGATCCACACTGCTTCAGACTGGTTCATCATTGTTCCTGGAGCTGTGGATCAACATCAGCTTAGTCACCAGAAGTTGCCACATATCAATTATTCACGTCAATGAACTTTTTTTTTTGTTTAGTCATTTTTTTATTTCCTATTTTGAGGGTATAGCTATTTCAGTGCATTTTATTGTGTACAGTTTAAAAATGACATATGGGATAAATGGATGAGGAGAGGGTCCTAGCTTTTAATTTTGCTGTTGGAAGGGGGAATTTATCGGTGAATTACCTTGTATTCCTGTTTGAGCTGCAAATAATGTAGATACCAGCTTTCAGTTCCACTCGCATACTTGTTCATGCAGCTTCTAGTCCTAGTCAGAGAGATGCACTTTCAGGTCTCTCTAAGCTCTAAACTTGAGCTGTTTGTTGTGCTGCCTCGATGATCTGCTTGTGTTTGCTGCAACTGAAGAGGAGGCTTTGAAGAGGTTGGAGATTGTTTTCCAGCGACTCAGATTTCACAACTAACTGAGCCCCAAGAAATGCCACTTAATGAGATCGTCAGACAAGTTTCTGGGACACATAAATGGCAGTGGAGTGGCCGTGGATCAAGCAAAAATTGAGGTCATATCCAACATGTCAAAGGCAGACCTGATGGAGGATGATGGCTGCACACCTTCTGTAAGGAGAATAAAATCCTTCCTTGGAGAGGTGTTTTACTACCACCACTTCATCCCTAATTGCTCCTCGGTAGCCAAGCCCTTGTTTGCTCTCACTGCTGTGCAAAAGAAATATGGAAAAGTCAGAACAAACTCTAATGCTGGCTCTTACAGGAATTTCTTTATTTCAAAAAATAAACAGCCCACAGGCTCAAGTTTCTAGCCTTGAAATGGAGTGGGTGTGAGAAGTTCAGCCATTGGTTAAGATGTCATTCTTTTACGCAATGGACTGATGACAACCCTCTTACCTTTATCATGACAAAACCTGAGCTTGATGCTTGCGAACAACACTGGATGTCCAAGCTCCCCGCCTATATTTTTTTACCTGAAACACGTACCTGACAACAAGAACATAGTTCTCCTCAGTCGACATCAGGCTGCGGTGAAAGTAGTAAATGTAGGGATATGAGTTGCACTCTGCGCTCAGTTGGCATCAGGCTGCGCTGAGGAGAGGTATGCATGTCGAAACCTGGTCATGAGAAGTTGCTGTACTGATATTGTGTTACACACAGGCCGCAAGAATAAATCATGCCCTCTGGCTGGCAAGACAACAGTTGTCCTCCTTACATCTTTTGACATACACAGACATTACGCAGAGTTCATGGCAAGATGAAGTACCAGGCTAGGCCAACTACATAATACTAATGATGATAATAACAACAAAAATAATAATACTAAGGATGTCCACCTTGGAGTTTCTCAAATTCAAAGCTCTACCTGGACTGGTAAATAGCCCCTAACCCTAACCCAAATTTTCTTTTAACAGGGCCCACAAGCCCACTGACTGGGCTATGGGCACGCACTTGTGGGGTGGAATTATTCAAGTTTGAATTTTTAAAATTCAAATTGCAATATGAAGGAAGACCACCAGGGGGACCAAACCTCATACACATGTGGGGCAAGACATAAACTACCACACCCACCAGGTCCCATATGTACACCCACCCCCTGGCCAGATTTATTAGGAATAGGAATTTGTTTATTTGCAGATCTGTCTTATATTTGCAAGATATTTTTGTGAGTTTATTTATGCAAAATTGTATTTGTGAAAGGTGTTTTATATTTACAGATTACACATTTACTCAATGATTGTCAATCTGTTCACACAAATATCACTGAGACAAATCTACCTGCATAGACAGGAGATGAAAATGTTTTTGATAAGACAGGATTGAAGAAAAGAGGAAGAAAGGAGAGCAGAGGTGGAGCAGATGTAAGAGAATAAGATGAATTTCAAATTTTAAAATCTTCAGTTTATGATCAGAAATTAAATTAATTAAGTAATTAAAACTTTTTGTTTCATATTTTCTTTGACTGGAGGGATATTTCCAGGGATAGATGAGTGGAGTTGAGAGTGAAAGAAGAAGAAAAGAGGAGGAAATGAGTGATCAGGAGTAGATCAAATAAAATACTGTATGATAATATTACAGTACATGTTTACGTTGTTTATGCTATGATGCTATTCCTTAAAGAAATTAATATAATTAGTGTAAATGTTCTTCTGTTGGTCTAATATCCAGTTCAGAGTAGTGAAGACATTTAGTTGGCCTTATTGTGGATCTATGTCTGGTCAGAAAGAACAGCACATACTAATATTGTCTGGATTTAAATGTAGGTTTGTCATCTAAACGTTAAATCTGTGAATTCTACTCCAGCATAGTGTAACAAAAATAGGTTTCAAGATTAGTTATGCTGTTTATGCCAAATTCATTCCCGGAGTCATGTAAATACAAAATAGTAACATCAGACAATTTTGCCCCTTTTTTTGTGGCAGTAGTAAATATTAGTCATTGTCAGAATTAGTTGTGTTGTGGTTTCAGAATGATGGAGACAGAGAACAATTAGATAAAAAAATGATGCAGGCTCGGGATGATTTTTTCCTGGGTAACTATCATGATTTCCCCTGGGGGAGCATGTCCCCTTAATATAGACTAAAGCCTGGGGCTAAGCCCCCGAATGTTTGCTCTATCTGGTCCCTGACAAACATCCAGCAGCCAGTCTTATGGCATCTAGCACGTGCTATAATTTATTTTCATCGTGTTTGTATTTCTGTGCCAGTGGTTTATATGATTTATGACTGTTTTAGTTTGTCCACATGCCACAGGGCGACAGAGGCACCTTGTCCACGCCCCGGTCACGTGTCAATGAGCGTGGAGCCAATCCTGAGCGAGGACGGGAAACAGCTGACGGTGGACAACAACACACGGTGTCGTCTTTTCCTGCAAGTAGTGGCGTGTAGTGGACTCCTGTGCACGTAGCTCACGAACTCTTTGGGCGCCTCATCTATGAGGTTCTGGTGTCTGGCCCTGGCTTTTCACAAAGATTAATGCATTTGTAACGTGCAGCTCCTTTTAAAGGAGGGACGTGCTGCGAGCTTTCCCAGTGAGGAGGACGCCCGGAGCTCGTCATTCCTCCCCAGCCAGCCGCACAATGGCACCGTCCCTCATCCGAGCTTGCCGCAGTCTGGCTCTCTCGACGTGGCTGCTGTCGTTTTGCTTCGTCCACTTGCTGTGCCTGGACTTCACGGTCGCAGAAAAGGAGGAATGGTACACAGCTTTTGTCAACATCACCTACCTGGACCCCGTCACTTCGGAGGTCAAGACAGAGAAAACCGAGTACGGTCGGTACGGAGAGCACTCGCCCAAGAAGGAAGCCAGAGGTCTGGTTCTGGTGCCGTCCCTCCCGCAGGACAGACAGGTGTGCGACCCCCACGTCAGGTTCCCTCCTGTCTCTCACAACATCGCCTGGGTGGCGTTAGTGGCTGCGGGAAATTGTACATACAGAGAGAAAATCCGTAACGTTGCAAATCTCAACGCCTCTGCAGTTGTCATATACAATGTGGGCTCAAGCAGCGCCAACGACACCATAACAATGCCCCATCCAGGTAAGAAACAACCTGTCAACCTTCAAGTTGAGTCTATCATTATTATTTTTATTATTCTTATCTATTTTTATTCCAAGTCTCTCTCAAAATAGTTCACTGGCTGTGTTCTTTCCTGCAAGCAGAACATTCACCTCACTACAGTTGTCCAGTCGTGACATAGAGGCCTTAGAGTACTAATGTCATCAATCAGTTGCCTCTTTAGTTGGACACCTCTGGCCCAGATGAATGGTTTTCATTGTTCTGCATCCCTGTAATCAGCTGAATAATCAGTTTGTTTATTGGTAAAGCAGAAAACAAACTGGCTCCCCTAGCAGATTACTGATATCCACTGGATAGATCTGTTGCATCTGCTAATTGGTTTTATGATTGGTTGCAGATCTTTGTTGAAGTGTGGCTGTAGGTGAAACCTGTATAGGCTATGTAATTATGTACAACTAGGGTTGGATAAAGTCTTTTAAAGTTCAGGTACACGTACATGCACATCCATACCCATCCAACAATTATCTGCAGTATTAGTATTAAAACAATACCTGTACACTGTTACCTCATTCCATATTCTTCTTCTAATGTACATGGGCGTGAGAATGTTTTGACCACAAATGGTCTCCTTCAGCTTCTGTTACTTGACACTGTTGGATACTTGTTGCTTCAGACACACATTGGTTGGTACAATAAACATACTGAAGTTTGTCATCCAGCCCTAAAGTATACACACATGGATGCATTAGAAAATGTATCCTTGTGTATATACCGTATATATGCATTTTCTAATAATTACTTAAAACTACACATCAATCAACAGACATCTTTCCCATGCCTTCACTGCATCTGTTTGATGACCCAAAATATTACCTCTAATAACACAGTGGAATAAACACTTTGTACATTATACACTCATTCAGAATTTGTGTGAATAAATTTGACTCACAAATGCAGACAGTTATGCACAATGTCAATCTTCCCAGTAAGTGAAAAATAAGAAAATGTTCATTTCATTGCAGTCTCACCATGTGTTTAGTGTTCACTGGTGGTGTTTACCTGTTATTCTGTGACTGTTGATACATGTCCTGATGTCTTATTATTATTGTGATTATTTCGAAGTGTTTGTAGTTGCTGAAGAAGGTGAGAACATATTACTTTAATGATTAAAGAGCATGAACATTATAATTTAAAATTAAAAGGGTAATGGTTTTTCAGTATATGATTCTTTGAAATGATAGAGGTGTTGTCTCTAATCAAAACAGACAAGGTAAATGCTTGTTATATGTGCCAAGTAGCCCAGATAGTATAGCGTGAGTGAAACCAAAAGTCTGCACACAAGTTTTCTTTACTGAATTTATGCTTGAAGAAAGGAACCACTGTAATCAACATGTAAACACACAATTTAAAGTTTTGCAGATAAGCACGGGCTGAAGACTCACAGGTAAATGACTACTCAAGACAAAGCTTAAGAGGAAGAACAACAACAAAAAAAAAAACTGTTTTCAGAACTGAAATGAGTAAATAATCACTGTGTAAACAACACACCCAACAAACCTTTGGAGATAGTCCATGCAAAATACCTTGAAAACACAGACACCAGTTTCAACTTCAGGTTCTTCCAAGGAAAGTCGCTTTGCTTGTTTGCTTGTTTGCTGGAGGCAGGGCAGGCTGATGCATAGATAATTGGACAAACACTTGACTGTTTAAATAGCATCAGGTGTAGTAATTTGCTTGCTAGATGTTTATGACAACTATGTAAAAGCATGGTCATCTTTTGATGTGCTCTAGAAATCGTACTTAAAATCGGTCATAGACAAAGACGGGGTTTAGTTTAACTAGAAGGCTCATAAATAGGCTGTTCAGAGATTGCATAAGTCACAGTGGAGATTCCTCTTCAAATGAATTGTAGTGCCCGTTAAGCTAGAGGGATGTACAGTGTACACATCCATGGCTCTGCTGCAAGATGTTGAAGGTGTTTCTATGTGATGATGGGATGCCTTGTTGATCTTTGTGGGGATTTATTTTTTTACTTTTTTCATTGAGCCTGGAGCTCAGATAATCATTTTTTTTGTTCATATGCTCTTCATCAGCGCAGGTACTCACTGACACAGGAGCTTGAATACCTGTTCTGCTGTGTAAGGTGTTCTGCCTTTTCATATTGCCAGCACCTTGCATGGCAGCTCTGCCACTGTGTGTGTGTGTGTGTGAGAGAGAGAGAGAGAGAGAGAGAGAGAGAGAAATTGTAAAGTGCTTTGTCTGTTAAAGTAGGAAAAAAGTAACTCCTATTTGGAATAAACCTTTTTCTTTCAAGCCTGCTAAGCAGTTACAGTATAAAATACTTTCTTAGTTTAAAGTTTAACCTGTCATGTCTCACCCCTTATTTCTATTATAAGCACACTTTTTGTTATTTTTTGAGAATAAAAGTTGACACTTAGACCTTCTGCAGTAGTTATAAGCAGTGCCCGCTTTTCCACTTGACGTTTATTTCCATTGGAAATGTGCTCTATGTTGCTGTTGCTAGTTTTCATAAAGGTGTGGCTGACCTCACCAACACACCTGTGGCGGACAACAGCACAATGCATGAAGTCTATTGGACAAAAGGATCTTTACAAAAACAGATGTTCAAACAAAAAGTATACAACACCTGGAGACATAATAGTTGAGTCATTTTTAACTGAAAGGGTTCTTTTGTACAATAGTGTCACTTGTCAAGATATGTAGATTTAAAATCCTATTCAGAGCCTCTAAAGCTGTCACTCAAATTCAGTATCTTGCCTGACACTTCAGATCAAACATTAACCTAACATTTTTTTAGACTGAAGTCAAGAACAGGTGTGGATGGGCTGGAGGCCACATGTCCTGGTCCTGGTAGCATCACGTGGACAACCTGCAGCATTACAATTCGACTTACTCTCTTCATACAGTGGATACTTACAGCTGTACTAGTAAATGTTTTTATTTCAACAATTCATCGAATGACTGTGTGTAATGCGAGAGGTGCTGATCATAGTGACAAACTCCATGGCAGCTGTTTACAGCAGACAAGTTCTTAAAAACCCAATTTATGTTAAATAACAAACAGCACCAACAGCAGGCTTGTCAAAGTTAGTGACTAGCTGGTAAAAATACTGGAACATTTAGCAGCTAAAGCAGCTTCTCAGGAGTTGGTGGAGATGGACACTGATCCAAAAGGAGAGTGAATGATGGATTTGCATACATAAGGTTGTCCAAATCATGACTTCAGCTGAATTCTAACGTTGCTCTGTGTTGGCTGGATGTTTAAATAGGCAACTGTGTGCTAACTTGTTTGGCACAACAGCTATATAAAGTGGTAACACTGTATGTCACTGTTGTGTTCATTCCCTGATGGACTTCCCCCGTGCAGCTTGCTGTTAATACGCCTGTAGTTTTCCTAAGCATTTTTTTTTATGCAGGTCTGTTATATAAAATTTAATATTTTTCCATTAATGTAGTGCTATTTTTACTTGAGTAAATGGTCTGCCAATGTGCCTGTGCAGGGGATCTACAGTATTTGACCAATAATCCTCCTCTATTCCTCTGCTCTTGAAGCAGCAAACAAAGGCTTCAGAGAGCAGCCCTGGTTTACCTGCTGCAAAAGATCAAAGACACCAGACTGTCCCAGCTTCGAGCCATGACATAAATATAAACTGAGACAGTTAAAGAGACAGAGAAGGCAGCCATGAGAGGTGTGATGACAAAGCTAGTAAATAGGAGGCAAGTAACAGAGAGTGCAGTGACAAAGGAACATGTCTCAATGTGTAGATTGAATGTGAGGGAGCATTCGCTTTCCAGAAGCAACACAGCTGGACTGTAAAATCCACAGTTGCCAATCAGAAACCTCTCATGGCCTGTCTTTATTTAATCCTTCCTTCCCTTGGCCAAGCGGTGTCAAACTCGTGTTTCCATAAAGCCAGCTCAGATAAATTTGGGTTTTTCAGTTCTTAAAGTGTGTGGGTTTATCCAATCACCCTGTTGGTCTCGATGAAGCTTTAAACAGCAAAACCCCTCTTCCTGTCAAAACTCCAAGAAGATAGATTCCACTCTCATATCATATACAGCAGCCAGTTAGAGTAGCTCAGCATACAGACTAGAAACAGGGGGAAACGGCTAGCCTGGCTATGTCTAAAGGAAAAAAAACAATCCATCATCCATCAATTCTTGTTAGTTTGTGTTAGCCATAGAGCAGTAACTGTTCAGTGCCAAGAGAAAATCCAGCACACAACCCCCACTTAACTTTTTGTGTGGTTTAATCAAATGAAATGTAACGTGTTAATCAGTGAGCTTTAGATGTGCTGGTGGATGAGTTTTGTTACCACAGGCTAGCTGTTTACCCCTCTTTCCATTCTTTATTCTAAGATAATTTGCTGATTGCTTCATCTTTGTATTTACTTACATAAGAGTGGTATCAAGCTGCTTATCTAACTCTCGACAAGAAAGCAATTAAGCATATTTCCCAAACTGTTCCTTTAATCAAATACTCTGTAGCTTTAATACTTCCATGATTAAACCACAGTGTAGTTGGCTTTGTGTAACTGTCAGGTACAGTTGTTAATAATGTGGTTACCAGTTAATTCTTTGGTAATCTGTGCCAGTGTCACAGACAGTGAAACTGACTGACACTTGAGATTGAACAGGCTGTTGTCTACTAAATTACCCCGCTCAGTATTTATTCCTCCTTGCCTCCACATTTTGGCCTAGTGGGTCTGGAGGACATGAATCTCTTCACAAGATCAGCCTCAGTCTCTGACATTGCCCTCCTGTTTTAGAAGCAGCTATTTTTGTCCACTGTGACTGCGTCACTGTGAGCAGAAGGAGATAAGAGTCCAGGCTTAGGGAAATCTTACATACCTCATCGTACCATTCCTTATTTCTGTTGGCTGTGAAGCTGAGGCTGGACATACATGGGCAATGTGGAGTCTGGATGCAACAGTTTAATTACAAACATAGGCCAGAACTGGAATGACGACATATGACAGCTGATGGCCTTAGGGTCCAAATAGATGTTGTGTTCAGCAGTGTATTACCATCTGTTTGCTGTCCAAACACAAGCTTTTGTTTTCTCACTGTTTGCAGCAGGGTTTGTCTTAAAGGCTCTAACATGGAAATACTGCTAAATGGATAACTGTTTGTGGGTAGGGATAGTTTTTTTGGGGGTTTATTTTTTTTTGTTGCAGAAGAGCTTTTTTACCCAATTCTACCTAACCCACAATGCATTGCTACCGCTAATTGAGGTGTTTAATTGTTTAAAAGGCTGCTTTTGCCTCAAAATATTTGCTGTATTGAGGTATTATTTAAAATAAATAAATAAATAAATAATCTTATGCTTGGATCCTATTTCTTGAAGAATTAAAATCTTTTCCATTTTTAGCCAGAAAACTTTATTGTCTATGCTGATTCTTGAATATGCATGAAAATGAAACAGTTTACAAGACATAATTTTGGTCTGGCTTTAGACTTTGGTGGTATAAAACAGATGTGCAGATTTCACAACAGACCTGTTATATAAAGGGATTTATGAGCCTGACGGCAATAATGCATTGCAACTACCCTCTGAAAATGTACCATATCTGTCTGATTCAAAGCCTTTAACTCCTCTGGAAAACACCATCTTTTCCGTCAGTGTTAGTAGGCTACCTCTGACAGAATCACCCCAGTCTATGATGTTAAAATAGCTCTGTGCAGTGCATGAGGATTTGTCACAGCACTGTGTGTCTGACAGGCTGTACAGGAGCTGCTGTTGGTTGATGGCAGGTTGAATAAAGCCACTCTTTATGGTGGCTGATAGCGGGAGCGAAGCACCGCAGGGAGCCACCCTGACTCCAAGCAGCCGCAGCCATAAACAGGCAGCAGAGGGAATATGATGTAACAGTGCTCAGGCTGTTGATGCCATTCTGGGATTCATCAACCATTGCCTGTACAGATGAGAGTACAGCCTTGTTATTTCCTTATTGCGTCTAAAAACTGTTGGCATATTTAAGTTTCATGTCCCATGTGTCATTCCCTCATCATAGATGACTTTAAATAAACATCATAAAGTAGAGCCCAGCTGATACTGGATTTTAGAGACTGCTACCACTGTCAGTATTTGAGAGTTTTAAAAGCCCCTGAAACTTTGGTTTTAAATATACATTTTTACTTGGGGGGGGGGGGGGGGAAACATCCTCAGGTATTACTTGTTATGGGTTTACTTTCTTAAGCTCACTGGTAAACATATCATGTGTTACTGAGTATTGTGCCACAGTGTAAAAGGATTTTTTAAACTTCTTCAAAAGTGAAATAGAAAGTAGTAGTGTTTGTATCAAGAAGTGGATTTCTGTTAGCCCCAGAGGCAAAGCTTATCTGTCACTGAGCTGAGGAGAGGCAGTAGCCAAGAGGAGGAAAATTCTCAGTCTTATACTATAAAACATGGACATCTTTCAGGTGCAGATGCTTGGTGACTCTGTAGTACAAACTCCTTTATTGTGCACATCAAGCAAAGCAACAGATGGTTGCTGGCAGGAAGCCTCTGACACTGAGAGTGAGGCTTTAGTTGTGTCCTGTCTAAGCTCCAGGCAACCTACACATGTTTCCTCAGTGCAGTTCACCTGAGTCTGAACTAGCACCTGAGTTTTCACACCTGCTGTGCTTTAATTGCAGTTACTTATATACCAGGATTTTGACCTCACGGTAGTTACTTGTAAAAGTAGAGCAGGTTCCTGAATGTAAAAACCTCTAAGCATTTGCAGATTGCTGTAATTATACAGGAAGCAAGGCTGTATCAATTAATGGTATTTTTGGCAGTAGTAAGGAAAAGATAATTAGCTTTTGGTTACTTTTGATGCCAGATAGTAAGAAGTAGTATCGTTATTGCAATATATAATGTAATGTATTGCATAATAGAAAGTATTGTAAGAAGGGTTGGAGTAACAAGCTCAATGCCAATAAATTTCTTTTTATTATAAATTGTCTGAAAATAAGAAAATATGTTGTATCAAGTCCATGGTGATGTCTTTAAATGTCTTGTTTTGTCTGACTAACCATCCAAAACCCAAAGATATTCAGTTCACTAATAATCCTCACATAGAGAAGATGACTTACACAATTATTTATCAAAACAGCTGTTTATTGATTTCATGCTGACAATCTAATCATTTCAGATATATACAATACAATACAAACTTGCATTCATTTATTTTTTCCATTTTACTCACTCAACTGTTTCGTTATATTTTCTATAAAATATTTATATTCTGGACACTATCAGGATATAAACCATGGAAAGAATAAACATATCAACAACTATATTCCTTTATTATGTTTTAATTTTATTTCATATTTTGTGGTATGTGCAGGTACAGGTGATGTTGTGGCCATCATGATCCCAGAGCCTAAAGGTCGTGAGATTGTGGCCTTGCTGGAGCAGAACATCGTGGTCATGTTGCACATCACTATTGGAACCCGCAACCTGCAGAAGTACGTGAGCAGAACATCGGTAGTGTTTGTCTCCATCTCCTTCATCGTGCTCATGATCATCTCCCTCGCTTGGCTCGTCTTCTACTACATCCAGAGGTTCCGCTACGCAAATGCACGAGACCGCAACCAGGTACCAGACTGTGTTCTTTGTTAAATCGAAGTATAACTCTGTGAGATGGTGTGTATCTGCCTAAAATGGACACTCACGTTGCATCTGTGCTTTGGTCTCGCCCTTAACAATGGTCTGTGCCTTTTGTCATCTGGTGTGAGACCTGCAAGACCGTAAGGAGAGGCCAGAATTAGCCTGACAGCTGGCTGAACAGAGATGTGACAAACCAGTGAACCATCAACCCGCTCAGCTTTCTGGCCCTTTGAGCTGACAGTGCAAATACTTGCTTTTGCCATCTCTTTATTATGAATGGCCGTCTCTGACGTTCTTGTGACGCCTGTAATGACGGTACATCAACGTGCCTGTTGTGATAGGAGCCGGGGCCATGACAACCCCTGTTTGCTTTTTCACTTTAAATTATGTTGATTTATGTTGTACAAAGAATTCAGCCATACTGAACAAATCTGCTTTCAATCTATTTCCAAGGCAGCCCAGTAAGGTAAAACAGACTTTGAACAGTTACGTCATGATGTGTGTGATATCTAACTATTGTAAGACTCTATTACTGACACCACTTGCCTGTCAGTTCTGTGAGTCTGTTGCCATCTTCTAGGTTTTTCCGTCCTGTCAATATTTCCATATTGTCTCTGTATTTTTATTACCCTCATTTTGTTTTATGCAAAAGAACTGGAGAGTATGATCTGAAACAGATGTTATGACCACATCCATGTCAATGTCTGGAAAATGCTCCTGAAAAACATTACACCAGCACAAATATCCCCTGAGCTTGTATCCCCTGTTGTTTCTTCTTGAAATTCATGGGAAACACTGTATGCACTTCCTTTAAATCTCTCCAGGAAATCAGTGTCTCCGCAAAACATTTTCAGGCATTTTGTCTGACAGTTGGCTGTCAGCATTCAGAACATACAATCAGAAGATGGATACTTTTATTTATAATAATAATAATATTATTGTGTCTTATTATTAAAGCCACATTGCATTAAAATTAAAAAACCTACTCATCTTGTCAGTAATAAATACATTTTTTCTTTTATGTCTTACAGAGACGTCTTGGAGATGCTGCCAAAAAAGCCATCAGCAAGCTTCAAGTACGCACCATTAAGAAAGGAGACAAGGTAAATGATGTTCCCCACACAGCAAACAGACACTTGAAAGCATGTTTTAAATGTGATTATCCACATGGAGGGCAATATCAATGAATTACACTGTACTTATTTTATTTGGTATGCATATATATTTGAGAATTCACTGGTCTGTCATTTTACATCACTTTCCATTTCTGTGCCTTTTTGTTCTGTGCTTTAGGAGACTGAGTCTGACTTTGACAACTGTGCAGTTTGTATTGAAGGTTATAAGCCTAATGATGTTGTGAGGATATTACCATGCAGGTAAGGTTTGTTTGATCAATGTTGTACATAAGTTAAAAATTAGGAATCTCCATTTGTCTGTTAGATTATTATTACCTTTGGCCATCAAAAAATATCATGTTCCATAACTGCTGGTATCTCTGTATCCTGTTTAATACTCCGTTTACTGTGCACCGCATTTTTAACAATCATTTGTGGTTGAATTAATCATTTGTGTGTTGCCACTTTATTTTGTCAGGCATGTCTTCCATAAACACTGTGTAGACCCATGGCTACAAGACCACCGCACGTGTCCCATGTGTAAAATGAACATCCTCAAAGCCTTAGGAGTCCCAGTAAGTTCCGTTTTAACTTATTTGGATCTTCTCACTGTTCTCATTCCTCATATTAAAGCTAATCTAACTTTAAAGTGCAAAATATGAAAGTGAAGAAGACACATCATTATGCATGAGAGCAACTCTAAAGATATCTTTGGCCTGTCCAGCTCAACGCTGACTGCTCAGATGAGATTCCTCCCGACTATGAGATGTCTGTCGGCGGTCCACCCACCAACCCCATCAGTGGGGCAAGTGAAATCACAATCAACGAGAGCTCTGTAGTTCTGGACCCAGCAGGGACAGACGTGGGTCTGCAGCAACTCTATCCTGATTCAGAGATGGTGCATCAGGCCGGGGAGAGCCACATCATAGCCAGCAGTAAGTACAATACAAGTGACATTTAAAGGTACTTGTACATTAGTTGAGTATTTATAGTTCCTGCAAAATTTAACTAGTGGATTATGAATGCTTACAAAAAAGTAGTTGGAGCCCCTTGTCATGTTTGAGGTGTCTGAGTGGTTAGCAGTTTCACCAAAGAGAGATTTCCCCTTTAAACTTCTAAGGTGGTTTCATTTAAAAAAACTACTCAAGGCTCAAAGAGGTAAAATTCCAATATTTCAAAAAGGAATTCTACAATTTTTATTTAACTTATAATATAATATCTTCACTATGGTATTGGTACTTCTACTCAAGTAAAGGATCTGAATACTTCTTCCACCACTGCAGAGGGATCTTAAACTGGGCAGTTGGTTCAATGTTAATTCACACATAAACATATTCATCAGTTGATGGGAATTAGGGAACATCGTGTCAGTGCTGTTATTTCTGTTCTGAGGCCTGAACTAGGCCAGCAGCCACCTGGTCAGTGTTCCCCAATTTATATCCTCTTGGGTGATGCAGGAGGAAAACAACAGTGTTCCCTTTCCACAAAGTCACAACCTAACCCACATACACTCAAATACCGTGTTTGTTGAAGTTATACATTCTAGCACCTAGTGCAAATGACTAACGGTTATTGCTTTAACTAATGACTGTTAAACACCTGCTAGCTATCACCACTTTATGTGTTCATGTGTATGAGTACATGCATATGCTTATACATGTGTTTATTGTTTGGCCTCATATCCCCAGAACAGGGATATAGAGTTTTGAGTTTCTGTAAATGTTATTATCTGTTATGAAGTATATTAGTAATATAAGTAGCTGTGTTTCTCCTACATGATGGTTTAAAATGTATCTGTTCAGTTTTTACTGAAACTGTGTTAAAGAGGTGTTGATTCAACTTAATCATCACCAAAGAGGCTTTAGTTTTTGGTGCTGTTGAACTGTGTTGCATTATACAGAGAGGTATTTATGTTATTTAGCCTACCCTCATTAATAAAAATGGGATGAACAAAAAAAATAGTGACAACTGTGAGTATTAGGTTTTAGCTTCAGCATCATGTGAACGTTGTGCTCTATACTGCTTCCAGAGCATGGGAATGGATTCCTGTTTTATATGTTGGTTCTACTTAGAGGCAAAAGATAAGTCTAGTATTTGTTGAGATAAACACTGAACATTAAAAAAATGTCCTTATATCATGTACTTTCCAATTTACCTTAAAGGGACTCTCCTCCAAGGCACTCCGAAGCTGCTAGAGCAAAGAGCTATTTTTTTGTGTGCTTGACAAGCAGTAGATCAGCTCACCACATGTTGGTGTTCTCCTCACGACTAATTAGAATGTAAATTAGACGTGATTTGTCGTTTTGTCGCACACTAATGAGCTGACAGAGACAATGTCACCGACAGGCAGAAAGCATGAGCTGATCTGTCAGGCAGTGGTGGAGAGCAGCTTCTGTTACATCTTTTCCCTGAATAATGAGCACTGCCATTAATGGTACTGCAGCTATCACTCTGTCACACTCAGATTGTCTGGGACTTTGACTACAATGCACACTCAGTACATGTCTCTCTGTCCGTCTGTCCGTCCATCCATCCATCCATCCATCCATCCATCCATCCATCCATCCACCTCACATACTGTATTACTCCGCAGATCAGCTGTTTGAGTGTGACAGAGCTAAGTGTAGGTGCAACTGTGCGTGGGACTACAGTAGTTCAAGGGGTGAAAAAATGTAGTTCCAAAGGAATGGGCTGTTTGACGGCAAGATAAAGCAGTGAAAATATTAAAAGAATGAAGTGAACACTTAAACTGATCTTGTTTTTTTTCTGTGGGCATTTTTTTTAAAAGTGGCTCCCGGCTGCTTCTCTAAACTTGCAGCAAGCTGATCCGAATCTACTGCAGGTAATACATGGGCTATAGATAACCACCTCACACTCGCTTTAAGTCAGATGGGTATATTGGGTATAGACTCATTGAGCTGCAACAGAGAAATGTAGTACAAACAGGGAGCTACTTAGCTTCAGATTAACTTCAAAATACATTTGCACAGAATAACACTGTGAACCATTGTCACATACGGTGCAGTAGCGTAGACAGGAGGAGCAATTACAGCAACCAGCAGCTTTTAATAAACAAATAGTCATCCTGTCCATTAAGTGACAATGGCACTAAGAGTTAACCTTCGTCACTGGACTTCATTTGTCCCTGCCCGGAGGTATTGGTGTGACTGCATCCCATAATGATCCGTCAAATAATGAATCGCCTCCCTCTCTCCCCCCTCAGGTGAGCACCAGCCTCCGCTCAGCAGTGATTCAGACACTTCTATTATCACGGGCGTGGAGATAGGCATGTCTGAAATAGACCTGTCCACAGAGCAGGAATGTGACGGGGCCAAATCCTGAGCCAGTCAGAACTGAAGAAAAAGCTTGAATCACCAGGAAAAGGAGGATGAGAACAGGACAGAGTGATCGGGGGACTCCCAGAAATTCGCTACGTCTTCGTTCCCCTGGAGGAAATGACCTCATAGAAGATGGGCAAATGAGCAATACAACCCATAGCAGCACAAAACACCCTGTTCTGTCTGTACTACCTGAAAAACAGACTTGTCCCCGTGTCTGTGGACATGTCGCTTGCTCGTTTTCTTGCAGTCACACTTCACCATTTTGTTGGTGAACACAGCTCTCATATTGTGGTGGTCCGGTCCCTGTCCACGTAATTTTTTTCACATTCTTAAACTTAGCATCTGAAATACACATACAGTAACTGAGATGTTAGTCGCCTTCACTGTACTGAGAAGGCTAAATAATGTTTTCCTCACTCTGGCAACCTAAACCTGCCGCTGGACACAATATGAGCACGGGAGCATCGGGGCCTCTTCAACACCTGATTGCAGCTTTAATTATATAAAAAATATGTGCAGATTGTTTGATTTCTTGGTATGAGATCACTGCCAACGTATTCCAGAAGTAAGTTTTACTGATGTGATGGATACACAGGATGTATAGAGCCTATGTCAGCAATTTCTTAGGAGTCCCTAACAGTTGGTGTGAATACCCACCAGCAATTTTTCAACTTCAGATTTTGGTAACATGTTATTATCCCCTGAAAACTTGAAGCATAGGTCATTAAGTTCATGCAGCCCTCTGGCATTAAGGAGTTGAAACATGTATGCACATATTATGCTGTAATTTCTAAATGTTACTGTTACTATTGTGCGGAGACCTTCATTTTTGAATACTATCTTACCAACTGAATATTCCTGTTGTTGAGAGGAAATAACCAAACACAAGGTAGATACTTCTCTCCACACATTTGACAATCATAGCTTGCCAAAAGCAGTTCGAAGTGATGTCACCCACTGCCCTACTGATACTGCTGCTGCTGATTTCCAAGTTATCACGACACATGATGTAGCCCCCCCCCCCCGTCTGTGAGGAAGGGAGTGTTAGTGTTCACACTGCTGGTAAATACAGCTGGCTATAGCTGCTGTCACTACCAAATTCTGGCAGTGTGTACATACTGTGGACAAAATTCTGCCTCTTGTCAAGCCAGCCAATATAAACATGTCAGCAAGTCTTTGTGCCAAGTTTATCAGTAATATTTTAAACATTGCTGTTGTTCACGCTGATTCCCTTGGCTGTCAGTCAAGCTCGAATGGCACTAAATCTGTGCATGACATGAAACTGAAGAAATAACATGAGGACACATGCTCTGCTTGGTAAGAAAGGGGGAAATGTTTTCATTTGAAATGGTCAGAGTATTAATTTGAGGGACTTGGTGCTCCAAGCATGGGTTTTTCTTTTTTTTATTGCACGAAAAGCTCACAGCATGGAAAATTTTTACAATTATGGACAGTTAAAAAGTTTTCTTTGGACTACGTTTATAACAAGATGGCAGATTTTGGAAAATGACACACACATACACACACTCATTTAGTAAAGCTGTTGTTCTGCTTTTTTGTGTTGACCTACTCTAAAGTTCTGTCCCAATTTCATACTGTAGTTCTAAGCAGGTTTTAGTATTTAGTGTGTTTACACTGGACCCTGTTTTCCCTCATTGATTGCACAAAAGAACTGAGAGGCCCACTCACAGCTGAAAACAGTTTAAATGGTTTGTGAGTGGTGATGAAACAACTTCAAAAAGGTCTTGGAAAACCAAAAAATAAGTACTAAATGGGTAGAAAGACGTTTTGTTTTTTCTTTGTGAAGTTTAATTGGCAGTGGAAATCTTTGTCACTGTATGATGACTATCAGGATATGAATTGCACCAGTTCTTTATAGAACTATCTACTTTATCTACTTTATAGATTTATAAAGTATCTTAATTTCTTGCTTACTACAAACTGTATTATATTGATAAGCATGCAGTACATACCATGTACAGTTAGTGTGTAGTATGGCATTGGGACACAGCTTCAGACTCCCAAGGTGATGCTGACTGTTAATTAAGATTCAGTCTACTGAAGAAATAATTCTTCTGCTCTCATTGTTCTGTTATTGTTCTGTCAATAGTCTTGTCAATACTTTTCCAGTAATGTCATGCTGAACACGATCAGCAGAATCTAAGACTCGGTTGGACCTGTTTCCTCTCACATTCTTGTAGACTTGCACACTAAAGAAGCGCACACACACTGACTCAGTCGATGGAGCCGGTGGAATTGAACTGGTGGTTTTCTCCTGTCGCTATTTTCATTATGTCCGGGAGCCACCTGGGACTCTGTTATGTAACACACACTCCCCGTGTTTGGGTTAATCATTGAAACATCAGTGGATATGTGGGCAAATGTTTCTGTTTTTCAAGAAAGCTTTGGTATTAAGAGGGGTACATTGTAATTTTTTATTTCTGTTTTTTGAGACTGTATGTTCTTAGCTCTAGCTGCACAGATACACACACAGGAAAAAGCGAGACAGGTTTCAGATTACCTCACTTTATATTCAGTTACTAGCACAAACTGACCAGTTCAACATGTAACCTACAATTTCAACATGCCTGAAATGTGTGGTAGCGTCATGAAAGAATTGATGAATGTAGATTTTTGTATACTTCTAAACAATGCAGTGGTACTGTAGTCATCCGTTTGATAAACAGCCTGGTTTATCTCGAACTGTACATCTTTTTTTGTGGATATGAAGATAAAGAAAGAGTGAGATTCTTACCAGCTCAGTACAGATGCAGATGCTTAAGTCTCAGCCAGCCTAATCTGGACCTTTTAAGCCTCTGCATGTTACATCAGCTCACATGATGATGAGATAGCACAATACATAAGACAACCTACAAGCACCCAACAGCGTCAATACCTGCTGCTCTCCCCGTCTCTCTTGCTTGTCCTCTCCCTCTCACGCTTCAAATTCATGGCTCTTTCTTCTGTCACCTTGACTTCTTCTCACATTTACACGCAAACATAACAAACATTGTCTCAATCTGACCAATTTGTTTGGTCGGCCAAGCAACAAGGTAAAGCAAAGCACACTCGTTTTCAGTGCCAGATCGCTCAGTTCTGGCTGTACTGCCCTAATGAAACGAGTTTGTCTGAAGGTGGATTAAGGCCTTCTTTTTACAGACCACCCTTAAAATGATGTGGTTGAGCTATAAGGTTCTCTCTCAGTTTTGTCAGTTTACAGTGTTTCAAAAACAACTCTCTCTTAGGAATAAGTTGAAATAACAGAGTTTTAAGAAAAAAGACTTGAGTGTACTCCATATAATAATATTCAATGCACTTGAAAGAAAAGAAGATTGTTCTCCCTAATTGCACCTGCAACATTTCATAAGACTTTATTTTATGTGTTCCATAATTTCCTAATCATTTTGAACAAGTTTCCTGGAAAGAACTTTATAATTTTCTACAAATTTTTGGGAAAATAGAAATATCCTTAAAAAGAAAACCTCCATTTAAATGTATACATTATTCCTTCAGTCTCCTTAACTGTAAATTTTATTTTCTATTTATGTAATGTATGTAATGTATTATCTGACAGAGGCAGTGCTCATTCATCAACAGAGTTAGCTTAAAATGGACAATTGAATTGTATTCCTGCTTGTAGACAAATTTTACAATTAATTGGGATTGATTAATGAACAAATTAAACACAGTCTAAATTGTACCTATAACTAGTACTAAATTATATAGTTCCTTCCAGGAAATGTCTTATTTTTTTATTTATTTCTAAATATTGGAAAAATATTCATACATTATGGACCTGTAAAATTCAGCATTACCCAAAATTATTTTACTATAGGTAGTTAATAGATTTTTATTCTGTTTTTGTTTTGTTTTGTTTTTGTTCTTGTCACTTTTCTTCTCCTTGTGTAAACATTCCTATATTGCACTTTATCCCTCCAGTGAATGAGGAGTGGCTTTTTTATGTAGAGCTTTTAAGAAGAGGGCTACAGTATTAAACATGGCACATGAGTCAGCTGTTGCTTTATGTATAATGTTATGATCTTTTATCTGTACTATTATGTTTGTGTGTTGGGGGGTGGGGATGCCAATATATTGTACACTATACCCAGTTACCCAGCAGAAATAACAGCATTGCTATTTTCAAATATAAAAACAACTGTAAGTAGGATCCGTGATGTCTCTGTCATTTTCTTGTACCATGATGCACGTGTAGGAATGTCTGTGATTTTGACTTATAATAAATTTGAATCAGGTTTTTCCAACTTTGGTAAACCTGTTTTGTTTTATATTTACTCAATAAAAAGTATGTTTTTCTACATAAGAACACTGGTAATGAAAATGTGGTATACTGTATGCATTTTACTGATTGCATCTGTGAAATACCAGAATAAAGTCACTCAGTGTAGTCTGGGTAAAAGAAACAATTCCCCCATCAACTATATAGAGGTCTGGCAATATGCATCATACACACTGATATACAGGTCTGAGCTTTACTACTTTATGAGCAATTTGTTTTTTTTTTTTGTTTATTTAACAGGGACCACACAGATTGTAACATACATAAAGATAAGCAATGCAACAGATATATATATATATATATGGTGTTTACCTGAAGTAAGTGTGCTCCTTGTGTGTGGTTAGGCTTTTAAATCTAGATCTACAACTGCCAAACAAATGAGTGCAAGTACATACTGTACATTCTTTGTCAATCAAATCCAATCAAAGGCTATTCAGCGATTACATCTTTGTTGTTTAAGTCACTGTTTTATTTATGTAGTCAATGTGTTCTTAATTCTGGTTGTAAGGTATTCTAGGTTTGCTAGCGTTTTACTGATAACTGACATTTTTATGTGCCTTGGAACATCTTTGACAAAATGGCAAAAAGTGGTGTCTCATGTCCCTTCAGATTTCACGGGAGACTCCAGTTTGAACCTTTTTAAAACACACTGTCCCACGGTTTGGTCTTGGTAGTGCTATATAGGTGTGTTTTTGGTCTGCACTGGATTCAATCTTCACACAATCTTGACAAATGATAAATGTTTTTGAAAGCTCTAAGTCTCCTGATTCTATCTGTGCAAAAATATTTTACGATCCTCAAGTGTTTTCCACACGAAACATGGACATGTACTGTAATATTATTGTACAGTATTATTTTTGATTTGTCCTGATCCAGGGGTGGAGAGAGACATAGTAAACATTCAGGCTGATCCCTAACTAAATACTATATTCAGGGGACATGCTCCGCAGGGAATTTTTTCTCCAGTCACAGCAGCTACATTCACTATTTACTGTATCAAGCCATTTGTACATCATTTGGGGAAAACATGATAGTTGACCTGGAAAAAAGTAATCCAGAGCCTGCATCATATTTTGAATCTAATTGCTCTTTGTCTCCATCATTCTGAAACTACAACACAACACATTTTGACAATTACCAATTTTCACTACTGCCACATAAAAAGAGGCAAAAATTGTCCGATGTTACTATTTTGAATTTACATGACACATGGGGAATGAATTTGGCATTAACAACACTAATTTTGAAAACCATTTTTGTTACACTATGCTGGAGTAGAGTTTAAATTTACATTTAAATCCAGACCATAATTATATGTGCTGCTAACTGCTAACTGAGCAGACATGGATCATGGTCATGTGTTTTACTATTGAGTTAATTTTAATCATTCAATCCATTTGTGGAAGGGGTTTTATATTTACAGATGACAAATTTACACATGGATTGTCAATCTGTTCACACAAATAACATTGAGACAAATCTACCTGCATAGAAATCCCATTCCTAGTTTTTACACAGTGACAGATAAAGTTTCATAAACATTTCTGGACCTTTCCAGATTTTTACATTAGTGTGTATGTGGATGAATATTCACAGCTAGAGTGAGTGTGGTCACAAGGAGTGAGTGAGTGAGGCATTTCACATTTCATTTTGACACCAAAAGAGTGACATGTAAATGTAAATGCAGTGGACTGTGGGTGCTGTTTGTTTATTGTATTTGAATATTGTCACTGCAGGTTAAGTCTTTGAAAATTATTTGTCGTTAACTATTCCATTTTCATTCATAGAATGCCCTCCTTTGGGGTACACAATTACGTAGTATAGTAAGGCATTAAAATGTCAAAGAAATGTCATATTACAGTAAGGTATAAAAAAGTAAAAAAAATGTGAGGCATAATACCATCAAATAATGTTATAGTAAACTGAGGCATAAAAATGTCATAATATAGTAAAGCATAAAAATATCAAATATCATCATAGTATAGTAAGGCACGAAAATGTCAAAAAACATGATGCTACAGTGGGGCAAAAAATGTCATAGTACAATAAGGAATAAAAATGTCATTGTATAGTAAGGCATAAAACGTCAGAAAAGTCATAGTATAGTAAGGCATAAAAAGTTAATAAAATGGACATAGTATAGTTCAGCATAAAACGTCATAGTATAGTAAGGCATAAAAAAGTGATAAAAACGTCATAGTATATTAAGGCATAAAAAGTCATAAAACCGTAATAGTATAGTAAGGTATAAAAATTCATGAAAATGAAGGCATAAAAAGTCATAAAAACGACATAGTTTAATAAGGCATAAAAAGTTTTGAAAATAACATAGTATAGTAATGCATATAAAGTCATAGTTAAGTAAGGCATAAATAGCCAAAGTATAGTAAGGCATAAAAATTCATATTATAGTAAGCCATAAAAAGTTGTAAAAACGACATAGTATAGTAAGGCATAAATAGTCATAGTATAGTAATGCATAAAAAGACATAAAAACAACATAGTATAGCAAGGCATAAAAGTAATATAGACGTCATAGTATATTAAGTCATAAAATGTCATAGTATAGCAAGGCATAAAAAGTCATAGAAATGTCATAGTATAGTAAGGCATAAAAAGTCATAAAAATGTCATAGTATAGTATGGCATAAAAAGTCATAGTATTGTAAGGCATAAATAGTCAAAGTATACTAAGGCATAAAAAGTAATACAAATATCATAGTATAGAAAGGGATAAAAAGTCATAAAAATGTCATAGTATAGTAAGGCATAAAAAGTAATAAAAATATCATAGTATAGTAAGGTATAAAAAGTCATAAAAACGACATAGTATAGTAAGGCATGAATACTCGTAGTATAGTAAGGCATAAAAAGTCATAAAAACGACATAGTATGTTAATGCATAAAAAGTCATAAAAACTAAATAATATAGTAAGGCATAAAAATTCAAAGTATAGCAAGGCATAAAAACTAGTAAAAATATCATAGTATATCAAGGCATAAAAAGTCATAAAAAGTCATAGTATAGTAAGGCATAAATAGTCATAGTATAGTAAGGCATAAAAAGTCATAAAAACGACATAGTATGTTAATGCATAAAAAGTCATAAAAACTAAATAATATAGTAAGGCATAAAAATTCAAAGTATAGCAAGGCATAAAAAGTCATAAAAATGTCATAGTATAGTAAGGTATAAAAAGTCATAAAAACGACATAGTATAGTAAGGCATGAATAGTCATAATATAGTAAGTCATAAAAACTAATAAAAATATCATAGTATAGCAAGGCATAAAAAGTAATAAGAACGTCATAGTATAGTAAGTCATAAAAATGTCATAGTATAGTAAGGCCATAAATAGTCAAAGTATACTAAGGCATAAAAAGTCATAAAAACGACATAGTATAGTAAGGCCATAAATAGTCAAAGTATACTAAGGCATAAAAAGTCATAAAAACGACATAGTATAGTAAGGCATAAAAAGTCATAAAAATGTCATAGTATAGTAAGGCATAAAAAGTCATAGTATAGTAAGCCATAAAATGTCATAGTATAGCAAGGCATAAAAAGTCATAAAAACATCATAGTATAGTAAGGCATAAAAAGTCATAAAAATGTTATAGTATACTAAATGCATAAAAACGTCATAGTATAGTAAGGCATGAATAGTCATAGTATAGTAAGGCATAAAAAGTCATAAAAACAACATAGTATAGTAAGGCATAAAAAGTTGTGGAACTGTACGGCATAAAAAGTCATAAAAACAACATAGTATAGTAAGGCATAAAAAGTTGTGGAACTGTACGGCATAAAAAGTCATAAAAACAACATAGTATAGTAAGGCATAAAAAGTTGTGGAACTGTAAGGCATAAAAAGTCATAAAAACGTCATAGTATAGTATGGCATAAATAGCCAAAGTATAGTAAGGCATAAAAAGAGATAAAAACGTCATAGTATAGTAAGGCATAAAAATTCATGAAAACGTCATAGTATAGTAAGTCATAAAATGTCATAGTATAGCAAGGCATAAAAAGTCATAAAAACATCATAGTATAGTAAGGCATAAAAAGCCATAAAAATATCATAGTATAGTAAGGCATAAATAGTCAAAGTATACTAAGGCATAAAAAGTCATAAAAACGACAAAGTATAGTAAGGCATAAAAACGTCATAAAAACAACATAATATAGTAAGGCATAAAAAATCATAAAAAACGTCATAGTATAGTAAGGCATAAATAGTCAAAGTATACTAAGGCATAAAAAGTCATAAAAACATCATAGTATAGTAAGGCATAAATAGTCAAAGTATACTAAGGCATAAAAAGTCATAAAAACGTCATAGTATAGTAAGGCATAAATAGTCAAAGTATACTAAGGCATAAAAAGTCATAAAAACGACAAAGTATAGTAAGGCATAAAAACGTCATAAAAACAACATAATATAGTAAGGCATAAAAAATCATAAAAAACGTCATAGTATAGTAAGGCATAAATAGTCAAAGTATACTAAGGCATAAAAAGTCATAAAAACATCATAGTATAGTAAGGCATAAATAGTCAAAGTATACTAAGGCATAAAAAGTCATAAAAACGTCATAGTATAGTAAGGCATAAATAGTCAAAGTATACTAAGGCATAAAAAGTCATAAAAACGTCATAGTATAGTAAGGCATAAAAAGTCATAAAAACGTCATAGTATAGTAAGGCATAAAAAGTCATAAAAACGTCATAGTATATTATGGCATAAAAAGTCATAGTATTGTAAGGCATAAATAGTCAAAGTATACTAAGGCATAAAAAGTCATAAAAACGACATAGTATAGTAAGGCATAAAAAGTCATAAAAACGTCATAGTATAGCAAGGCATAAAAAGTCATAAAAACGTCATAGTATAATAAGGCACAAAAAGTCATAAAAACGTCATAGTATAGTAAGGCATAAAACGTCATAGTAAAGTAAGGCATAAAAAGTGATAAAATCGTCATATTATAGTAAGGCATAAAAAGTCATAAAAACTTCATAGTATAGCAAGGCATAAAAAGTCATAAAAACGTCATAGTATAGTAAGGCATAAAAAGTCATAAAAACGTCATAGTATAGTAAGTCATAAAATATCATTGTATAGCAAGGCATAAAAAGTCATAAAAACGTCATAGTATAATAAGGCATAAAAAGTGATAAAATCGTCATAGTATAGAAAGGCATAAAAAGTCATAAAAAGGACATAGTATAGTACAGAATAAAACGTCATAGTATAGTAAGGCATAAAAAGTCATAAAAACGTCATAGTATAGTAAGGCATGAAAAGTCATAGTATTGTAAGGCATAAAAAGTAATAAAAACGTCATAGTATAGTAAGTCATAAAATATCATTGTATAGCAAGGCATAAAAAGTCATAAAAACGTCATAGTATAATAAGGCATAAAAAGTGATAAAATCGTCATAGTATAGAAAGGAATAAAAAGTCATAAAAACGTCATAGTAAAGTAAGGCATAAAAAGTCATAAAAACGTCATAGTATAGTAAGTCATAAAATATCATAGTATAGCAAGGCATAAAAAGTCATAAAAACGTCATAGTATAGTAAGGCATAAAAAGTCATAAAAACGTCATAGTATAGTAAGGCATGAAAAGTCATAGTATTGTAAGGCATAAAAAGTAATAAAAACGTCATAGTATAGTAAGGCATGAAAAGTCATAAAAACGTCATGGTATACTAAGGCATAAAAAGTCATAAAAACGTCATAGTATAGTAAGCCATAAATAGTCATAAAAATGTCATAGTATAGTAAGGCGTAAATAGTCATAGTATAGTAAGGCATAAAAAGTGATAGTATACTAAGGCATAAAAAGTCATAAAAACGTCATAGTATAGTAAGGCATAAATAGTCAAAGTATACTAAGGCATAAAAAGTCATAAAAACGACATAGTATAGTAAGGCATAAAAAGTCATAAAAACGTCATAGTATAGCAAGGCATAAAAAGTCATAAAAACGTCAAAGTATAGTAAGGCATAAAAAGTCATAAAAACGTCATAGTATAGTAAGGCATGAAAAGTCATAGTATTGTAAGGCATAAAAAGTAATAAAAACGTCATAGTATAGTAAGGCATAAAAAGTCATAAAAAGGACATAGTATAGTACAGAATAAAACGTCATAGTATAGTAAGGCATAAAAACGTTATAAAAACGTCATAGTATAGTAAGCCATAAATAGTCATAAAAATGTCATAGTATAGTAAGGCTTAAATAGTCATAAAAACGTCATAGTATAGTAAGGCATAAATAGTCAAAGTATACTAAGGCATAAAAAGTCAGAAAAACAACATAGTTTAATAAGGCATGAAAAGTCATAGTATTGTAAGGCATAAAAAGTCATAAATATGTCATAGTATATTATGGCATAAAAAGTCATAGTATTGTAAGGCATAAATAGTCAAAGTATACTAAGGCATAAAAAGTCATAAAAACGTCATAGTATAGTAAGGCATAAAAAGTCATAAAAACGTCATAGTATAGTAAGGCATAAAAAGTCAGAAAAACATCATAGTATAGTAAGGCATAAAAAGTCATAAAAACGTCATAGTATATTATGGCATAAAAAGTCATAGTATTGTAAGGCATAAATAGTCAAAGTATACTAAGGCATAAAAAGTCATAAAAACGACATAGTATAGTAAGGCATAAAAAGTCATAAAAACGTCATAGTATAGTAAGGCATAAAAAGTCATAAAAACGTCATAGTATAGTAAGGCATAAAAAGTCATAAAAACGTCATAGTATAGTAAGGCATAAAAAGTCAGAAAAACATCATAGTATAGTAAGGCATAAAAAGTCATAAAAACGTCATAGTATATTATGGCATAAAAAGTCATAGTATTGTAAGGCATAAATAGTCAAAGTATACTAAGGCATAAAAAGTCATAAAAACGACATAGTATAGTAAGGCATAAAAAGTCATAAAAACGTCATAGTATAGCAAGGCATAAAAAGTCATAAAAACGTCATAGTATAGTAAGGCATAAAAAGTGATAAAATCGTCATAGTATAGTAAGGCATGAAAAGTCATAGTATTGTAAGGCATAAAAAGTAATAAAAACGTCATAGTATAGTAAGTCATAAAATGTCATAATATAGCAAGGCATAAAAAATCATAAAAAAGTCATAGTATAGTAAGGCATGAAAAGTCATAGTATTGTAAGGCATTAAAAGTAATAAAAACGTCATAGTATAATAAGGCACAAAAAGTCATAAAAACGTCATAGTATAGTAAGGCATAAAACGTCAAAGTAAAGTAAGGCATAAAAAGTCATAAAAACGTTATAGTATAGCAAGGCATAAAAAGTCATAAAAACGTCATAGTATAGTACGGCATAAAAAGTCATAAAAACGTCATAGTATAGTAAGGCATGAAAAGTCATAGTATTGTAAGGCATTAAAGGTAATAAAAACGTCATAGTATAATAAGGCACAAAAAGTCATAAAAACGTCATAGTATAGTAAGGCATAAAACGTCAAAGTAAAGTAAGGCATAAAAAGTCATAAAAACGTTATAGTATAGCAAGGCATAAAAAGTCATAAAAATGTCATAGTATAGTAAGGCATAAAAAGTCATAAAAACGTCATAGTATAGTAAGGCATGAAAAGTCATAGTATTGTAAGGCATAAAAAGTGATAAAATCGTCATAGTATAGTAAGGCATAAAAAGTGATAAAATCGACATAGTATATTATGGCATAAAAAGTCATAGTATTGTAAGGCATAAATAGTCAAAGTATACTAAGGCATAAAAAGTCATAAAAACGTCATAGTATAGTAAGGCATAAAAAGTCATAAAAACGTCATAGTATATTATGGCATAAAAAGTCATAGTATTGTAAGGCATAAATAGTCAAAGTATACTAAGGCATAAAAAGTCATAAAAACGACATAGTATAGTAAGGCATAAAAAGTCATAAAAACGTCATAGTATAGTAAGGCATAAAAAGTCATAAAATCGTCATAGTATAGTAAGGCACGAAAAGTCATAGTATTGTAAGGCATAAAAAGTAATAAAAACGTCATAGTATAGTAAGTCATAAAATGTCATAATATAGCAAGGCATAAAAAGTCATAAAAAAGTCATAAAAAAGTCATAGTATAGTAAGACAAGAAAAGTCATAGTATTGTAAGGCATAAAAAGTAATAAAAACGTCATAGTATAATAAGGCACAAAAAGTCATAAAAACGTCATAGTATAGTAAGGCATAAAACGTCATAGTAAAGTAAGGCATAAATAGTCATAAAAACGTCATAGTATAGCAAGGCATAAAAAGTCATAGTATAGTAAGGCATAAAAAGTCATAAAAACGTCATAGTATTGTAAGGCATGAAAAGTCATAGTATTGTAAGGCATAAAAAGTAATAAAAACGTCATAGTATAGTAAGTCATAAAATATCATTGTATAGCAAGGCATAAAAAGTCATAAAAACGTCATAGTATAGTAAGGCATGAAAAGTCATAGTATTGTAAGGCATAAAAAGTAATAAAAACGTCATAGTATAATAAGGCACAAAAAGTCATAAAAACGTCATAGTATAGTAAGGCATAAAACGTCATAGTAAAGTAAGGCATAAAAAGTGATAAAATCGTCATAGTATAGTAAGGCATGAAAAATCATGGTATTGTAAGGCATAAAAACTGATAAAATCGTCATAGTATAGTAAGGCATAAAAAGTCATAAAAACGTCATAGTATAGTAAGGCATGAAAAGTCATAGTATTGTAAGGCATAAAAAGTAATAAAAACGTCATAGTATAGTAAGGCATAAAACGTCATAGTATAGTAAGGCATAAAAAGTGATAAAATCGTAATAGTATAGTAAGGCATAAAAAGTGATAAAAACGTCATAGTATAGTAAGGCATAAATAGTCAAAGTATACTAAGGCATAAAAAGTCATAAAAACGTCATAGTATAGTAAGGCATAAATAGTCAAAGTATACTAAGGCATTAAAAGTAATAAAAACGTCATAGTATAGTAAGGCATAAAAAGTCATAAAAACGTCATAGTATAGCAAGGCATAAAAAGTCATAAAAACGTCATAGTATAGTAAGGCATAAAAAGTCATAAAAACGTCATAGTATAGTAAGGCATGAAAAGTCATAGTATTGTAAGGCATAAAAAGTAATAAAAACGTCATAGTATAGTAAGGCATAAAAAGTCATAAAAACGTCATAGTATAGCAAGGCATAAAAAGTCATAAAAACGTCATTGTATTGTAAGGCATAAAAAATCATAAAAACGTCATAGTATAGTAAGGCATAAATAGTCAAAGTATACTAAGGCATAAAAAGTCATAAAAACGTCATAGTATAGTAAGGCATAAAAAGTCATAAAAACGTCATAGTATAGTAAGGCATAAAAAGTCAGAAAAACATCATAGTATAGTAAGGCATAAAAAGTCATAAAAACGTCATAGTATATTATGGCATAAAAAGTCATAGTATTGTAAGGCATAAATAGTCAAAGTATACTAAGGCATAAAAAGTCATAAAAACGACATAGTATAGTAAGGCATAAAAAGTCATAAAAACGTCACAGTATAGCAAGGCATAAAAAGTCATAAAAACGTCATAGTATAGTAAGGCATAAAAAGTCATAAAATCGTCATAGTATAGTAAGGCACGAAAAGTCATAGTATTGTAAGGCATAAAAAGTAATAAAAACGTCATAGTATAGTAAGTCATAAAATGTCATAATATAGCAAGGCATAAAAAGTCATAAAAAAGTCATAGTATAGTAAGGCATGAAAAGTCATAGTATTGTAAGGCATAAAAAGTAATAAAAACGTCATAGTATAATAAGGCACAAAAAGTCATAAAAACGTCATAGTATAGTAAGGCATAAAACGTCATAGTAAAGTAAGGCATAAAAAGTCATAAAAACGTCATAGTATAGCAAGGCATAAAAAGTCATAAAAACGTCATAGTATAGTAAGGCATAAAAAGTCATAAAAACGTCATAGTATAGTAAGGCATAAAAAGTCATAGTATAGTAAGGCATAAAAAGTCATAGTATTGTAAGGCATAAAAAGTAATAAAAACGTCATAGTATAGTAAGTCATAAAATATCATTGTATAGCAAGGCATAAAAAGTCATAAAAACGTCATAGTATAGTAAGGCATGAAAAGTCATAGTATTGTAAGGCATAAAAAGTAATAAAAACGTCATAGTATAATAAGGCACAAAAAGTCATAAAAACGTCATAGTATAGTAAGGCATAAAACGTCATAGTAAGTAAGGCATAAAAAGTGATAAAATCGTCATAGTATAGTAAGGCATGAAAAATCATGGTATTGTAAGGCATAAAAACTGATAAAATCGTCATAGTATAGTAAGGCATAAAAAGTCATAAAAACGTCATAGTATAGTAAGGCATGAAAAGTCATAGTATTGTAAGGCATAAAAAGTAATAAAAACGTCATAGTATAGTAAGGCATAAAACGTCATAGTATAGTAAGGCATAAAAAGTGATAAAATCGTAATAGTATATTAAGGCATAAAAAGTGATAAAAACGTCATAGTATAGTAAGGCATAAATAGTCAAAGTATACTAAGGCATAAAAAGTCATAAAAACGTCATAGTATAGTAAGGCATAAAAAGTCAAAGTATACTAAGGCATTAAAAGTAATAAAAACGTCATAGTATAGTAAGGCATAAAAAGTCATAAAAACGTCATAGTATAGCAAGGCATAAAAAGTCATAAAAACGTCATAGTATAGTAAGGCATAAAAAGTCATAAAAACGTCATAGTATAGTAAGGCATGAAAAGTCATAGTATTGTAAGGCATAAAAAGTAATAAAAACGTCATAGTATAGTAAGGCATGAAAAGTCATAGTATTGTAAGGCATAAAAAGTAATAAAAACGTCATAGTATAATAAGGCACAAAAAGTCATAAAAACGTCATGGTATACTAAGGCATAAAAAGTCATAAAAACATCATAGTATAGTAAGGCATAAAAAGTGGTAAAATCGTCATAGTATAGTAAGGCATAAAAAGTGATAAAATCGTCATAGTATAGTAAGGCATAAAAAGTGATAAAATCGTCATAGTATAGTAAGACATAAAAAGTCATAAAAACGTCATAGTATAGCAAGGCATAAAAAGTCATAAAAACGTCATAGTATTGTAAGGCATAAAAAATCATAAAAACGTCATAGTATAGTAAGGCATAAATAGTCAAAGTATACTAAGGCATAAAAAGTCATAAAAACGTCATAGTATAGTAAGGCATAAATAGTCAAAGTATACTAAGGCATAAAAAGTATTAAAAACGTCATAGTATAGTAAGGCATAAAAAGTCATCGTATTGTAAGGCATAAAAAGTATTAAAAACGTCATAGTATAGTAAGGCATGAAAAGTCATCGTATTGTAAGGCATAAAAAGTAATAAAAACGTCATAGTATAATGAGGCATAAAAAGTGATAAAATCGTCATAGTATAGTCAGGCATGAAAAGTCATAAAAATGTCATAGTATAGTAAGGCATGAAAAGTCATAGTATTGTAAGGCATAAAAAGTAATAAAAACGTCATAGTATAGTAAGTCATAAAATATCATAGTATAGCAAGGCATAAAAAGTCATAAAAGCGTCATAGTATAGTAAGACATGAAAAGTCATAAAAAGTCATAGTATATTAAGGCATGAAAACGTCATAGTATAGTAAGGCATAAAAAGCCATAAAAAGGACATAGTATAGTACAGACTAAAACTTCATAGTATAGTAAGGCATAAAAACGTCATAAAAACGTCATAGTATAGTAAGCCATAAATAGTCATAAAAATGTCATAGTATAGTAAGGCGTAAATAGTCATAGTATAGTAAGGCATAAAAAGTGATAGTATTGTAAGGCATAAAAAATCATAAAAACGTCATAGTATAGTAAGGCATAAATAGTCAAAGTATACTAAAGCATAAAAAGTCATAAAAACATCATAGTATAGTAAGGCATAAATAGTCAAAGTATACTAAGGCATAAAAAGTAATAAAAACGTCATAGTATAGTAAAGCATAAAAAGTCAGAAAAACAACATAGTTTAATAAGGCATGAAAAATCCCATTAGCCTAGTCCCAATTTTGCATGTCTTTGGACTGTGGGAGGAAGCCAGAGTACCCGGACAGAACCCACACTGGCACGGGGAGAACATGCAAACTCCACACAGAAAGATCCCACGGCCGAGCCGGGACTCGAACCCGGAACCTTCTTGCTGTGAGGCGACAGCGCTAACCACTGCACCACCAGCTTGCTCCTGGACATTTCCAGTTGTTTTTCCCTGATAGAATGTTTTTTCCCATTACGGTGATTTTCTGTTGTTTTTCTGTTTTGATACTTTGTTCCCTTTAAAGGTGATTTTTTGTTGTTACTTTGGTGAATAAAGAACAGTTTTTTTGTACTCAGCATTTGGGTCCTGGCCTCTCCTTGTTCGTACCGTAACAATAATATAGTGAGCATAAAAATTCATATTAAAGTAAGGCATAAAAAGTCATAAAAACGACATAGTATAGTAAGGCATGAAAAGTCATAAAAGCGACATAGTTTAGTAAGGCATAAAATGTATTAAAAATTACATAGTATGGTAAGGCATAAAAAGTCATAAAAACGTCATGATATAGTAAAGCATAAAATGTCATTGTATAGTATGGCATAAAAAAAAATAAAAACGTCAAAGTATAGTAAGTCATAAAAAGTCATAGTATATTAAGGCATGAAAAGTCATATTATAGTAAGGCATAAAAAGTCATAAAAACGACATAGTATAGTAAGGCATAAATAGTCATATTATAGTAAGGCATAAAAAGTCATGAAAACGTCATAGTATAGTAAGCCATAAAATGTTATAGTATAGTATGTCATAAATAGTCATAGTATAGTAATGCATAAAAAGTCATAAAAACGACATAGTATAGCAAGGTATAAAAAGTAATAAAAAGGTCATAGTATAGTAAGTCATAAAATGTCATAGTATATTAAGGCATAAAAAGTAATAAAATATCATAGTATAGTAAGGCATAAAAAGTCATAGTATATTAAGTCATAAAAATGTCATAGTATAGTAAGGCATAAAAAGTCATGAAAACGTCATGGTATAGTAAGGCATAAAATGTCATAAAAACGTCATAGTATAGTAAGGCATAAAACGTCATAGTATAGTAAGGCATAAAAAGTCATAAAAACGACATCGTATAGTAAGGCATAAAAAGTCATAGTATAGTAAGGCATAAAAATTCATAGTATAGTAAGGCACAAAAAGTAATAAAAACATCATAGTATAGTAAGGCATAAAAAGTCATAAAAACGACATCGTATAGTAAGGCATAAAAAGTAACAGTATAGTAAGGCATAAAAAGTCATAGTATACTAAGGCAATAAAAGTCATAAAAACGACACAGTATAGTAAGGCATAAAAAGTCAAAAAAACGTTATAATATAGTGTGGCATAAAAGTCATAAAAACGTTATAATATAGTATGGCATAAAAAGTCATAAAAACGACATAGTATAGTAAGGCATAAGAAGTCATAGAATAGTAAGGCATAAAAGGTCATAAAAACGACATAGTATACTAAGGCATAAAAAGTCATAAAAATGTCATACTATAGTAAGGCATAAAAATTCATAGTATAACAAGGCATAAAAAGTTATAAAAATATCATAGTATAGTAAGGAATAAAAAGTCATAAAAATGACAGTATAGTAAGGCATAAAAAGTCATAGTATAGTATGGCATAAAAAGTCATAGTATAGTAAGGCATAAAAAGTCATATTATAATAAGGCATAGAAAGTCATAAAAACGTCATAGTATAATAATGCATATAAAGTCATAAAAACGTTATACTATAGTAAGGCATAAAAAGTAATAAAAATGTCATATTATAGGAAGGCATAAAAAGTCATAAAAATTACATAGTATAGTAAGGCATAAGAAGTCATAAAAACGTTATAGTATAGTAAGGCATGAGAAGTCATAAAAACGACATAGTATAGTAAATCATAAAATATCATTGTATAGCAAGGCATAAAAAGTCATAAAAATGTCATAGTACAGTAAGGCATAAAACGTCATAGTAAAGTAAGGCATAAAAAGTAATGAAAATATCATAGTATAGTAAGGCACAAAATGTCATAAAAACGTCATAGTATAGCAAGGCATAAAACGCCATAGTATAGTAAGGCATAAAAAGTAATTAAAATATCATATTATAGTAAGGCATAAAAAGTCATAGTATAGTAAGGCATAAAAAGTCATAGCATAGCAAGGCATAAAACGTCATATTATAGTAAGGCATAAAAAGTAATAAATACGTCATAGTATACTAAGGCATAAAAAGTCATAAAAACGACATAGTATAGTAAGGCGTAAAAAGTCAAAAAATATCATAGTATAGTAAGGCATAAAAAGTAAAAAAAATGTCATAGTATTGTAAGGCATAAAAAGTCATAAAAACGTCATAGTATAGTAAGGCATGAATAGTCATAGTATAGTAAGGCATAAAAAGTCATAAAAATATCATAGTATAGTAAGGCATAAAATGTAATAGTATTGTAAGGCATAAGAAGTCATAGAATAGCAAGGCATAAAAAGTCATAAAAACATCATATTATAGTAAGGCATAAAACGTCATAGTATAATAAGGCATAAAAAGTCATAAATACAACATAGTCTAGTCTTGCATAAAAATGTCAGAAAATGTCTTAGTATGTTGTGTCATAAAATGTCACAGTATACTAAGATATTGTATTGGAAAACCTTGCAAGTTTAGGGAGGACATGCAAACTCCACACATTATATCGTCTTGCTCAGGAATTGAACCCTGATCGTTCTGTACTTGAGTCATGACTTCTTAACATTGCACCATCATAATGTCTCAAAAAATCTCTGACAGTATACTTACCTATTAAAAGTCCTAGTATAGAAGGCATTAAATTTAAAAAAACGTGATAATATACTGTGGCATGAAAATGTGAAAAAATGTCATAGTATACCATAGAATAAAATCGTTCAAATAAGTCACAGTATAGTATGGCATAAAAATGTCAAAAAAACATCATTATATAGTATGGCATAAAAATGCCAATGAATGTAATAGTATAGTATGGCACAAAATCGTTAGAATATGTCATAGTATATTAAGGCATAAAAATGTCATAGTAAAAACAGGCATAAAAATGCAAATGAATGTAACATTACAGTATGGCCTAAAAATGTCCTAAAAACGACATGGTACACTAAGGCATAAAAAGTCTTAAAAACGACATAGTACAGCAAGACATAAAAAGTCATAAAAATGTCATTGTATAATAAGGCATAAAAACCTCATAATATAGTTAGGCATAAAAAGTCTTAATAATGTCATATTAGAGTAAGTCATAAAAAGTCATAAAAATGTCATTGTATAGTAAAGAATAAAAATGTCAAAAAACATCATAGTACAGTAAGGCCTAAAAATGTTATAGTATAGTAAGGCAAAAAAAGGCAAAAAATCCGACATAGAATAGTATGGCAAATAAGTCAAAAAACGTCATATTATAGTTAAGTATTGAAACATCAACAAACGCCATACTATGGTAAAGCATAAAAAGGTCAAAAAAGTCATTGTATAGTAATACAAGAAAAAATCAAAAACGTCATAGTATGGTGAAGCATAAAAATGTGATAGTAAAGTAAGGTATAAAAATATCAGAAAACGTCATTGTATAATGAGACATGAAAATGTCCTTGGAAAGTGAAGCATAAAAAGTCATAAAAATGTCCAAGTATAGTAAACCAAAAAAAACATCAAAAAACATCATAGTATAGTAAGGTATAAAAACGTCATAGTCTAGTAAGCCATAAAAAGTCATAAAAATGTCATATTATTGTAAAGCATAAAAATGCCATAAAAAATGTCAGATTATAGTAAGGCCTAAAAATGTTATTGTAAATTAAGGATAAAAAAGGTCAAAAAACGTCATAGTATATTATGGCAAATACGTCAAAATATGTCATATTATAGTAAAGCATAAAAATCTCAGTAAGGTATAAAAATGCCATAGTATAACAAGGCATAAAAATGTCATAGTATAGTGAGGCATAAAAATGTAGAAAAAAATCTTACTATATTAAGGCCTTATAATGTCATAGTATAGTAAGGCATGAAAACGTCAAAAAACGTCATAGTATAGTATTGCAAATATTTCAAAAAACGTCATATCATAGTAAAGTATAAAAATGTCGAAAAATGGCATAGCATAGTAAGGTATAACAACATCAAAAAACGTCATACTATAGTAAGGCATAAAAAGTCATAAAAATGTCATAGTTTAATAAGACATAAAAACGTCAAAAAACGGCATAGCATTGTAAGGCACAAAAACATTAAAAAATGTAATAGTATATTAAAGTATTAAAAGGTCAAAAAACAGAGTATAGTAAGGCATAAAAATTTCATAATATAGTAAGCCGTAGAAAGTCATAACAATGTCATATTTGAGTATGTCACAAAAAGTCATAAAAATATCATAGTATAATAAAGCATAAAAACATCAAAAAACACCATAGTATAGTAAGGCATTAAAACGTTAAAAAACGTCATACTATAGTAAAGCACAAAAAGGTCAAAAATCGCCATTGTATATTAAAGCATGAAAAAGTCAATAATGTCATAGTATAGTGAAGCATAACAATGTCATATAGTAAGGCATAAAACATCAAAAAACATCATTGTATAATGAGGCATGAAAATGTCATAGTATAGAAAGCCATAAAACGTCATAAAAATGTCATAGTATAGTGAGGCATAAAACGCCATAGTATAGTAAGGCATAAAAAGTCATAAAAATGACATAGTATAGTAAGGCACAAAAATGTCATAGTCTAGTAAGGCATAAATGCATTGAAAAAAATCATCTCATAGTAAGGATTTAAAATGTCATAGTATAGCAAGGCATGCAAATGTCAAAAAACTTTATAGTACAGTAAGGCCTAAAAAGCAAAAACAACCTGTTATAGTATAGTAAGGCATAAAACATCAAAAACTTTACAGTATAGTAAGGCATAAAAACATCAAAGTGCAGTAAGGCAAAAAAAATTCATAAAAACATCATATTATAGTAATGTAAAAAAAAAAGTCATAGTATATTATGCCATGAAAAGTCATAGTTTAGTCTGGCATAAAAAGTTAGAATATAGTAAGTCACAAAAACGTCATAGTATAGTAAGGCATAAAAAGTCATAGTTTAGTCTGGCATAAAAAGTTAGAATATAGTAAGTCACAAAAACGTCATAGTATAGTAAGGCATAAAAAGTCATAGTATAGTAAGTCATAAAAAACACCATAGTATAGTAAGGCATAAAAACTTCACAGTGTAGCAAAGCAGAGAAAAGTCAGTTGGTGTTGCCAATTAACCTAATGTACATCTTTGGAATGATGGAGGAAGCTGTAGTACTCGGAGAGAACCTACGCAGGCGAAGGGAAAACATGCAAACTTCACACAGAAAGGCCTCAGGCTGGGGTTCAAACCAGAACCTTGTCACTGTGAGAAGGCATAACAATGTCCCAGTATTCATCATGACATTTTCATGGGATTTTTCGACAGAAATTAAAGTCATACTTTGTCATCCACCATTTTATGTTTACTCCTGCTAGCAACCTGACTGCTAGCTAATATGGTTAAATAACATCAGTTGACATTTTTGTGGTGATGTTAGTTACCTCTGTGACATTCTCACAAGACACCAGCCGTCAGATAACCTGTGCCTTTTCAATCAATCAAATGCTAGCATGCCTAAATTTGTCTTGGAGACGTAGCCTCTGGGAGGACACACTGAAATGATCTAATATGACTTCACTCCAAACATAGTGCGAACGAGATCAGCCAAATATTGGCACGGGCAATTCTGTTCTCCAAAAATATCGGTAGGGACATGTCCCTACTGTCCACATGCATGATGTTTTTGTCTCAAAAGCAAAGAAAAAAATTATTTTTGTATTATTGATACATTAAAAAAACAAAAAGGATTATAAATTACATAATTGAATTATTATTTAAATTCAATACAAGCGGCAATAAATAGTAAATATCACTAAATTTGCCAATTAAACAATATATTTACCTTTAGAATTACATTTTAAAATGGAAGTACAAAATAATTTTTCATGATTCCATTTATGTGTCTGCACTTTTCATATATCACAGTTCATTCTTACTGTAAGTACTGTAGGTGCTTTGCACCAGTTTTGAGAAATTGTGTACATCATTTTCTGAAATTTGATAAAAACCTTCATTAGGCCTCTACAGACGGATACCTGAAACCAGCAGAAGTTATGATGTGAATCCAGTGACCATGCAGGTTCATTGGTCTGAGACGCTTTCAGATGCTTATACACTTCAAGTTGGAATTTGAGACAGAACCACAGTATAAGGACTCACAATGCACGACTCACAGACAGCGATCAAAGGCAGGGTCTTTAATTAAGGCAAGGTCAGAACATGGGTGATCAATCAGAACAGGCAGATAAATTCAAAGGGCTATGGCTAAAGTCTTAAATTCAAAAAAATAAACCGGTCAAAAACACACTTGGTAGACCACGGAGAGACTGCTGGAACATTTGATACTAAGAACAAAAATAAACTGGCGCAGGACACAGGGAGCACGCAGACTAAATACACTAGTTGGGGAAGACAATGAGACACAAGCGCAACACATTAGGGGCGGGGTCAACAATAACAGGAACAGGAACAGGAAACACCATTTGTGGTCATTTTTGTATGTAATTTCATGTTATTTTGCACAGTGGTAAGTTAATTTGCCCAGTGTCACTAATGATACTCACAACTAGGGTAAGACATGTAGTTGTTCAGTAGAGACGATGGATCCACCAACTCCCCCATAAATAGTTGCAGAATTTAACCTGCAAGTAAATGGTGAAATTTATTACACTGTCAAGTTCAGAAAAAATATTTATAGATTAAAATAGAAACTATTCTCAGTAGATCTCGGGCATCTCTTCACAGTGCATAGACTACTTAAGGTTAGTGAGTTTCCACAATGACTTAAAGTAAAAAAAAAGAAAAAAGAATATTTCATAAGCAATGACCTGTTATTTACAGAAAGAAGAGTGTTTGATTTGACAGGTTGTGAGCCCATTTTGGATGAATGTCTCTGACTGTACAGGTTCTTTCTCTTTATCCTCTATTAATGACTTATTAACATTTAGAACTTTAAGGTATATTTATTAAGGTATCGTTACTTATTCATAAACAAAGTGAATTGCTTATCAGCCATTAACGTAAGAGTAACTCGTAGTTATGACACAGTGAAGACGCATAAGTGCAAAAGTTTGGCTGAGAGCTGCTTCAGAGCACGGGACTTAAATCTGAAATATAGGAACGATTTGCTCGGGAGTGTGTTTCAGTCGGTCAGATTTTCAGATCGGACCCACTCGCTGGCGCAGTGCTGATCCTTTCGGTAATATATCCTCCATATGAGACTCGTAAATCTGTTATGACACTTGGGTGTAACATTAAGGAGCATTAATATAACTGCTAGAAAGCGTGAATATTATATAGAAACCGTTCTGAAGCCAGTTTAGTTTACTCACCAAGTGACTCTGCGTGTTTAGTAACTAAACAGCTAACCATCATGTCATTAAATGTTCCTCACTTTGTCGTGAAAGTCTCATTAAACAGCACTTATGTTAGCGATCTACTGCACTGACTGGTCTCAGTGTTTACTTCTAAATGACAGAAACGCAAAGTAACTTGAAGTCGTCCTCGGTTAGCTGAATTGTTCACAGATTAGCTTGTTGCCTGTCCACCATCAGGTTGAGTTCTGTGTCCGCAGGTAAGCTGAAGTGAAAACTGCAGTCAGCTCAGTAAACATCTGCCCGCGGAACCAGAGATGCCGAAGAAGAAAACCGGTGCACGGAAAAAGGCTGAGAGTCGTAAAGAGCGAGAGAAACAGAGCCGAGCCAACCGGGAACATGTTGATGTGGCCAAACACCCCTGCAACTCTAACATGGTAAGTAGATAACACACAATGCACAAGGCTAAAGTATTATATCCTAAGTACTACTGTAGCTTGTTTCTTAATCTTTGAACTTTACTGTGATCTGTTTTGTAGGACTGTGACAAATGCCAGAGGTCAGTAACTGTAATTACTATGTAACATCTTTTCAAATACAAGAACAAGTAGACTGTCACTGGTCATCCGGTTAACAAACATGTTTTCTTTGTAATGCCACGTGGTAGAAAACAGAAGAACAGAGCTTTCTGCTACTTCTGCAACTCAGTGCAGAAGCTGCCTGTCTGCGCCCAGTGTGGTGAGTAACTGCTGTGTTAATAGATGTTTTCTCTTACTGTTATTGTGAATCCCTTTCTGATATCTGTTGCACTCAACCCCATGTCCAATAATTCCTCCTGAAGATGTAAACTCTTACAAACAAACAGATGTATTCATTCATTTAAAAAAAAAAAAAAGGCTCAGTCATTTTTTATTTTTTTGACAGCTGGGCACTATTTTTTTTTTTTAGCAAATTCAGTAGCTGATGCTCTGGTAAGTGTTTACAGTGGCACGGTTCCAGTGCCTGTGTTCATCATAATGAGGGAACATGTCGGTCAGTGCAACAGTGTGGCTCGTTGATGCACTGCTAATAGTTTTTGATTGGTTCATTGTTAGTTTTGGTCTTTTCTGAGCAGCAGCCTCCTGGGCTGAAAAATTAAGCCAACATTTGTGTGCCAAAAACAGCAGTTTCTCAAATGGTCACTTGAGGCTGGCTTCAAAAGCAAGTCAGTCCCCATAGACTCCCATATTAAAACACCCACCTTTACAGCAGAAATAAATATGTTTACAGCCTGGTACAAAAAACAGTTTTGGTCTCTGTAGCTAATTTCCTCCTTCAAATAACACCAGACATCTCCTTTAAACAAGAATGGTCAAATTTGTTACAGCAGAGGTCAGGATATCTTGATTTTTAGTCCGTAGGAACAGATCAAATTTGAAGAATTCTGGATCCTATCACCCATAATGCACCCTGACCTAGTCTGTTAGACCCTCCCTTTCGGGTACAGTACATGGCCATGTCTTTCAGTAGCCATGCCTCCAGTTTGTAATGTCTCTCCGTTATAAATTTGAAGCTTCAAGTCCAAACTGAGAAAAAGAACACATCGTACAATGTATTCACAGGCTGAGTAGTATCAACCACAATGAGTAAGATGATCCTTAAGTGTAAAATTGATGTGCACTATGTGTAGATGTTGAAGATATTCTATTTCAGTGCCTCTCAGTGGTGGCATCTTTGGCAAACACTAGTCCATACCAGTTATGTACTACATAACACATATGTACACACTTTTACCATCACAATAATATGAAAGATGCTATAATAAAATCAGAATTCACCACAATGGCATTAAAATAGGTTTGGACTCCTTGTTAAACTATGACATTTCAAACGTTTATGTTGTTAGGAAAAACCAAGTGCATGAAGTCATCTGACTGTGTCATCAAACATCCTGGGATCCACAGCACTGGGATGGCCATGGTGGTAAGTTTGCAACATTTCTGAACTGATATATTCACATGGCAAGAACGCCTCTTTGTGCGGTGACCCATCCGCACTTCTCCGTCCTAATGGGGACATGTTGTTATTGCAACAATTTAAGACTAGGTTTGTTGATAATGTTTTTGCAAGTGTGCTTTTATTCATTAAGTATATTTTTATTGTGTCATGTCTGTGTTTCATGCAGCAAGTTCTTTAACCCAAGACAAAATTCCTTATAGGAGACAATAAAAGTGACCTTAAAAGTGACTACTTATCTGACAGTATCATACAGACTTGCTAGATGTAGTGTCCAGTGGAAATGCAAATACGATATAGTGAGCAAACACCACATGAATGAGATTGTGCAAGTAACATGCTAATTGTATTCGTCACTAATGCCCATCATAACGTTGTTCAAGTTGTGAATCAGTAGAGAGGAATCACCCTTTGCCAATGTCACAGTCATGCAGTTTGTATAGTATTGCGGTGTTGTGTAAGTGCAATCGGGACCTAATAATTACGGCAATAGTAATGACCGTGAGTGATGTGGAAGTAACACATTGACTAAGTAGTATCAGATAGTGCCAAAGATGGTGCAGCAGAATAATGATATGAAACAAGTTCAGGATGTACAGTAAGTGATGAATGACAGGTCAATGCTCTGTGATCAGTACATTCTTACTTCTGCATTTTGCTTCATAATTTAGCATGAATTAAAAACTTTGTGCAAAGCTTTGTAATTTAACTTAAGTTAATTTAACTTTAACAAGGTCGATTGATTCCACAGAGGCCTTGGAAAAAATGTTTCAAACTCTCAAATTTCTGTCCTTTTTCAATTCTCTTCTTTATCATAAGGGGGCAGTATGTGACTTCTGCGAAGCTTGGGTGTGCCACGGTAGGAAATGTTTGAGCACTCACGCCTGTGCATGTCCCCTGACTGATGCAGACTGCATCGAGTGTGAGCGTGGTGTCTGGGATCACGGTAAGACTTCTGACCTGATAGAAATTCACACGCTCGCATCAGTGTCACATTAAAAATCCCCTCTGGCTCTTTTAACTTTGTGAATAGGAGGAAGAATTTTCCGTTGTTCCTTCTGTCAAAACTTCTTGTGTGAGGATGATCAGTTTGAACACCAGGCAAGCTGCCAAATCCTTCAGGCAGAAACATTCAAGTGTGAGTCATTGACTTTCCCTTTCACATATTCATTCATTTGTGGTTAATGGGGAAGTAAAGTGTACATATTCTAGAGGATAATATCTTGAGGGTGAGAAAACCTTTTTCTGATTCCACTACAGGTGTTTCCTGTAATAGACTGGGACAGCACTCGTGCCTGCGCTGTAAGGTGAGGGGAACATCCACTCAGGTGGCAGTTTGTTAAGCACACCTAGCTAAACCTAATGTGTTTATTTGGCCTACCCTCATTTATATAAATGGGATGGAAAAAATAATAGAAACATCTGTCGATATAATACAATACAGTTCAACAGCAACACAAACTGCAGCCTCCAAAAAGACCATTAAAATGAATCAGCGCCTCTATAAAACAGTTTCAACACAAATTGAACATTAACATTCATGAAGGGAGGATTTATTTCAGGACTGCTGTATTAGACTGCATTAGTTTTATCTAGGGGTTCCTAATAAACTGTCTACTGAGAGTCTAACCTTAGTTTGGAAAACACAAGGGAGGAAGACTGACTGTGGAAAAAGTTTTTACTCACATGTTCAATTGCTCTTCAAGCTGCACTAAGCATTTTTATGTAACACCCTTTTTCATCAGCTCATCTCAATTGTTTCTAAAACCAACAACAACACACATTCACAACTGAATAGGCAGAGTCAAGTACAGTTTCCTCTTCATTTTCATTTGCTTTCAGTTTGCCCTGTAACGGGAAATAATCCTGACGCACAGGAACCGTGTCATTGAGACTAGTGCTGCAGACTTCAGATGAGGCTGATGTTGCTGCCAGAGGAATTTTTCCTCCTTCACTGGGTTAGAGGAGTGTTTAGTTTGACATTTGCTATCTGATCTCTTAACTGTTAAAATAAGCTGGTTATGTCTGGCATTTAAGTATCATGGGTTTAAGGGTTAAAATTATCACACTGCAGCTTTATCTACAAAGGTGGTTGAAATGACAAGACAGCCTAAGATAACATTAATAAGGAAAAGGAAAGGCTATTTTTCTGAGATAGCACATTTAATTACACATCGATTCAATATTCTTTACATTAAAATGTATAGTGCATCAAGTAAAGGAAGAAGGATACAATTGGATAAAATGGGTGCTGCAGGATAAAATAGTAAGTGCAAAGTAAAAGTGAAAATAAACTTGCATGTGACGAAGAGTAAGGGTCCCTGTGCTGCTGCTCAGCATGGAAGATGTCAGGGAAAGCACATGGAATAACTTTTGTTCTGCAAATATTTTGTGAAAACTGGGGGCAGGCAAGGAGATCTGTTAAAGATGTGAGAGAAAAGGAACAATTATTATTTGTTTAAGTATGGGTGGATGACCTAATGTGGAAACAACATCTAAACAAGCCAAAACAGTTATGGGAACTCATTCACATTATTTCAAACCAGAATTAAGGCCATATGAAGATAACACACTGGCTTCAGAAATGAATCAGACCCCTTCATCCCTGTTTTTAACTTCAGTTCACCTCTGTCCTCTCAGGCCTGTTACTGTGATGACCACGCCAAGAGTAAGGTCTTTAAACAAGAAAAGGGCAAAGCTCCACCATGTCCCAAGTGTGGCCACGAGACTCAGGAGACCAAAGACCTCAGCATGTCCAGTGAGTATCACACAAATATTGATCAGACTGAATTTTTTTTGTTCCAGTAAAGCTGCCATTTGGAGGAAGTTCCAACTTCCCTCATCATGATTTTAAAAACGAAACAGAGAGTGAAGACAGGGACATTCTTGAGAAATGACTCTTTTTCACATAATTTCTATTCTTGAACATTTAAACAATGTCTTACTTACTTATTTTCCTCATTTCACTTCTTGCTGTTTATTGTGATATTGATACATTTTTCACTGGTTATGAACAAAAAGACGTTCATCTCACCAAACGACACTTAAACTATGTTTTATTTGGTCTTCAGCGACAACATTTCAGAATTGCAGTGTAATCAAAGTGATGTAATTGATTGAGTCATTCTAGACCTTGGAAATATTAATTTGACGGTAAACAATACACAGTGAAACGTGCCAAATCACAGATCTGTTGGCAACACAGATATCCGCTGGCATTTGGCTGTTATCTGTATTTAAGAGTGAGACAGGGTTTGAGATAAAACTAACTAAAAATCTCAGACAAAAGCCCTGTGCTATCTCAAAGAGCTTTGTTGAAAATCCTATAATGAATGTGATAGCTGTAGTTACTCACAAAGGGCTTTACAATATTTACATTTTTATTATCTGATATAGTACACACAATACGAGAGTTAAAATAAGTGCCAAAACAAGAAAAAAAGCTAAATAGTTTGTATGATTAAGTTTAAATACTTTCTATAGTGAGCTGTTACTCAGGAGCTTCACATGTTCATTGTAAAATCACATCTTCTAAATCAGTAATTTCGTCTTGTTGTACTCATTTCATTTTTATTTCATTTAATTTTATTTTGTTTAAGTCACACTATAACAAAATCAATAATTAAAAACACGTATTACAAAAAATTTGCCTTACTAAAAAATATATGAAATAAAATAAAATGAATAAATAAAATGATCTTTAAAAAGAACCAGAACAGAATCCTCAAAGACTATTCAAACCATCTTGATGAAAAAATATGCTCAATTTGTATAATGTGAAACAAAATTTAAAAAGTTAGACTATCAGTATCAGCAATGACAAATGTTATTTCCAGCTACCTGGATAAGGAAAGACCCACCAGGAGAAATGGGTTCTTTATTGAACATGATTTTCTAAAATGTATATTACATGACTTTTCTATCACTATCCCAGTAAATTAATCCAGAGCTACTTTCACGTCGTTGTATCTTCTGCAGCTCGCACGCTGAAATTTGGCCGCCAGGCTGGCGCTGATGATGACGACGATTACTATGACGGAGCATCGGGGTATGACTCCTACTGGAAGAACTTAGCATCTGGAGGCAGAGACCAACAGGATGACTACGGAGAGGATGACGACTACGAGGAAGATGAGTATGAGGAGGAGGATGAAGATGAGGAGGAAGAGGAAGATGATGATGACGAGGAGGAGGAAGAGGGTGAAGAGGAAAAGGCTGCTGATTCCCTGGCTGGTCTCAAATTGGACGGGACTACTGCCTGAACTAAGACAAAGACTGGAGAGCCTGTTGGTGCAGCGCACAGTCCCATAGATCCAAATGATTTGAATGATTTGATTTAAAATTAGAAACTGACTCACTGATTCAATACTGAGGACTAAATGCTATGGACACATACAGTTGGTACCAAAAAGTATTGAGTTTTCGATACCCAGCTCTAGAGGCAACTTATTTTTTCCTTCAGTTGTTACAGCCACTGCTGCTTTAATGCAGTTGGAGGCCATGAGGCCCAAATTAGCTGTAAAAACCTTTTGACTCCTTTTTGTGGTCATTTGGTAAACACAGTTTTTCCTGAGAACATGCACCCTGAAGTTGGAGCAGCTGCTTTTTTCTGTATCATTTTTCGCCAGTTTAAGTTTCTGCTTAAAAATGTTCTTTCAATGGACCAGTGTGCAGGATTTATGGGATCTATTGGCAGGAATGGAATATCATATTCAAAATTATGTTTTCATTAGTGAACAGTCACCTGAAACTTAGAATCATTGTGTTTTTGTTCGCTTAGAACGAACCCTTCCTATCTACATAGGGAGTGGGTCTTATTCCATGGCACCTGCTATGTTGCGCTGCCCACTTTTCTGCAGTAGCCCAGAGCGGACAAACCAAACACTGGCTCTAAAGAGCACCTTTTGTGTTTTATGCCACCATAGGTTCTCCTACAAGCTTGAAAAGGGAGGGGTATTCAGTTGGTTGAAATCAGCAACCTCACCTCTAGATGCCATTAAATCCTGCAAACATGTCGTTAATGTTTTAATCATAAGATCTAATTATTTCTGTCCAGCATGTGCTAGCTTAACGCAGAGGCCAAACTGGTATCAACCCACCATCTATTGCTCGATAAGACGGAAAAACAATCCAACAAAATGTTACAGTAAAAGTAATGGAGTGTCACTGTGATAAGTAGCACTGAATTTCAAATTGTTATCCCTTACACTTGTTACTGTAAAAATGTTATCACATTATTGTAATGTGTTACTAAGAATTGTATTACTGCCCAACACTGCCAACTTCACCATTAAATAGTTTTTGAGGACCTTATCAGAGTTCATATTGTGCTTCAGTGGTGTGTATTCCCAAACAAATGTACAGTTGTTGAAATCACCACATACCAACTTCCCCATGATGATATGGGGCCTTCTGGGGCTGTTGGCAGCACTGTGTGGTTGGTAATTTGGCCCCAGCTTACAGTGTGAAATTAAAAGTTATGATCATGATGTGTAACAACTTTTGTTATTTCTCTGCAGCTTACTGTGGTTTTACTCTGCTTCAGTACAACACAAAGGTTGCAGAATAAACTTCGCATTGTTACCGTGATCCTTGTAATCAGCTGCATTTGTTGAGACGTGCCTGTGTTAACTATGCCATTAAACAATACAATTCCTTTTGACTGAGCATTTTTAAATGACTGGATGGCTTTGGATCTTATACCTTGAGGACTTTATGTCTCTAATAAGAAAGAAGCGTCTGTGCTGCTGCCCTGACGCATACTGGTATGTAACAAAGTGACGAATCAAAAGAGGAGTGAACTTCAGCTAAACGAGACGAGCGAAGGGCGTGTGTGATAGTCGATCTCGCGGGCGACATCTGGACCCGACTCATGTAGGCTATTAGTAATACTGGACCCAGGCCAATGAGACAGATCAGCTTTATTATAACAAGTGAAATGCAAAAATGTGATCTTGGCCTGTTGCTCCGCTCGATAGGAGAGCAACCGCTGCCGCTGCGCTGATGACAGACTTCATGACGGCGCTCCCGGTGATCTTCGTCCAGCTCAAATACCCCGGAGTGCAGCGAGTGGTAAGCCGCCTGCGCGCGTTTTTCGTGTGTGTGTGTGTGTGTGTATGTGTGTGTGTAGGGGGTGGCCTACCTGTTCTTTACCTGCCTCCGGTTTGGACATGTAGTAGCCTAGTGCAAGTGGCGTTTTGACATAAAGTACAATGGTGTAAATTTCACACACGCAGGAATTAATAGGGCATAATAATCGGAGGTGTGTCATATCGGCGATCCACGTGGGTCCAGGGGAGATCTTTCAACTTCTGATGATGAAACGTTAACCATTACGATAATTTGGTTAAAACCAAACAAAACATCAGCGCTGTCAATGGTGAAGTTTCACTTTCACTTGTGCAGAGGAGGCGATATGGGTGAATAAGCTCCTCCTTTAGTTTGGAGGCTGTGATTGAAAATCTGGTGAGCTGGAGAAAAATTAGATTACCAGGAGTTCAGATGTCTCAAACGGAAGTATTTATTATAAGCTTGGCGCCAAGGAAAACATGATGAGCATTACACAGTCAGGATCTGATGCTGAGAACTGCCGCACTAAGTTCTGAAACTGACTTGTCCCACCATGGGTATATAGGCTATTCCCAGGTCTCACATGGTTGCAACCATCTTTTCTATCTATCTATCTATCTATCTATCTATCTATCTATCTATCTATCTATCTATCTATCTATCTATCAATCAAAAGTGTAGCACATGGCCAGAGAAGGGAGAGGGGGAGATTAGGACCACGCCACGGACTACTGAACAATCGGTCCAGACCACTGTTTTAGCGACCACGGTCAGTGGACAGATCACTGATTTGGCTACAACCCCCTCTCAACAGGAATGTGGAAAAGGTCTGGAAATGCTATGGTTGAAAATATGCCTACGGACAAAAGCTGTAAAGGCATTTAAAATCGCCCCAATTTTGCATTTTGTAGTGGGCCCCAGGTGTGGTGTAGGGTCTTCAGCTCTCCCTCTACTGTTTGATGCCAGGTGTTCTTGGGTCTGCCTTTTTTTTGTTTTCCATCCATTGTCCAGTGAAGGTCAGTTCGGGTGATGTCCTGCTCTCTTTGGATGACATGCCTGATCCATCTTGCCTTCTTATGATGATGGTGGCCATGTTGTATTGCCTGCACCGGGTGAGAAAAGCATCCACCTAATGCCTCTTGGTTGGTCTTCAGTGGTTCTTTTCATCAGCCAGTCTGTGGTTAGGTTGAAAAGTAGTGCAGACAACCTTGCTTCTGTCTTGACCGCAAAACTCTATCGACTCACATGGCACGTGAAGTTGTCATAGAAACTCTTGATGAGAAGGACAATCTGTTTTGGGATCCCATATGCACAAAGTATATGCCATAGCCTGTCTCTGTGGATGCTGTCAAAAGCCTTCTCAAAACCCATGAAGTTGATATACAGTTGTCTCTGCCACTCTATGCACTGTTCAATGATGTTACATTGGGTGAATATTTAGTCAGTTCCAAATAGTTTTGTCCGTTTATCCGGTATCTTCCTCTCCGTCCATATGGCTGTAAAGACTGGTTGACGTACTACGTTTAGTCTTTCCTGCCCATTGGCTTTTCCATATCCAACAATCCAGTCCTGAAAAAGACATGTTACAAAAACAGCAACAGAGGATTTTACAAGACACCTAAATTACTTAAAAACTCAATCCACAGGCAACCCATTGATCTTTCAGATAACTTCTTATTGAACAGCCTTTTCAACACATTTAGCAGTAAATGTGTGTTGTATTGCAAGTCACAAGAGAAACCCAAGACCTAATGAATAGTCAATATAACTTCACCTCCACATTTTGCTATTTAAATGATAAACCAACCATTTAATCTTCTGTTTCTTTCACAACTTTTTTTGGTCAACAAAACATTTGAACCATTGGCTCTGGGAACTTGTGAATGACCTTCGTTGCCATTTGCTGACATTTTATAAGCCAAACAATTAATTTATTTAGAAAATACCTGGGAGATCAATTCCAACTATTTTGGTGTTTGTGTTATTTATTTTTCAAATGGATTTTGTTTCTAACAATGCATTAAAGCAACAGAGAATGATGAATACACATTGTTCTTTCTTCCAGAGGCATGGCACATCTACCATCTGTGTACAGTGAGGCAAAAGTAGAATTTCAATCAGGTTTTCTAAAGTGAGACTCTCTTAGCACATTCAGTGGCAAAATATAACAAAATACAAATGCAATAGTTTACCAATAGTTTAAAGGTTATGAATTTCAAACAGATACATCACCTCAACGGAAACACACTGACAAAAAGGCACACTGATCTGTATAGTACACACCTCAAACTTGTAGCTATTAATTGATCATCACGTGATTGGGACGGGACAGGAAAAAACGTCAGTGGGAGCGGGCGGGACAGCAATCGTGATTACAATACGGGCGGATGTTGTGTATGTGTATGTATAAACAATAGAGACAGAGACTTTTTAATGAGTTGTAGAGCTCAGAGATGGCAGGAGACACATGCAGACAGTGATATGCAGCGTATTTATTTAGTAAATGAACTTCAATTTCTATTTTTGCACAAAATATAAAATATATAAATTCAAGCACTTTCAATGACCCATGTCAATTTATGTCTATTTTAAAAAAAACTTTTATGGTCTTGATTTTTTCCCCTCAAATTCACAAGCATTTCAAGGACCAGTGGGAACCCTGTGCATAATTCAGGGTAAGCCACCTTCAACCGTTGTTAACTCAGACCTAGTGTTAGTGTCATGCTGTTGTGTTTACATTAGACACAATAGAAGAAATGCCTGAAGAGCAATGGCGTCTAACCAGAAACACAAAGAAGTAATTCGTGGAGAGCTCAGACAAAAGCTGACATGAAGTTAGACGGGGTTTCGATTTTTAAACTATTTTGGACCAGACAACAGCAACTACAACAAAGAACACAACTTTACCTGAATTTAAGATGTAGGGATTTGAGAGGTAGTGCTGAAGTAAGTAGCATTACAAATTTCAAATTAATCATACAAGTGGGGCAATTTAACGGCAAAGTGAAGTCACTGAACAAAACAAACCGAAACAAACTTATTGGGTAGTGTGGATAGTAAATTTTAAACAAATAAAGGGTCTCAAGGGTGTTTGTTTAAGATTTAAATAATGTTTGAAATAAAAAAAGTCATAGCGCTGTCGCCTCACAGCAAGAAGGTTCCGGTTTCGAGTCCCGGCTCGGCCGTGGGATCTTTCTGTGTGGAGTTTGCCTGTTCTCCCCGTGCCAGTGTGGGTTCTCTCCGGGTACTCCGGCTTCCTCCCACAGTCCAAAGACATGCAAAATGGGGACTAGGCTAATTGGATACTCTAAATTGACCATAGGTGTGGCTGTGAGTGTGAATGGTTGTCTGTCTCTATGTGTTTGCCCTGCGATGGACTGGCGACCTGTCCAGGGTGTACCCCGCCTCTCGCCCGAAAAGATGCTGGGATAGGCTCCAGCCCCCCCGCGACCCTACTAGAGGATAAGCGGTAGAAAATGAATGAATGAATGAATAAAAAAGTCATATATTATGTATGTATGTCTCATGTGTGATGCATTAATGTAAAATGAACACAGTTAACCAGCAATTTTTCTGTCTACAGGTTTGACAATATAGTCTGAAGGATGACATACTAACATTTCCTTTCATTACTTCTAGAGAGGTGTCCAGTTCCAGTCGACCTGTAACCTGTGCCGAGAGAGCCACAAAACTCAGGTGTGGCTTTGTTTCTTAGTTCTGAGGTAGGCATACAGTGTGTGACTTGTTTCTTCTAAAGCTAAATGTTGGTTATCATGACGGAGGAAAAGTGTCTGAAATCCACAATGTAGCTGTAAAACAACACACTGTTAAGTGTGATATTCTACATTTTTCATTAGAGAAAGTTTTGGGACAACAAAACATTTAGTTTCTACTTATGGGGAATGGACAATGGAGTATGTCATACAGTTCATAAGAACAGTTAAGAGAGACATTAACTTTCATCCAAAAACTCTTAAGAATTTATGTTACATCATGAATGGCTTGTTAATACCGGGAATGTTCCCAGCTTCACGCTTCATTGCATTCACAGATCTGTTGCATTTTTACATAACAACAATGGACTGTTGAGCACAGTATTGTACGTTATCCAGCTGCGGGTTACAACATGTAGAGTAAAAACACAGGGGTCAATAAAAACCAGTCATTTGTAAACACTGACATTAACATACATTCTTCACTTTACCTAGTTAAAGCTGAGTACTGTTATATTCAATGAATCACAAATGTGTCCACATTCTTATAATTAATAATTAATATAATAATATTGTAATCACTGTCTCTTCATTCTCTTAAAGCTGCTTGAGTATTTCGATGTGTGCTGCTTCGAAAGATGACACAGCAAAGTTACACTTTTGCCTGAACAAGATAAAACACACCATTGAGGTGAGAGAAGGTATCAAATAAAATAATAAATAAAATAAGATTTTGCTAATGTTTTCTTTTTGTTTTTTTTTATCACTTATGATAAAATCATTAATTTATACTGTAGGAAGCATCATAATTTTGTGTTCACTGATACTTTGTTGACTATTTACTATTTAATTTATTATTTTTTACTTTTTCCTATCCTTTTTCAGAAATCTGATGCTATGCTGTACGCTCCGTCAATTAATGACATTGAAGTAAGTTGTAAAAGTTCATTTTGAAATTTCAGTTTTGACTACAGTTAAGAAAAAAAACATCAGAGGACATATAACCATAAAAGTTCATTCATGACTTTGGAAACTAAAAACTATCTCACCTCAAGCTTCACTTGCTAGAGTTTAATAGGTTCTTTCCACTGTAACAGATCTTCATCAGCAAATGGGGTTTGTTCATTTGTCTGTTGACATGCAAGCGACTGAGCAGTGAAGACTGTGTGATATGGTTGAAAAGGGCTGGAACAAGGGAACCTTAAGTTGAACATATCTGCACACCTAAGTCCATTGAGTTTAAACATAATTTGGAAACTTTAAACCTCACACTGACACACAGTGGCTGACTTAAAAATCCAGCAGATAAAGGTCAACATTGCATTGGTGTTTACCAAGCTGCTCAAGCATCTGCCAGCTATGTGGTACGTTTGAGCATTTTTTCTCTGTAAACAACTGCAGCTATGTAATAACACCATGAGAGCAGTGATAGTGAACCAAAATAGCAAGGTTGCAGAATGGAAAACCAAAAAAATGCTTCTTGAAAAGTACAGATTTCTCAGTAAACATTTGAGTCACTGGTGATACAGAGGTATTAATTATTGCGGCTTCAAGGGCATCACCAAGATCAAACTGGCACACAACATGGACATAAGCCTGCAGATGGGTTCTCATTTAACTATTAAAGAGCACGTTGTCGAGCTGGGAGAAGAGCACTACTGTTAAAAAACTTCAGACAGAATTCACATTATTTTTTGATTTGTGAGCAGGATCAATCTACTATCTTGGAGCTGTTATCAGTACCAGCATGGTGTTTCCTACGACATGACACAGCTAATAAGTCCTGGGAATTCTTATTTATACTTGTTAATTAAATTAATCTGTCAGTGTATATGTCCACACTGAGGCACTTCTTTCTCTTCTAGGAAAGCTGTGAAAGAGCGTCACTAAAATGTTACGTGCAAGAGTTGATGATGGTCCTCACTGAAGAGGAGGAGGTTAAGGATAATAAAGTACAATGCATCCTTAATTTCAATGAAAAACTAAATCCCAACTCTGTAAGTCCTGTTTACAAAATCCTTTTAAGTGTCTTTTGTAACTACTTAACCACCAATGATGCTAATATTACCAACATCTTCAGTGGATCTATGCATTTTTTTTTTGCAAAAAAGCTTGTTATGGGTCATCATCCTTTTTTATGGTTATAAGCATCCTCACAAGTCAATACCAATACACTAATCATCAGTATAACACACTATGTTACACAAGACGTTAGTGTCATATTAGCTTTTATTTTCACTTTCACTTTTTAAAACTAATTATGTTCAATTGTGTCTCTTTATTTTAGGTGGGCTGTCTGCCATGTGAAGCATACTCACTTCAAAATATTACAATATTCCTGGACAGACTAAATAACCTTTTGGAAAAAATGACTTCACAGGAGAAAATGTAATGTGATGTAAATACTTTTAGCTACAAATGTGTATTTGTATATATTTGTAAAGAATTGTGACTGTTTTTATTTTGTAAATATCTCATTGTGACTGTCCGCCTGTAACAAACCATGCCGTCCTTGAGTCCATATGAAATGTAATGTAAAATTTGAGTTGTAAAAAAAGTTTAAATGTACAGGATGACGGTTCTACATCAAATTCTATCGTTTGTTTTAACTGTATAGATGAAGTCACTGTCTGTCACAATTTGCCTTTCAGTTGTACAGTCTTGAGAAATGTATTAGAAAGTAGCAATACAGTAGCAGCATGTACTGTATATAAAGAATGTATAATATTATTAAGCTCCCTGCTAAACACTACTAAATGTAATACCTGATATACAGTATATGTCCAAATGAAATGCTTTATCACAACTATTTCCACTATCTGCTCACTCCAGTAAATAATATTTTACCTAGTCTCATTTTGTTTCTTTAATCTTTATTTTGATGAGGACGTGTTGCTTCAGAGACCGGTGAGACATGAAATATGATCCAGGAAGTCCAGTTTCACTAATGGGTTTATAATACAATAGAAACAGAAATACAAAGACATACGAGAAAGAACCGTTTGCTTTGAAAGTTGGACCAACTTTTTTTTTTCATTTATTTTTCAGGCTTTTTGTGCCTTTATTTGATAGTGCAGTAGAGAGAGACAGGAAATGGGGAGGCAGAGAGAGGGGGATTGACATGCAGCTAAGGGCTTGTCTGATGTGGGACTTGAACCAGGGCCATCTGCAGCGAGGACTGTAGCCTCTACACATGGGGCGGATGCTCATCCAACTGAGCTACTCTATACAAAATGTAAAGGTTTATGTTTTATTTTTATTCAGACAAAAGAGTTCTTTGGTAGTCTTTGTCTAATTTTTCTTACAAGACCAATTTGACAAATTTCAATTCAGTGTTTTTAAAATTGAATAAGGATTAAATTATGACTCATATACTGTAGTAGTGTACTTACCTGTTCAATTAAACACCACACACCTGTGAAACTGACCAACATTATGCAAACTATTACACATACTGTACATCATGATACAATCACAAATATCCACATCAAACATTCTTTTATTTAATGTTAAATAGGCAACGGTAAATTTGTGTAACAAAACAAATACATATTAAACATGCATTACAGTCCAAGGTATCAACCCTTAGAATATAAAATCATTTTGAAATACAAAAATAAATAATGGAATTTGTTTCATATCATACAGAAATGGTTTATTATCCTCATCCTAATCTAATTTCTAGCTGTACTTCATGTTGTTTCACTGGGCAGTACCTTGATATATAAAAATATTGTGAAAAATCTCAAGTACAACCAGTAAGAGAATGTGATGAGTTATCCAAATGCAACAGAATTAAACATCTGCTTTGAAAAAATGAATATGTTTCTTGTGTCCCTGAGGACAGTTGGGTCCAACTTACTAAAAATACATCTTCCATACGTGGAAAGTTTGGACCTGCATATTTGATACCATAAACATGTATATATATCCATTGCTGAGGAACTGCAGAAATGCATAAGCTCCTGTAGATAAGGTCACACTTACAGTTTTGAATTGTGCACTTTCATAATGTCAAGCTCAGTAGATCCAAACATGGGATGAGGCCATGAAATGCTTGTTTCCGATTCATTACGGAGAGCAGTATTTATACCACAAAATACACTGGATAACGGGAATTCATTCTTGACCATGCTTGAGGTGATTAACATAAAAACATCATTCACATACTGTGCAGACACACACAGGTCATCTTACAACAGTACAAGTGTGTTCTTTGTCCAAGCAGTTGCAGTGTTTATCACTGCTTAGGTCATGGAAAATATACAAGGCAAAAAAGTGCATTAATTCTGCAAGTAACATGTGTATGATAAACTGAATGAACGACAGATGGTCATCCTCCTTAAATACCAGAGCAAACAAAACTAAATCCAAAACTCAGCAAGTTGTTTTGGTTACAAACTAAAAAACAATTTACATTTTCACTATCAGTTATATTTTTGGATTCTCAGATAACACAGAAGGACTGGTCCTGCAGCTCATGACTCAAGAGTCAGCTTTGCCGTAAGTCCCCTCTGGTGGTCGGTAGCACTTGGGAAAGGCCATCAGCTGCAACATGTTGAAGGCATATTTCCTGCATCTAATATTCTTTTGAACGTTCTCAATCCGACATCCTTCTCTGATGGACAAATAAAGAGGGTGATGAGGAATGAGGGAGGAACAGAAAGGAAAACAAAAAAGTAAACATAAGTGATTTTTAAAATGATGTTTGTAATGATAGACACAGGACTTTAAACTATAGAATTACCACCTCGTGGTTATATGCCTCCACCAACCAGCCAAGTTGTATTAGGGTCACAATCTCTCCTTCCTGAGTAACAGCATTGAATAATGACCAGAAGTGTTTTTGCAGAACATGATGTCACAGTGAAGTTGACCATTTGGATATGAAATGTTATGATCAGATTTTATCCCCTAGAAATTTGAGTTAAACTGTGTCATAATTAGCGTACAATTCTCTGAGTTATGGCCAAAAACAAGTTTTGTGACATCACAGTGACCTTTGACCCCCAAAATCTAATCAGTTCATCCTGGGGTCCAAGTAATTGTTTGTACCAAATTTAACCCTCAAGGAGTTTCTGTACTATCGCGTTCATGAGAATGGGACGGATGGACGCACTGATAACCCAAAAACATAATTTGTCTGGCCCCGTCTGTTGATGGCGCAGAGGCACAAAGAGGCTTCTCACACAAAATACAACAGAATTTTGTCTTTTAAACTAGATGACTCCCCAAAATACTAATTTTTGTTCTTACTGAATAAAGTATTATGAAGTATATGTTGATTATTATCATATTTGTATGAAAATTAGATCTTTTTAAAAACCATAAATGTTGTGATAACAATGAAATGGTATGGAGCAGATTTGGAACATGCCTCATATTTCATCCGATGTTAACTATGTCAATAATGTGTTATGTAAAACTTGCCCTGGACCAGTCATAATGATAAAATCACATCTCTTCAGCAAGACTACAACTTTTGTTTGGTATGGGTCAAGTATCAACCACTAGTGGAGAGATTGTTTTCTCAAATGTTCATTCTGATTTATGGTACAAAAATGCTATACCAGAAACATATTTGCTTACACTCTAGGTGAGCTCTGACCTGCAGCACAAACCTTTAGCATAGATCCATATTCATTGCAAACTGTTTTCATGGTGCTGATTTTGCCCTGAAATATCAAAGGATACCCTATTTGGTTAAGAAACACCCTCTGGGAACATATCATCTTAGATGGACACATTGCCAAATGTGATCACACTCAACATATAGCTTGTTAATTTATACATATAACTAATGCTCTCTCTGATCTCTCTTTTCTTTTTCAAACATCATAAAATAATAATTTCAGTCTTTTATATTGCTTGGCAAGATCTATATCTCAACAGGAAGAGGTTCACTTTTTTCACCGCAATGTGGTCTAACAAAATCACCGAACACATAAATTAAACACAGAGACTAAGCTCTGATTTCGGCTACATTTATTTATAAAATGATCACTGAGAGAAAAATAGAAGAGACACACTGTTTTTCCAGCAAGAAAAATCGGTGAAGAGAAATTTCACTAATTGCTCTCAATCTCAAAAAAAATGGGACGTACACACATAGATACATGCAGATGGACGGACAACCTAAAAACAATAATCTAGCAATAATAGTCTAGCTCTGGTTGTCGCCTGTGTGGAGGCATAAATAGTACTCCTTGAAATTTAAAATTAAATCACTTTGGTATTATAATCATGTGACCAACATTCCAAAAAACTCCTTTTCAGCCGAGAACTGGCTCATTTATTCAGGTTTAGTACCCTGACTCGGTATTATCTCGTGTCTGCTAATGCTCCAGTCATATATCAGGGATTATGTTTCTGTTTGAAGGCATAATGTGGTGTGGGACTAAAGCCAGAGGGTTAGATTTCCATGACATGACAGGACAACTCTACAGCAACCGATATGCCCTTGAAAAAGGAAGTGAACCTCTGTTTGAAGCTGATTGCGTGTGTAAAGGGTTACAGTTCATTGCGAGGTGCAGCAGCTGCTTGTTCCTCCACCCTGTAAAAAACTGATAACAGTTTAGTTTTGACTATAGTAATATAAACACTCAACCACATTAGAACAGTGGTGGAAATCCAGTGCACTGGGTTCAAAACAACAAAAACTGCAGCTGAACACATGCGCCTGAAAAGGCAAACCAGTACAAAATCTCTAGCATCACTGTGATCTAAAAATACCTTACACAGAAATTGGCATGTGTGATTCATTCTCAACAAAAAAAGTACGTTATGAGCTTCACAGATGCGGTTTTTGCTGTAGGCTGTACCATACTGTTTTTATTGGATAAAAAATATATGTTGCATTTAGGGAAAAAAAACAAGCTTTAGCTCAATGCAAAATTTACAATCTAGTTCACTAATTCAACAGTATATACACAGGTGGACAAAGTACACAGCATCATTACTTGAGTCAAAGTACAGATCCTCCTGTTTAAGTATTCAACTTTTTTTTATGTCAATACATTGTTGGATACTTCCACAGTGTATTTACAGAGCCGAATGACTCAACCTAACAACCTACTGAATACACCTGTAGAACCTGTAGAACAATAAGCTTGTAGTATATTCTATAAAGCCTGTTGATATGGCCATAAAAAACAATTGAATCAACAAAAGGACAGCTGTTGTTGTTTTTGAATTTCTTTTTCTTTAGGAAGTGATGAAGTTTGGCTGTGGTAAATACAGTAAACGTTTAAAACTAAATGAATCTTTCTTTATTCCTTAACCTTCAAACACAGACTTCAGGTCAGACCCTGGTGTCTGGTGAAGAATCTTCTGCCTCATCTTTATCTAACGTCGCCTTTGTTAAGACACTAACAGGTTCAAACATGACTGACGGTGGAGGAAATGGCTGTGACTGGTTTTTCTCCTGCGATGAACACAGTGCATGGTCAGACAAAATTCTTTCCACTGATTAAAAGCTCTGCTTCAAAGTAAGAGTACTAGAGTACGTCATAGAAATGTAATGGCATTAAAAGTACAACATTTGTCTTTTGACTGTAGTGGAATAAAAGTCATACGTTTCCAAAAAAAAAATAATATTCAAGTAAAAGTACTTCACTACTGTCCACCTCTGAGTATATACACAGCATAAAGGAATGCACCGGAAATACTGACACACTGGAGTTTATACATAACACATTTCCAGACATCCAATTTGTGGAAGTTGATCCCTCATCAATGTTATAAAATGAGATAAAGCTTTTCTTAGTTTTAACTTACTGATTACATGATTGAGATGTATCTTGGTACTACATACTAGCATGTTCATCAGTATTTAGTGTCACTCCCATTGAATGTACATGGAAAGTTTTCAGACCTTTTCAAGTTTGCTATGTTTCAGACTCACCTTAAAATGGATTCAATTATTTTTTTTCCCTCACCAATTGACACACAATAATCAACAATGACAATTCAAAAACTGTTTTTTGGAATGTTTTGTAAATTTAATCAGAAATAAAAAAAACTGAAAAATCCAATTGATGCAAGTATTTGTTATGACACTTGCAATTTAGCGCTGGTGCATCCTACTTAAATCAGTTGTCCTTGAGATGCTTCTGCAACTTGACTAGAGACCACTTTAATTGAACTGCTTGAGCATACTTAGGAAAGACACGTGTCTATATAAGGTCTCACAGCTCATGATGTGTCAGAGTGAAATCAAAGGAATGAGGTTTAGAGATCTCTCCATAGACCTGGAAAGACTGGATTGTGCAAAGGCAGAGATCTCAGAGAGGCTGCAAGAAAATTTCTGCAGCATTGAAAGTGTCCAAGAGCACTGCAGCCTCAATCATTCTGAAATCGAAGATGTTTGGAGCCACCAACACTTTCCTCAGAGCCTTGGTCAGGAAAGTAACAAAAAACCCAAAGGTCACTGTGAATGAGATGCATGATCTATGAATTTCTTCCCAAACCATACAAAAGGACAACAATCAGTGCAGCACTCCGCCAACCAGGCCTTTATAGCATAGTGGCCAGATGGAGGCCATTCCTCACTGAGAGGTTCACGACAGCCCACTGGGAGTTTGCCAAAAAATCTCCTTGAACAACTCTTAGACCATGAGAAGCAAGATCCTCTAGTGCTATAACAGGAAGTTTTTAGGATTTGGTCACAGTTCCCAGTGATGTGTATGGAGGAAACCAGGAACTGAGCATTAACTCATTAATGCCATCCCTCACAGTCAAACATGGTGTCGGCAGCATCATGCCGTGGGGACATTTTTAGACAGGATAGAGGGAAAGATTGCAGAAAATCATAGAACAATCCTGAGTGCTTTTCTAGACTGCTCAGGATTTCAGGTTGGGGCGCAGGTTTACATTACTGTCATTCCAGGAGAGGCTACGGGAAACTGAAAGTTTGGTGAATGTGTTTAATTTGATTGTGTTTTTTACTCCACAGTGAGCTACACTAACGAAGATACACAAAATACACTGTAGTGTTGTGACTGAGCGATTAAGAGACTGAGACAGAAAATAAATGAAAGAGAGACGGGGACAGAGATTGTCTGAAAGACTGAAAAGCACCAAAGGTCTTTACAACAATTATTGTTTGGAGTAAATTAAATTTGCTCTGCCACAATAAAGTAAAATACCAAGAGTGGTTCACTCATCATTAATTGACAATATGGCAGCCGACTGAAAAAACTCTAATGTGGTGTATTTGCATGTTAGCTGTATTGCAGAAAAAGATGAACATATGTTTTAACTCTTGCAAAGCACATCCTTTTGCAAATTTCCGTGTAGGGTTAACATGCAACATGAAGATGTGCATGTCTGTTATGTGCCATCCTTTTGAGCAATATAATTCTCCGCTGTTCTGTTAGTTAACTCAAACTTTCATGTACCACATCAGTTGTTTGATATGATGTTAGACGTTAAAGGATAAGGATGGCAATGTTCTGTATTTGATCAACAAATTAAAAGACCAAAACCAATATTGAACTGATCCTACTAACAAGTATTGTTTGTGTATCAAAATTGTGAATTGCTCTTTTCTCTTGTTTCTCCTGTCATTGTGACGACCCTCTCTAAGCAGGCCTCTCTCTGCAGGAGCCTGATGGGTCGAGTCTGATCGTCAGGAGGATTCAGCTTACCTGGACACAAAATGTGTATTAATCTGCAGCTGAAAGTAGTCCCCAAAAAATGCACCATTTACTCCTGTTTGAGTTTTGTAGATTCTTTTTTCTGAATCTCTTTGTCTGACACCACTTTTTCATTACATATTGTGTATGCATTTAGTATTCAGTTAGTGTGAACTTGATATTAATGTAACTCTTAGGAAAGTTTGATCTAATCAGATATTAAGAACAATTTATCAGAAAAGACTCTTATGTTACTTAATACCATCTGATTGAAATCAATTTTCCTGAGTCCTCAGCAGCTGCCCGGGGATTAACACCCTACCATAACTGCAGTTACCCTAACACGAGAAAGCCAGTTAAATCACACCACCACCACTCAAACAATAACCAGTAAACACAGAAAGGAGGAGTGAGTAGAGATGGCATTGTCAGCAATTTATTGATATTTTGCAAGCAGAAAAACAAGACTTAAAATGAGCCACACAACCAGTAAGTGGGAGCTAACAAGCAGCAGGGCAATGGGGTAAAAGTGTCGTGACGCCGGTTTGTTCTCTGTCACGGCGCCGGCCTCAGGATCCTCCCACTGCCCAATGTCCCCCTGGGTCAGCCGACTGCAGGGGCGCCCATCAGAGTGAAACAGAACGACCAGAGATAGATAGATAGATCAAAACACTGTGGTGTTAGTACAGTGGAGATGCTGTCTAAGTGGGTCTTCTACCGTAGATTGATCACTTGAGAGCCCAATCAGGCCGGTGCCAGAAGGCCCACATAGACAGAAGCATTAGTACAGACTTTGCCTCAAAAAGCCACAGAGAAGCAGGCAGTGATGGATGGAGCAGAAATGTGAGAAACAGGCTCATGAAAAGTTGCACTGTAAGCCATGTAATAAAATGACTTGATTGGCTGAGGATGGAGGAAGGAGGCATGCAAACTTGAGGAAAATTTAAAGGTAAAAGTGTCCTGTAGAATATTCTTTCATCACATCTAATCCAGCTGAAAGGTAATCACTACTGTTCACTATAGTTAGAGTAGATGACTCATGCTTACGGTTATGGTTAAACAGGTTTGTTGTGGAATGTGTTTGCTTTCCAGTATTTCCCTTTGGTAAGAATTTCACTTCATTGACACTTTGTTGACTACAGAGATAAATCCCTGTTGGCAGGACTCAAAACATCAGTATCAGACGGTGAGAATGGTTTTCTTGGGATAATCAGCACCTTTTGACAAGTGCAGAGGTTCATTCATTTCACTGTTAGAGACAGTGCAGTGTCACTGCAGCAGTAACAGTCTGCTGAGCGAGTATCACATGGATGCATTTTCTAACTTTAGACTCACTAGTTATGTATAACAATCTTGTCTAAAAGGTCAAAGGTACATATAAGAATCACATGACAATATGTTGGCTCTTTAACTAGGACAAGACAGACAAGCACATGTCTGGAGGTTTTAGCTGAGTCAAAGAAACAGCATAGATGAAATACCCGATGGACAGTCCAGAAGAAGAGACCTGATTAAAAGACACTGTGTAATAACTCTGTAATTGCTTTTGCATGCACAGAACAGCAGATTACCTCAATGACAACTGCACGCTATGCAAAATAAAACACAATAATAAAACTGGTTTTAAAATGCTGCTGTAATTGTGCATGAGTAATTTATATCACGTGCAGCTGAACAAACCACAGGGCCACAGAATAACAATGGAGTAAACTGGTCCAGCCTCTCTAATCACCAACATGAAAGTCTTCCTTAATTTTATTCCATACAAACAAACCAAAAAAACAAACAACTCCGGTAAAACAATTCACTTCAAAGATGAGAGGAACATGCTCAGCTTCCTTTGACTACGACAAGCCCAATTTCCGTCAATCACTGCTGAAGCTGCTCTACATGTTGTAGATGCAAACTGTGACTTTCCACCTGTTACAACTAAAGTCATCTTAAAACATTAAGCCTCAATTTAGTGTTTATATATTAAATCCAAACTAATCCTGGTAAAAGGCTGTCGTCCACGTGTCAGCAAAAAGACAATATTTGCCAATTTACGTCAAGATTTTACTTTACTCCTTCTGAACGGCTCTTATCTACCTGTCTCTATTTTCCAAAGTTAAGTTTTACCTCACTTCAACACTAAATTAATATCAAATTCCTCTTATAAAAGTTTTATCAAGTATCAAGGTTTAACAGTCACTGTTCTCAACAAAAAATAAAAGTGTACTGGTGTCAGAGAGGAAGACAACTCAGACGGTCAAATAGGATCAATTCATTTTGCCTGGAAGATATCACTGTAGATTATTAGAGTGCACTTTTTGCTCTAGATCTTCATCACCAATCGTCCAACATCACGCTTCAATAAAGATTCCACCACACAGACTTCCACATATTTCCACTACATTTGTCATCCCTTATTAAACAAAAGCATACTTTTTTTCAAGTTTAAAGCTATGGATGCAAATACAGTCATCTTAGAGGTAAACTGCATTCAAACAATTAACTACTGTGTGAATGCAGCACCTGCAGTAAGCCAGTGTACTACTGCTGTTCCACTCCTCTAAAAGAGCTGCATGACATTTATCCACAACATCAGACATCAGAAAGTATAGTCTGCCACACATACAGTAAATTCAGAAATTTGTGTAACAATATCTACATGTGCCCAGGGCCTCTTGGTACACACTTGCCAACTGTGACTGTGTTGGCAAATAACAGTTACAAAAAGAATGGTTTTTCAGAGCCGTAGATGCAGAAAACATTGAATCTATTATTAATACCACTTTTTTAGAGATAAAAACTGTATGAGGGCATTTGTTTTTAAGGTTGTAATGAATGATAAGTCACTATAATAATATGACCTAGAAAAACAAAACAACTAAAATTTCAAGTTGATTTATATTGTAATGTAATAATTCGAGAGACGAGGTGTATGGAAGTGTGACAGTAAAAACATTAATGCGTGATAAACATACTGTATGGTAAATATAAAGTATATAGTGGCTTCAAACATAAATGTGTCGATCTTCCTTGTAAATAAAATAATCTATGAATTGTTTATGCATATAACTGTATGTGGGAAGATCTGGTGGACTTGTAAAAGGACTGAGTAGTTTGTGATAGTTTTAAATCGCAAACCTACTGAGCTGTATTGTTTTTGATGTATCAAACATTCGAGTGAAAATTTATTTATTTAATGGACTGATTAGAACTTTCTTCCTGGTCCTTTTAACCTTTCATAACCACTACATTTTCAGCTGTTTACTATGCAGTGCATTGCACCTGAATTATTTTTAAAGTCAAGATTCTGATTCAGTACTTTACTGACATATCAATCATAATAGTTGATGGGAATTTGGTTTGGTGCGCTCATGTAAAACAAAACAAACAAAAACCTTGCATCACACACAGTAACCACACTGGGACATAAAACAATAACAGAGAATACCCTAAGCCAGACACACTGTGTTGTCACAGGACGCTACCATCTTTCCCAGACCCAGTTCTTCATTTTTTTTCACAACAGCTCTTTGAAAATGACCACAATGACGAAAAAGACAGAGACAGAGAAATTTTGTTGTGTAATTGTGGAAAGACATCAGGTTTTTTTTTTTTGTTATTTATTTTTGTCCTGACTACTACAACTACTTGTCTGGATTCTACAACATGTTTATCAAATCATTTGGAGATGGAGTATTTTAAGCTGCTGCCAAGGTTAACTCATAAACAGTGATGACTCTAACTTTATGAAAATTGGTTATTGTGTAACTGTAAGTTAGGGCAATTGAATAAGCTTAAACCAATTTTTAATGGATCTGGCTATTTGTAGAATATGTTAATCAACTCAGCTGTGCTCAGTTGTTATGCACTGCATTGACTGTATTTGTGTCTTTGGGTCATGAATTGTTTTCTCCTCTTACTCTTCTAACACAGCTGCCATCAGCTGGTGTGTACAGGTCATTACCACAGGCATGTGTGCACTTCACCAACAGCCTTAAAAAGGTTCTTAAATTAGACCTTATCAGATTTAGACAGATGTAGATGTAGATGTTTACTCTGGTGGTAAACACAAACATTAAAGGCAGGAGTGTCCCTGCAGCACCGATGGGAACATGCATAGCTGTCTTTGAATGTGGGAAGGTGGTGATGGTGGAGGGTAACACATGATGACCTTTATAAGCTGGGAGGGGAAGATGCAGACAAAATGCCTTTCATGTGTGTGATGGACAGTTTCAGCTTTTGCTCATAGATGCAGGTTGTGGGTGCAGGTTATGACTTTAACCAGATGTCTGTAATAACATCTCTTTTTAAGGTTTACAGAATTTAAGAACTCAGCCATCACTAAGTTTGGCTTCTTTGGTTAAAGAGTCAGTTCACTGAAGTTACAAAAAATATATATTTCCACATTTCCTCACTTGCCCCCAGTGATTTCTAATGCATTTAGTTTCGGTTTTATGTGTGAGATTTCGAGATATCCATGTCTACAAACTATGTGCCAACCCACTAATGTTTCTGTCAAGAAAGGAAAACAATTCACAAAAACAATGTCATGGTTAATTGTACTATTTGACAGACCTCACTATCAGCTGTTTTCATTGGCACTATTTGTTCTGTAGAAAGCGGTTAAAACAGTTAGCATTAAAATGTATCATTGACCTTGGAAATAAGTTATCCACTTATTTGCTTTTTCAAAACATTCACCTACATAACACTACGTCAAAGTAGAACAAGACTAGTTCAAAACCTAGTATATGGCTGGCTGAAATTAAATACAAAGACTGATGTGATTTTATCTATATTTAAAAATGATCACTCAGAAAGTTAGTTGTCTTTCTTACTCTGTCTCTCACACAGCTCACAGCCTCTGTCTGGGATCCACAAGTTTAGCCTTTATTTACCTTATCTCCAGAACATAACAGGCTTTTATTTCTAATTCCCTCTGTTTGATATTTATAATTGGTCATAGTGGTATTTTGGTACAAAGCCTTGTTTTGAGTCACTCCTGTTTGCCATGTTAAAGCTAAGCATTACATGTTAATACAAACTCAACACTTCCTGTGTCTCAAAGTGAAAGCCCTCTTGTGTTTCAGTGAGCAGAAACCCCTTTATTTCTTAACAGGGCTTTTATTGTTGTGCTGCAGTAAGCATATTGTCTCATTTCAAGTTGCTGGTGTTTCTGTTGTTGTACATGCCATTCAGATCTGCTAGTTTCTTTAATGACTTTGCTCTCTCCCTCGCACTGTCCGTCTCTCTCTATGCTCAGTGTGTCTTATGTTTAGTTTTTTTTTTCCTTTAGGCCGGCTTGGTAGACCGCCCGTATCAAGAGGTATAACTCTAAGTCCAGTCATGTGCCAGGTTTATACCCAGTTTGTTTGAAAAAAAAGTCTCTAAATCTAGCGACAATGTGCTAAATTGGCAACAGTGCAGGCTGTAAACACCCCCTTAACAGAACCTGTTAGCACCAGAAACTCCAACTCAATGACGTCGCATTCGGCTGACCCATGGTGGAAATATGCTCACTCAGTCAGGCAGCCAGTCAGAGGCATTCCAGTTTATAGTGCTCGCCCCACTGATGCGGTCCAGCTAAAAATATGTCTTTTTGTAATTTTATTTGAACTGACTCATCAAATGACTCAGAACAACAGGGAATGGTTGAACCAATAACTTGCACCCATAACATATAGTTTTATATTATTGAGTACTTTCATTACTAACTTACCTCCGCATACAGTCCAGAGCACGGATGAAGAAATCCTTACTGAGCTGGTGTTCATCACGTAGGAGGGCACACTGCTCTAATGTGACAGACATGGATGTCCGGTCTTTGGCACTTTTACAGCTGGTGAACCTGATGCCATTTAATCTTCGGCAGATCTGGAGAGAAGAGAAAGATGTATGCAGTGTTTATGTGGACCATTAGTGCAAACTCTTCCTTTTTTTGTAAGCATAAGTGATTCATCTTGTAAGGAGACTTGCCTTGTTTTACATTTGCATGTTGTTCTAACACAAACTTCAAATAAGTTTAAAGTAAAAAAGATTGATAATATGTTTTATCATAAAATGCAGTTATACATTTTACATAAAGTACTATACAGTAATAGTAAAATAACACCAATACCTTCAATCATTGTCTTCTGAAATAACACAGTGCTAACAGAGTGCTATTTTGAGTATCATGTCCAAAGACTCCTCCTTAGAAATTTTTATTTGGGTTTGTTCTTGAGTAGATATTTTTAGTTAGAAAATACACAAAATATGTCATTAGCAATGCTAACAGTGCGGCCATAAGGATCACAATGTCCACCACTTTAGTCCAGACTGAATAACAACTGTTATAAAGATCATTAATAATTCCCAGAGGATGAAGCCTAATGACTGACTTTTCCTCTAGTGTCATCCACAGGTCCAAATTTTATTTCTTCAATACCTTCACTGAAGACCATTATACATGTAAAATTATACCATTTTAATATTAACATGTTAGCATTGTCATTGTAAGAATGTTAACATGCTGATTGTACCATTTAGCATAAAAGTACTACAGCTTCATGGACAACTTCACAGTAAACTTTTGTTACAACAGATTCTTGCTGTGACCACAGCAAATCAGATGCAATGTAGGAACATTTATAATAATTCACTGTCAGCTACTGAATATCCAGTAAACGGTCATACAGTATTCTTTGAAGTACAGCATGTTTGGGCAGCTCTGCTCCCATGTTATATCAATATGTCAGCAGTGTTTACAGAGTACACCCACCTTAGTTATGCAAGACAGAAAGTTTATATACACGGTCCAGTGAAAACTCTTCCTGACAAGGATAGAAAGTTACAATAAAAACACTGCTCACCGTTCCAGCAATCCATAGTATCTCCACATTCTTTCTCTTCTTTGTGACTACATTCTGGCCCAGGGTTTCAAGTAATTCCTTTATGTCCGTCTGTGTTTGAAAACAAGGTAGACCTGTCCATAGAACACATGAAACACATTGCGAGTCACTGGGTCTGTTTCTTGTGTTGGTTTGGTTACAAATACAAATTTGTGGAGACAGGTACCGAAGTGGCTGCAGCTCTGATGTCAAACTCAATGCATATGAAAAACAAAACAATTTTTCCCACACATCTTTGTGCAATTAGTGCATGAGTCGCTTTGCACTCACATTCTAGTGGCACCTTTTCACTTAATGATTTGTAATAGGCTTCTAACATCTCAAAGTTCTTCTGGTTTATTCTTTCTTGAAGGGAGATATCTCCAAACCTGAGAGGATGACAAAGGGAATTAGGGCAATTATGGTGGAGGAACAAGACACACAGTGAAACTCAAAACAAAACTCATTCAAAGTAACAGTAATGTGGAACAGTAAATGCTGCATTCAGAGAGAACAACATGATAAATGTAAACTTTTTGGTGGGATTATATTTGCAAATTAATTGCAGTTCTGCATAAAAATAAAATTTCTTCAAGAGTAAAGGATAAAGAATAAGCTGTGGACAACTCTGATATTGATGAGTTTGAGACCACACTGGCCCTAGTTAACATGTTCATACAGAGAGTAGTTTTCTGTGAGTGCATCAGATTGCAAGTTCTTCAGAGTGAACAAAGAAGTCTCTGCAGTACCTCTCCGCTATAGTTTGCTGTTCATTGATGCCCACGTTAAACAGCACCGGGAATACTCGTAGAGGCTTGCCCTCCTTGATCTCCTCTGGCAAGGTCTGGAAAACCAGTCTTGGTAATGGCACTTCTACAGTGAAGTGGTCTCTGAATGCAAGGAGAAAAAAATCAAAACAGAAGGTAAAAGACAGAGAAGGATTACCCAGGAATTCATTAAACCATGCAAATGCTGCAGAATATGATAAGCTTAGGAAGTTGTACAATTTGACACCAAAGACAGGCCAGAACAAGCTGTAAAAAGAGAGAAAAGTGGTGTGCCTGTATTTGAGAAAGACAGCGCAAGTGTGTGAGACAAACTGCCTGAAAGATTGTCATGGAGGTGGGTGGGGCAAGAGGAGTGTATCATCTTATCACCCCTGGCATAATGCACGTAGTAACCAGTTCTAATAAAACTGAACCTGTGGCAAATGTCTTTCAAGTGAATCATTGGTACTTAAAGGCATTCATGATCCACGTGACTCAACAATGACTTACCATGACAAACTGCTTTGGTATGACTGCAGTCTTGTAACTAAGAGAATCCCTGAACACGTTGTTCTATTCACTGGTGGACTAAAGTTCACCAGGATTTAAAAGACAGGGCTACTTCCTCATTATTGGCTGTACAGGTCAGCTGTACTGCTTGGCCCAAGCTTTTATAGTTCAGGTCCTGTTCCTTTATTTTGTATTCTCATGTATAGACCTGTAAAGTACAATTATTTCATCACTTTCTGAACTCCTGTCTATGGTTTTATACAAGTATGACAGAGTTCTTATTTTATGTGACTTTGTGTTTGTTGTCCTGCACACCCTATGACTGATGAGTTTTTAGGTCTAGTGGAATCATTTATCCTCGTTTAGAGTTAGTAGACGACTTTGTATCTGACCACAAAGCTGTTATGTTTTAAAACACCTCTTCCCTCTTGTATTTTAAAACCCCATCCCACCACATGGTCTCAAATTCTTACTGCTGACTGTGCAGCCAAATTCAGTGATGCCTATTCGAAGTTTCCCATTTCAACTTCTCCTCAGAAACCAGGTGAACTATTAATCTCTTTTAACAGTCACGGCCTTTCTATTGTTGACCATACTGCTCCACTGAAAATTAGAAAGCTAATATCAAACACCTTAACCCTGGCTAAATGATCACACTTGATCATTGAACTGACAATACATAAAAATGGAACGGAAATAGAAGCTAACTAAATCTACTATTACCCACAACACTCTAAAAGAATGTATGACAAACCATTACAATATAGTAAAGCAAGATCAGCATATTTTTCGGACATAATATCCAAAAACAATCACAACCTCAGAGTCTTATTTAATGTAATCAATTCTGTCCTAAATGGTCCATCCAGTACAGATTTTGCACCTGAGAAAGATTGGACAGAGAAATTTGCTGCTCATTTAGTTGGGAAAACAGAGAGCATTCAATCCCAAATTCACTGAATTCTTCCAACCTCCAACAATAATCTTCTAAGCTTCACTTTTACAGTTTCAAACCATTAACATCAGCACTACATAAAACAATTTCTTAAATGAAATCCTCTCTGTAGTGCTGATTTTATCCCTTTTAATTATTAACAGTTGTCTTACCTGTAGTAATTTTCCAACTTCCAAAAAATTACTTTGGATCCACTATTACTTGATAATTACAGGCCAATTTCGAAATGATCATTTTTATCAAAAGGTGGATGAGTAAGTTATTTCAACTGAATTAACATCCTTTATGAATAGTAATGATATTTTTAATAGCTTTCAATCAGAGACAACCCTCATGAAGGTTTTGAATGATCTACTTTTAATAGATGATAGAGGTGACTGCACAGTCAAGTCAATTTCTATTTATACAGCGCAGAATAACAACAGAAGATATCTCAAGGCACTTTTCATATAGAGCAGTTCTAGACCGTACTCTTTATAATATTGATTACAGAGACGACACAATTCCCACTATGAGCAAGCACTTGGTGACAGTGGCAGTCCTGGTGCTTTTGGATTGATCGCTGCCTTCAACACGATTGATCACTCCATACTCCTGCACTGTCTAGAAACCTGGGTTGGTCTTAAGGAAACTGCTCTAAATCTATTACGTTCATACCTCTCCTATAGAACCTTCTTTGTTGTCATAGCAAATGTTTCTTCTGTTGTAACCCATCTTAACTGTGGTGTTCCTCAAGGCTCTGTCCTTGGCCCTCTGCTATTTTCAATATACATGCTTCCTCTCAGCCAGATCATTCACAAACATGGAATCTCCCATCGCTCTTAGGCAGATGATATGTAGTTGTATGTCCCCTTTCAAACCAGCAGCCTTAATAATCTGTTTGCCTGCCTCAGTGATGTTAAATGTTGGCTGTCCCAACACTTGTAAAAATTCAATAATCACAAGTCGGAAGTCATAATAATTGGTCTAACCATTTCTACCATTGTACCATTGCATCATTGTAAGCCTAAAGCCTATAACATTAGTTATTTTTGATGCAGATCTCAGTTTTGATGATTAAGTAAAAAATTTTTACCAGTCATGCTTTCCACTCCAAAAAAACCAACAAAATAAACAAAATCAGACCATTCATGTGTCCTACTGATTTACATAAGGCCATACATGCTTTTATTTTCTCCTGTCTTGAGTACTGTAATGAACTTAATGCTGGCATCAGTCAGAGCTCTCTTCCCTAAATCCTGGTACAGAATGCTACTGCATGGATGTTAACCAGCATCAAGCAATATGAACTCATTACTCCAGTAGCATAGTTCAGTAGAGTTTAATTAAATGAAAGGGTAACAATTGGACACTCCCTATGATTAGGGCCAAATGACAGTACAGTCCATTTCTAGCAAGCTTCCTAGGAAATTGCAGCTACACATCATGCCCTTTCTAATAAGTTCTATGCAAATCATAAAGAATCTATAAGACCCTTAAAATAAAGTTTCTCCCAAATCTTAAAATGAAAAGATTAAATTTTATTGACTGCTTGTAAATTTAATGCTCATCAAGGAACTCGTGTTGGCAACTGGATGACAACAGACAGTTATCTTCTACTGTTACCCTGCTACTATGATATTACTACAAAGCTTTATCTTAAGGATATGCAATCATCACATAAAGAGACAGACATTACATGTGAGATTAAAGCACAGAAACAAACAGGGAAGAAGGGAATAATTTCTCACCGTCGGCCACACACTAAAGGCTGAAGGTCACTGAGGTCATCTGTCTTGGCCTCTGTGATCTTGAAAAGGACTCTTTGCAGGTCTGAGATTCCAACCTCCATGTCCTCCAGCATCCCAATCTCTTCACCTTAAAACAGTTTGGCAAAACAAGATCAGAGGTGATTTAATTCTTAATTGTCAAACACTGTCTGTCATTACTCAAAATGAGGTGAGCTCAGCCAAAACTTAAAAATGTCATAGGGCTATGATTCAGAAACTGTCCGGGTTTGATACTGCAGAGGAATTATTTGGTAGAGACGTCACAGATACAAGGATCATAAAAAGGGCAAAGGTATTAGCTGTTTTTATTTCTTAACTACCAGAAAACGCCTTCCTCTGCTTCCCTCGAGATACTGTACTTACCTTTCACCTCGAAAAGGCTTGGTAAATTTATTATGCCAATCTTGTTTTTTCTTATAAGATGATCACTCATCATCATCACCTAAATGAAACTATTAGGGTTCTAAAATTCAAATTAAAAAACAAGTGAAAAGCTACATTTAGGAGGTTGCCAGTTCTGTTTTAACTCTTTACAAATGTACTCACTGTATGTGCTGAGCAGGCTCTCAAACTGGGCTACCAGGCCAACCAGGTGGAGCTGCCTCATGAATCCTTTGTCCTGCATTCCTGCATACAGCCTCATGACAAAACCACAGGCTAAGGCTGCCAGCTGATAAAAGACACACACACACACACACACAGTTTTAAACCACATCATATTGGCATATTTAGCTGCAATACAAGTATTACAGCCTCACAGCTGTATTCATACCACATTGTTTGAGTTGTAATATTCCAATCCTGAAGAATGTTGTCATTCCTATTGTAGCTGTTTGTTTTGAGTTTGTTGAAGTGAACTGTGTACAAAACCTCCGTATTCTATGGCTTTAGAATATTATATTTTGGTGTAAAGATAAACCAAACTTCGATCTGTCAAATTAATGTGAACCTTTACAGATAAATGATTTAAACTTTTAAAATATTATGTTTCATGAGGTATTTTTACTTGACCGGTAAAATGTTGGCATTTGTGAACATTTAACAAAGTCTTGGGAAAAGTTGTTGTTCTGACAGGCTAAGCAAAAATTTGGACTTGCAAAGAGTAGCGCTGAGCGTATTGCACTTTGGACCAAAAAGGACAATTAGATAATAAACTGCTTTACAGCTCAACTGGCTAAGATTTAAAATATCAAAGTATTATACTTTAAAACAATAAAAGGAAAGGAATAAAAGGAAAAAAAAACCCAGATGAACTGTGACAAACACATTACTTAAGAGACCTTGACATCCTCTAAAGGAGCTAAAAGTCTAAAAGAGCTGTTATTATGTCATTGTTGCCACCTACTGCCTGACTGAAGACCACGTCTCGCCTCTGTTGGAGGAGGAAGCCCTGTGGTATGCTGCAGGCTGCCTCCTGCAGAAGCACAAAAGTCATGGCTTTCTTAGCCTTCTCCACTACCTCCATCACACACTCCTTTAACCTGGTCACCAGAGGACACAGCTGCTCCCTCCAGTCACCTGCAGAGAAAGATAGCATGGGGATAGGAGAGAGGGTGCAGACAGAGATGGAATGACAGTTATGATGTGGTTGTGGATTACCACAAACTATTCATGTTTCTTTGACAATGAGGAAGAATTACAGGAAGGGAGAACTGCAAAGGAAATCAAACACAAATTTCAAAGTTTGACAGAAAGCACAGTCAGCCATTAACTTTAGGACATACAAAAACACATACAAAAACACAACAAAACAACTTTTTGTCAACATGAAATAAAACTGATATATACAGTATGGTCATTAAATTATAAACACATGCCTCAGTATTTGTTTTATTGTTAACCACAGCAAATAATAGCAAATCATTCAATGCATGATACCACATTTAATGTACCTCTTGTATTTAAAGTACTATTGTTTTCGTAAAGCCAACTCCTTCCTCTGCAACAAGCAGAAAGTGTTGGATCTTCAAAACACACCTGCTATTTTGGTTCATTTAGGCACAGCAGTGCAAGGTGCAATGGGCTGGATAAAGTATAGACATGGATTGGAAGGTGTGGTGGTAATAAATAAAAAGAATAAATACACACAACCAGTCACATCATTGGTGTTATACTTAAAAAAAATAAATAAATAAAAATAAATAAATAAAATACTTGTTTATATGACTGCACCAATCTAACGCTATCTCACATTGTAAACTATGTAAAATCCTAAATTCTTACATCATATCATAGTTGATGTAATACAATACCATTTATTTTTCAAGAATAAAACATCAAATGTCATGTTTCGTAAAAGAAAGAGAAATAATTTGGGAAATACGTGTAACGACCCTGTGCTCTAATGTAACACTTCTCAAACCAGAGGCTGCAGATTTATCAACATGTCTGTCTTTCAGAGAAGCTTTTCATACAGTATAAAGCAGCTGTGAATAACGTGTACAGTTAGAATCACTCATTAATTTATACATCAGTGCAGACTGCTTTCATGACTTGCTTACTATATCCACATTAAACATTTTATTTTGTCACCGCATTGGCAGCAGAGTGACTTTGAGCCAGAAAAAGATGCAGTTCTGAGACATCTATTCTCAGTGCAATGTCTAACAGCCAATTTCAACCAAAATACCAACAACTCGCTTTGTGCTGAGTGCTGACTAATTTGAATGAACCTCCCACTGGTTTGTATCTCTCTTCCCACCTTTGCGCCCTGTTTTCACACAGTCAATTGCACATGTAGTGTTGATGTGTTAAAACTGACACAGGTTGATGGACCGCTAACTGGTTATTGTAAATTATTAAAGATTAGCATCACACCAATTACTCCTGTTTGTGTATTTTCCCATTTAACACACATATGTGGATACATCTTTTAATCAAATCACAAGTGGTTGAGTTAGTTGAGAGTAGTTAATTTAATTAGATAAGCTAATTAGTGTGTGTTGTGTGTAGTGAGTGTTCCATGTACCCCCTGGCAGCAGAAGTACCCCCTGGAGCACAAGTGCCCCTGGTCGGGAAACACAGGCACTATTTACTTTATACTAATTGTCATAATCTACTGATTTAATATTTATCTAATACTTATTAACTGTTGCAGCTGTGATTATCTCCTCTATTTCATTCAGTATTCCACTGAGACACACTCAAAGATCAAATGAGTTCGGTATGAATATTGACCTCTCTGAGTACGATTCATTTTGTCAAACTACTCAAAAGCAGATTAGAAATAATATGTAGGAATTGGGACACGGCTATAGTGTGTTCATGGTGTCTTATATGCATTTCCTCCATCTAGAACAGGTTTCCTATACTCCCCTCCCTAACCAAAAGGGGGCAGTGTTGGATAAATAATCTTCCAATTGAGTTTTCCCACCACGCATTCTGTTCAGCTTCAACATATTGAAAAGTTCTTGGGGGAAAGCAGGGATCAGTGTGGACAGACACACACACACACACACACACACACACACACACACACACACACACACACACACACACACACACACACACACACACACACACACAGAACAGTTGGATACGACCAAGAATGTATAACACATCAGGCTTGCCCTCGTCTTGTCAGAGAAATCATGTCTTATCTCATTCTGCAAATACCGCCTCTGCACAGAGAAGGAGGAAACAGAACTCCAGCTGTCATCTCTTCGCCAGCCCACCTGTCCAAACATCTAAACCCCACAACGCCTTGTCATCAAAAGCCTGGGCTTCATCGTTCTCCGCTCGGAGATAAAGCATCTCTCATTATTCTGTCCATGTTTGTATTTAGACAAGCAGATGACCACTTGCTCTGAGCCTGTTCAGCGTCTTAATAAAGGTGCTCGGGGGTTGAGCTTATCTGTCAGACTGAACACAGGCGGATAGCCTTGTTCTTACCTGCCAGTTCACTTGGACAGACAGACACACACAGACACATATGCACAGAGGCACAAAATGATACCAGCACACCAACACTTGCAGAGATGCCTGAATGTGCATTTGCCTGTGACACACCAAGTTTGTACAACTATCTTTGTGGGGACCCGTCATTGACATAATGCATTCTCTAGCCCCTTACCCTAACCTTAACCATCACAAGTAAATGCCTAACCTTGACCCTTACCCTAACCTTAACCTAATTCTTACCCTGCCCCTTAAACCAAATCTTAAACAAACAGCCATTTAAACTTGCGAGGTGCAGCATTTTGGTCCCCAAAAAGCACCCCACAAGTATAGTAAACCAAGCACAGACACACACAGAGCCTCTCCTTGTCGCCTGGTCAGACTAATGCCGCTGCTGTGTATGCCAGTTGGCAGCTGTAACAGGCTGGGTACTTGTCTGGACACAAGCTTGAGGCAGGATTTCACTGGACGTAAGGGGAGACTGGGCAGCTTGTGTTTAACAGTGAATGGCTCTGCATATCAAATATTACTTTCATCCACTTCTCTGGCAACAACTTAAGTTTTTGCTAATGCTTAAACAACAGAGAGTCTCGAGTCTTGTGTCACTCCTGTCGACTGACGCTGCAGATCGACTGAAAAACAACGACTGTTCATTGTCATTTCTCTCACAGTGAGAATATGTATTTGATTTTGTGTATTAATTTATTCTCTTTTTTTGGCCGAAAAGCTTCTCAAGCTAAAATTAGCTGGTGTTTTGTGATTGGAACAGATATGTTGCTAATAATATTGATGGATAAGCATTATACTACAAACATAAATATGAAGGTTATAACCTACGATGCATCACAATATCTGTTTAACTGAGGAGGAAAAACTACCTCTGAGTTTGGGAATGTTTCTGTCTAGTGGCTGGAGAGGATTGCAAATTTCTGTACTGACCAGTAAACATCAGATAAGATCAGTTACCTGCCAATTTGAAAACGTAACATTTAATAGACGTTTCTCACTGATGCTGATGATTGTGCTTTACAAAAACAGTGACTTACCAGGGTTGTGTGAGGTGATGACATCAGCTAGCTGCTGCTCAGGGACTGTCTCCTGTTTGCTGTTGTCTTCCTCCTGGAGTTTATCCACCATGGCGATGACACAGTTGAGACATTTGGCCACGTTGGCCCACACCCTGTCCTAAAAGAGCCAAATACACAATCAGCAGTCAGATCAGCCTCACTGATTAGATCACGCTCTCACACTCAGAACAGAAATAATACAGAAAGACTGTTACATCAGCTAAAACTATAAACTATTCCCTTGTGTTCAAAAACAAAGAAAAAAGGTGTTTCCCTTTACAGCCTAAACTGGCTTTGTGACCGAAAGGTCAAAAGGAAATTGCTGTCTGGATATTCCGACAAAGTGTTTCCATTGTTTACAGCTTTCTCTCTCTTTTACTGCGCTCCTGCCGATCACTGACGAATAGACGCTTTCACTTTCGTGTGTGTGTACAAAGATGACTCCAAGCATGTGTATGCATTGTAAAGGGGTGGTGTATATTTTGGTCTTTGTTGCTTCAAAAATATGATGTGAACGCGTTATAACAGTGAAGAATATTTTGGGAGATAATTAGGCATTGGTGTGCAGAAATCATGATAAACTCCTGCTGTCAGTGTGGCAGACACTGTCCTCACGCAAACAAACCAACAGTCATACACACTTTAATGACAAGAAGCAGCACGACTTAGATTCAGTGACAAGGATACCATGCAATAATTTTCTGCAGCCAGTTTGTCATGATGAAATGTATAAATTCCTTTGAGAAAAGCTGTCATTAAAATGAAAAAATAATGTGTGGTATGCAATCTAATTTTGCAAGTAAATGAAATTATTTGACATAAAAATGGTTTATCTGTAATACATCTTATTTCCCCATGTGTACGCTACTCTACAGTGAGGACCAGCAGTAAAAAATGTTTGTCAAATTGTAGTTTAATAAATAAAAACCTTAAAAAGTCACAGCTTTAATGGAAGATTTCTTAATGATTTGGAAGTCAGACTCACCCATTCCTCCTCATCATACTCTTTATGATGCGGTATGGAGTCTTGATGCTTCAGAGGCAAAGGCCCACCTTCTCCTCTAGTTGTGGTTTGTGATCCTTCCAGATTATTACACACCACCGTGCTCTCAGTGACTGACGTGGCTGGACTGTGACCTGGAAGTCCCTGGACTGGACTCTGATTCTGGTCACTGTGCTGGTGGATGTGGCCTTGATGTTGACCTGCCTGCACTGGGGTTTGCTTCTGGTTCTTGGAAACATACCCGGGCTGCGCTGTATGCAGTGCTAGTAGTGCACTCTTGACCAGTTCATCTTTAAGTGTGTGAACAAATTGTTCCGTCTGTAGCAGAGAAGAGAAAGAGAAATTGGAAAAGAAAAAAAAGAAAAGAGGTACTGAAAGTTACTGCGGGGTAGCACGAAAAAAGAAAAATTTAAGCGGTGAAAAAGCAAGAGACATAGTAGGAGAGAAGGAGACTGTCACATTGGTGGAGAGTGGGTGGAAGAAAACACAGGTACAAGTGAACCTGGAAGCGGGTAACTATTTACAGAGCGAGTGAAAAGAAACAAGGAAAATGAACACTCTCCTTCACCATAAAGTAGCTGCTCTCCATTACCACAGCACAGCCAGTGAGCAACAAAAACAGCGACAAACAACAAACAATTCAATTACTCCTCCTCCAGCCTGCTTCTCCAGGAGCACACCTCCTTTGATCTCAAATTCACCAGCTACTGTAAGTTGATGATGATCCCGGTACCAAGGAGCCTCGCGCTGGCCGCCGCCACTGCGTAAAAAAATGATAAGGGCTCTCAAGAGTAATTGAGTTAGCACTGCAATAAGCAATTCTATTACCACAGCAAAATGCAGTCTAAGAAAACACATGAGCCAAGCCTCTATGAAAAGAAACCTTCAAGGTCATTATATACAAATATTTGCCACACAAACGCCTACCTCCCTGATGTGGACAGAAAAGTGAATGAGTTTGTTCAGACAGCTGGAAGCAAAGAAGTAGATCAGTGTTGAAAAGAACCCCAGGCAAGTCCTGTCCTGGCTCTAGAGACACTTCGTATGGATCTCATAAGGAATTGATTCTGAACTTTTTGCCTTACGACCCCCTTAAAATGAAGCAATGTCGACTTGTGATCAGTTTTAACAGGCTGCATGTTTTTTCTCCTCTCATATAATCATATATGAACCCCTTCAGCTTATCTTTTAGTCCTTTGGTGAGTTGAGACCACCATGTTGGGAATCACTATAAAAAGGTTTAAACTTTTCCATCTCTCATATTCACACTTACTGTGAATACATCACTAGACATCGATCCAGTATGCAACTGTTGTAAAATGATCCCATGCCCCCAGTGTCTTCACACTTTTTGGAACTGCCCCAAGCTAGCAATTTAGTTTAAGACACTTTCAGAGGTCCTCGAAGTCACTATAGACCCCTTTCATATTATAGCTCTTTTTGGAATACCCTCTGATATCTGTTCAAGCCCGTGTGACTTCTTGGCATTCTGTATGCTGCTTGTCTGTCCTCTAATTCTACTGAAATGGAAGGATGTATTTCCTCCAAATCATATGCAATGGATAAAGAATATCTTATATGAGGCTGAAAAAAATTTTGGTAAATTCTGTAAAATCTGAAGACCTTTTCTGAGATATTTAGCAGAGGAGCTATGAGTTCCATGAGAACCCTTTGTGCAAATGTGATTATAAGATAATGGTACCGTCTAAATATCAAAGGTCCCGCTCTGATGGACCCTGAGAACTAGGATAGTCTCTCTTAAATTGTTTATTTATTTTTCATATTGTAAAATATATTGTAATTGTTTACTTGTTGTGTTCATATTTTTTCTTATTTGCTTATCTACTTACTTTGTATGTGGGTGGGGGGTGTTTTATATGCATTTTTGTATGCTCATTTAAAAATGCAATAAACGTAAATATATATTTTTATATATATATATATATATATATATATATATTTATATATTTGTATGTAATTTGTTCACTTTTTCAGCTAAGCGATCACATCACCATTCATAAGGCTGTGACATCCACCGCTATTTCAGTGCAGTAGTATGTTCAATCTGTTGCTGATTTCAAACATTTAGTAACACAGCTAGGTGTAAATGAGCACTGTTTATAAGCTTAATAGCTTAACAGCAGCCAACAGAGTTATCACATCATGATCATTTATGTGGCTTTCATATGCTTTCAGTAAGCTTTTACAGAAACCAGAAATAATCCCGCTTTTAGTCGTCAGTGAGGGGCGATCCAAAAAGCTACTAATCCAGTCAGTAACATTGATGATTCAGTATGGTCAATTCACTTTGAAGAATCTTTGTCAAAGAATCACCTGTCAATGTCCTGAAAACCTTGACCACCATTCACCTTTACTCCACTACATCTATACTTGGAGGGGTCATGTCCTACCTCCTATCCTCATATGGGCATGCACTTAATGCGGACCCTTCACATCACTGAGGTCTACTGTTATACATGTGAAACAGAAACACTGACCCGTTACTTCTGTTACCACTTTTCACAAATCTGACCTATAGTTTTCACTGAGGAGAAACCGCTGACTCTTCCACACACTCTGTCAGATCTTCCACAGTGTTCCTCTTGTGATGCAGCTACAGTCTGTTTCAGTCACGAAAAAAACAACACAATTATTGGTCCATCTGAGCCTGGTTTAACGTTTTGTTCTGTTCTTGATTCAAAAGCTATAAAGACTGTTACCCACACTGAATGGGCCATTTGATGAATGCTTAAGCAGAGAAAGCAAACGATGACTACATTTAAAACACCATTGTATTTAATTCATATCCATTTTAATTGCCTCGCATGGATCCAAATGAGTTCCATTACTGTAAGTCAATGATGTGAGAGCTAAAATCTATGGATAAGAAGAAATGTGTAATCGCCTGAGAACAGGCAGTTCTGCTGGAATACCGTTCTGTGATCCACACATTCGCATACAAAGGAGTAAACATTGTTTTAAAGATGAAAATGTCGGGGGCGTCGTGTAGCGTAGTGGTTTGAGCAGGCGCCCCATGTGTAGTGGCTACAGTCCTCGCTGCAGTCGGCCCCGGTTCGAATCCCGCATCGGACGGCCTTTCACTGCATGTCATTCCCCCTCTCTCTGCCTCCCCGTTTCCTGCCACTCTCCACTGTGCTGGCCATTAAAGGCATAAAAGCCCAAAAAATATACTTAAAAAAAAAAAAAAGATGAAAATGTCGAAATGACTAAAAAATGACTTAACAGAACACTTAACAGGAACTGGGAATTCAAAATGTACATTTATATTCAAATTGAACCCTGCTTATCTGACCTCAATGTTAATTTGCAATCTATGAGACCATGTATTATTCATTATCTTTCCTGAGATGAGTGAGCAAAGACACACACATTGTTTAAAACAATCTGGGTCATATTTGCACTTCTTAATGCAGGGTCACAGAACTCATGTATATGACTGTGCCAGTGCTTATACAATATTTTCTATGCTGGTGAACTTACCTTTGGCTAAATGCTTTTTTATGGATTTTTGTTTGTGGATAAAAAGGTAGTGGATAAATTATATTAGAAGTCAAGTGTATCAAGTGAATGAATGAAGTCACTCTTCATTCAGCTACATTCCTAAATATCCAGTCGGTACCAGGTTTGTATCCTTTAAGATTAGGATCTGCAGGGATTTGAAGAAAACATTTTAATGATATACTGCACTGCAGGATCCATATAGATATACTGTTCAAAGTGAAATATCAGAGGTGTACTCCTTTGGGCAAAGGAAAAAATCATTGCAGCTTCATTTTCTTATCAAGGCTAAACCAAAGCAACTTTGCTCCTCCACGTGCAGAAACTACTCCTCAGTGTAGCTCTTCAACACCTACCTGTTTTAGATATCTCAAACACTCTAAAAATCCCTTGGGAGAAATACTGTTGCTAGTCTTTGTTCAATATATCTGCTGATGTGATCTTGACTGAGCAGAAGTGCAAATCAGAAAACACCTCTGTGGACTGTGAAAAAATAAGTTACATTTGATCTTAAAAGACAAAAAAGAAGAAGAAAACTTTAGGAATCTATTCACCCGAACGGTTTTGAATGGTTTTACCCTGAAGGATGAGCGAATTTTGGCTGAGTTAAAAATAGAGCTTTTTCACTCGGTGGAACATCACAGGAGAGGTGAACGGAGGCTGCATGAATAGCGCTGGTAAGATTCCAACAGCACTTGGCTGTGAGGACACTCGCTCACTATTGCCGACATGACCTCTATACGCCATATAATTTAACATAATCATGCATAGACGATCAAAGCCACAGCTCTTCCCAGGTAACTCTTACGGCGGAGACATATAACTTGTCCTAGGACACAGCTGGAGGGAGGGGAGATGCGTGGCAATTGCCTTTCACTCTGATTATCATCAGAGTGAAATTATTATTATCATCATCAACAGAATCATCATCATATATAGAGAAGCAACAGCACATCTGCTGTGCCCAACACTAATCAGAGTGTGGCCAGGAGAAGTATTCTGGAGTGAAATATTGAATTAGACCTGGAGTCAGGTGGTCTGAACCAAGAAGGAAAAAGTCGAGAGACAGCAAGTGCCTGATAAAAAAAAAAAAACTTCTTACATCCTCCTTTTTTCTGGAAGTGTCTCATCTTTTCTCTGAAGGTGTGACTCACTGTCTTTACTTGAAGTAACTTCACACTCACTGCAGTCACCCACTCACGAATACATTCACCTTTATTTGTATGTCTGTAAGATGGATAACAAATGCTGTCTGACCAGAAGTGTGAGGATGGGATGTATTTTCTTTGGTGTGTTTTGGTGATTTGTCTTCCTTTTTTTCCACATTTATGTTTCTATTTTTCTCATGTAAATCGAGCACGTACAGATAGACGGTGGTGTATGTTGTGAAGTTTGTCAAAGGAATAGCTCGACATCTCTGGGAAGTATGCTTATTTGCTTTCCTGCTGAGAGTTCGATCAGAAGACTGATGTCACTCTTATAGTAAACGTGTAGCTGGGTGAAACATATTCATTAGCTTAGCCTTGCATAAAGACTGGAAACAGGAGGGAATGCCCTGGCTTTCTCCACAGGTAACAAAATCCGCCTACCAGAACCACTCAAGTTTACCTATCAACATGTTGACGCTTGTTTGTTTAATCCATACTAAAGCTGAGGTGTAAAAGAGTGAGCTTCAGAGCTGCTGGTAAGTGGATTTTGTTACCTTTGGAAAGAGACAGGGCATCTGTTTCCCCCATTTCCAGTCTTTGTGCTGAGCTAAGCTAACAGGCTGCTGGCTATAGCTTCATACGTAATGGACTAACACGAGAGTTCTATTGATCCTTTAATTTAATTCTTGAAAAGAAACCGCATTTCCCAAATTGTCGAACTCTTCTTTTAATTCTCTTTGAATCAAATTTGTGATTTTGGGGCAGTAGCAGTGAAGCTGACAAGACTTGACTTCTGCTTCCACAGGTGTGTATGTGTGTGAACAAGTGACCACGTGTCTGTGTGTGCATGCAAACACCCAGCTGCTTGTGCGTGTGTCTGTAAGTAAAAAAAAGATAATTTTTGTGATAGATGACCAGATGTGCAGGATGAAATATTGATACAAATCATGTGATGTTGTCTTCATGATTGGAGGCTTTGGAGCTTGAAAGAGTGATCACCAGCTTTTGAACACACACAGTTTCACACTTTCAGCCACACACACCCACACACCCACAAACACACACACACACACACACACACACACACACACACACACACACACACACACACACAGACACACACACACACACACACACACACACACACACACACACACACACACACACACACACACAACACACACACACACACAGACACACACACACACACACACACACACACACACACACACACACACACACACACACACACAGCTTGAGATTTTAATCAGAGAGCAGCCCTGCTTGTGCTGACCAGGCCAGGGGTTTACTTGGCCAACGTGTGCGTGTCTAATCAAGGATGAGAGGAAGTGGTGACAGAGCGAATGTACCAATTAAGCAGGCTGATTGGGCTTTATTCCACTGTGGCAAAAACAATCTCTCCCACAACAGATTGCAATCTGACAGCACCAGATGTAATTCATTAATTATACTGATAAAAACGTCTCAGCTCCATAAACGTCCATGTTGCTATTCACTTTTGTTAGTTTGGCGTTTTTATGATGAGTTATGGATTTTTCCTGAGGTTCATATGTGTGTGTGTGTGTGTGTGTGTGTGTGTGTGTGTGTGTGTGTGTGTGTGTGTGTGCAAATGTATTGAATCAACGGCTGGGTTTAAAGTTTTTTATTTTTTATTAAAGTTATTTTGAGAATTTGTTGCATTTGCAGCTTTTATTTGCAATGAGACTAGCAGAAAGATATTACCAGAGCTGGTATCGAATCACTCTTATAGGGTAACTCCTCTGAGAGGGTAAACATTTAGTGTCGCAGTCAGTTTAAGCCAATATATCCACCTGAATAGTCCTCAGATTTCAGCTCCACCAGGAAAACAATTGCTTATAGGCTCAGCAGCAGAAGCCCATAGCAAATAATTGAGTAGTTTTTAGATAATATGGGTTTAAAAGAACTTATTGCCACAGTTAAAGATTAAACTAAAAGGCTTTTCAGATTGAGGTATTACCTGTCAATGTTTGGTGATGTGTTCAAGAATAAAAGTGATGCTTTGTGTATTGTAGCAAGGAGGAATAAAGGGATAGTGGAGATGGAAGGGAAGGTGGGGGAAGGACTTGGAGGTTGCCTCACCTTGTCAGAAAGGTTCTTGAGTGCATCCTTTATCCCAGTTGAAGAGTGCTCCTGGGCAGCCTGGAGGAGTTGGTCCGCCAAGCTTGTGATGAGGGGTTGGAGGAGGCTCATGGTGCTGAGTACCTCCTGAGCTTTGGCTGTGTGCTCTGGAGAGTAGTAGATACACTGGTAGGCAGTGCTGAAGCTGTGGCAGAGGAAAAAACACATCAATTCAGATTCGACAGATTTTGCTACAGTTGTACGGCCATGGGCTGGATACAGCACTGGATATCAATTTTAAGAATAGAAATGAAAGTAGCCCAAATCTGATTTTAAAACTGGACCACACTTGCTTGTAATGAGATTTGTGGCCATACTGGACAGACGCTGTTGCGTTTAGATCAGTGCTGCTGGTTTTCTTAGTGTCCACTTGTCCACATGTGCCAAAACTAGCAGAGTAGAAAGAGATAGTATTTGATATCAAACAAGCCACAAGCTACATGCTGCTTCACCTGCTCCATCTGGAGGCAACAGCCCTGAAACAAAAACTCCAAACATGCACAACTGATCAAGAATAGGTTTTTTCCTACAAGGTGTAACTCAAGTATATGTCAATGCTTTCCTATCCAGAACAGTATGTTTTGTGATAAGACCATGCATAGCATCTCCAATAAAGATACAACACACGGAGAAAGTGATGCACCACTCCTAGTTGCTACTTAACTGTAGCAGCTCTAAACCCCAGGTAGAACATCTAATTTAAGTGCCCGGCTGGAAATAACAAGCGTAACCTTTCCTAACAGCTAGAAATGGCACATAATTGTATTTACCTTGTATCATACGTATAAATCAGATTCAGAGCTGATTACATAAAAAACTATTATACACAACATGGATCTGGATCTGAAAGAAGAGAACTGAAAAAACATGTTATCTAACAACAGTAGAAAAGCTTTACATCAATTATTTTCTCATCTGACTAAAACGTTGATATAGAGGGGTATTCAAAGGGATATTAATTATCTTGAGATGAGTATTGACAAATACATGAATAATGGGAATTTACTGATTGTAAACATTACATTATGGTGCACTCATTTTCTGAGCTCATTTCATTTTTCTGCTGCCTTGAAAATGTTCAGCAGTGACGCTTTCCAGGTACTCAGTCTGAACTGTTAAATTAGACCTGCAGTCCAATGTCAACCCATTTTCGCTTTATGAATAATTAATCCCTTCTTCATTTCTAGGGAGCTATTTAATCTCAGACAAAAACACCTTTTGTCAGTTTCAAGATTCAGGGCAAATCACTCCAATCAAACATTCTCCTCGGGTAAAGTTCCAGTGACTTTCAATGAGTTTCCACTGACTTCCTGCCATCAGATGTAGCGTGGAGAGAGGCAGTCATTTGCAACCCTCCCAGCTAGTTTAGAGACAGCTCTGCAAGCGTCTATGTAGGCCAGACCCCAGAGCCAGATCCTAAGGCATAATTGACATAAGAGAGAGAGAGACAGAGTGAGAGAGAGAGGCTGGGAGGGGCACACACAAAGGCCTGGCATAATACAGTATTCTCTGCAGTGTGCCGAAAAAATTTTGCATTGAGGGAAAGAAAGTGCGTCTTTAGAAGTCGCCCTGTGTAGAACAGCACTACCTGATGTATCAATAAGTGTGACAATCTCAAGGCCTTAACAAATTAGGCATAGTAGATACTAGCCACTAACTATGTCTTTGACTGGCTAACTTTAAAATCTTGGCCTTGTCATTACAGCTAATGAGCACCCTGGAGGACTACCACCCACAAGCTCAAAGCTAATCAAAGGAATCACTAAGTGAGAGGGAGACACAGGGCAAACAGTTTGAAACACTCAGCCGCACAGAACGCCACCATTTCTACTCTGTTATCCTCGCTTCCATAACCATACCTTCAAATACTAAGATTTCAGCCACACAGAAGTCAAAAATTAAATAATCTACTGCGACAAAGTAAGGCCTGTAAAAGCCTTTCATCCCTTGTGAGCTTACATTCGTCTAACTACACTATGCAGAACTAAAGAGAAAAAATCCTACAGGACTGCAACAATAGAGACACTCCAGAAAAGAGGCAGAGGAGAAAGTTGTTGGAAGAGGACAATAGCTTCAGCAACTGAGATTCAATAACAGCCCTGTTGACTCATAAGTACAAATCCAATCCCATTAGGGAGACTATGCAGGCAATAATGAATGTAGGGACCTGCCACCTGATGCTGGAGGACAGAATTGATCCCCTCTAAGGCTGGCTAAGGCAAGGAACTTTAATTGCCTCATCAGCATTGCTGTCAGTCCAGACAGGGTCAAGCAAGACGGCAAACCATGCAAAGGTAAAGCAGCATAAATCTGTGAATACAGACTTGATGAAAAACCAAAGGGGATGTTGCACATGAGGGTCTGCTTGTCATTTCAAACCTTGGGTATGTTTCCCATCCCTGATGTAATTTGGCAGTGCTGTGTGCCAAGTTTTTAAATTACAACACCAATAAATCAGGGGGTGGACACAAAAATGCATCATATAATCCAATACCAACAGTGCTGGAATAAACACTACCTTTGTGGAGCTTAGACTATTTATCTTTTGTCGAGGATATGACAGACAGGAGGTGATTGAAGTCTGCATCTGAATAGCACCATATACTATAAATATGTACAAGAGTAGAAAAGTCTTCTCATCTGTGTAGGTCTAAGGTTGGCAGGACTTAGCCTCAAGCTGACTCACAGCACAACTGAACCTATAAAAGCCTTCCTACTGCTTAAATCCATAACTTATATTTAAAGTAGCTCCTAGAAGAACTTGTTATTTACTGCTTTTAGGTGGAGAGCAGACTTATTTTAATGTTGCAATCTGGACAGATTACTTTGTTCTTATGCAGGTGTTATTTGTTCTGACCATTTTGTGTCCCTGATCTATCGTTTCTGTTTGCATTGTGGCACTATATTATTTGAAATAATCACAAAGAAAGTGGAAAACTCCTTAGAAAAGTAAAGTGAGATGGTTATTTGTACTTGTAGCAGCGCTGGGAATTGTTTTTTTTTTTTATACAAATGTTTACTGTGAGGCACAACTATGTAAAACTTTAAGTCATGCATGTGATTCGTGTACTGTATAAACCTAAGAGACTCATTATTTTACATTTCCACACATGCAGTAAAGAGCATTTTAAATGAATTGGAGTTTTTTCTCCTGAAGGAACCATATACATGTGATGCACAGGCTCAATTTCACTGTGCCACGGTCAAATAAAGATCAACAATCCTCTGATTTTTTGCAAGAAAACCTCTACATGTATACAGACTTACCACCTCATGAGCAGAGCTTCCTAATGTACCCACAAATTGTATTGCAGTTGACTCTCTCTAATTGGAGCTACAGTGGATGAAAGGGACTTATTTGTACAGACTCCTTTATAGTACACATAAATTATATATTATGACTCATTATCGCCGGTCATAGTGACCAGCATCGGATCCTTATGGACCTCTTTAAAATCACACAAGCCCTTTAATTCATGTTTTGCTTGTCTGCATTTTTGTCATTAAAAAATCTTACCTGCAGACACATCTAATTGCACAGAGTTATACTCCAATTATAGCACTAATTCCAGGATGCAGAGTAAAGTTTAATATTCGATTTTTATCAGCATCTCTCATCCATAACAGCTTGCATGTTCAAAGGCCTCCGCTTTTAGCTGATTAACTCCCTATAAAGCCATCTGAAGTTGTCAGGTTTGTTTTCCATCTGAAGTCATTAATTTACGTGGAACACTTTGTCAAACTTCAGTTACATGTGCCAGATTTACACAGCATCCCAGTATATGCAGTGCAGTGCACAGTGGAGACTGTGCCATCCTCCTGACACATGCAGTAAAGATTGACTTGTGGCTGTGAAGAGCAGCACGGTATAGCACTGTAGAGCAGGGCTATGTCTGGTCATGTAACTGTGCTGGTTAAATTTAAGAGTTGTGTGACTGGAGAAAAGAACTTCTTATAAAAGCACCACAGTTACTGTATTTGTGGCTTACATCCAGTTTCATTACTGTAATTTTCAGTTTACACAGACACAGACATGATACAGAACTGTTTTATTCCTTGTTTGGCAGCTGTGACATTATTGATGCACATAAGAGCTAATTGAAAGCAGCCACTGGGATTTCAAATAAAATGGAGCATCACTCCAGAAAACAAAGGAGACTGCTAGATTTTCCATATGTTCACAAACAATAATTAAATTCATCCGGCCTTAGAGATGTATCCGGGCTGGCCCTGTATTTCAACAACTCTCTTTCTTTTCTGCAACTCTCAACATCCTGTGAGACAGTATTAGTTTCCTCTTAGGTGAAGCTCCTCCAGACTCCATTACATGACATCAGTACATCTTTGTTGGGAGAGCAATGCTTTTAGAAAGGACTGCTGCCAGACTTCAACACACTCACTGATAATGTATGATAATGGATTCTTCTTAATCCCACCTCATTTACGTTCACCCTGAGTGCACCACGCGCCTCCGGCCATAAAAACACAGGAGGTGTTCTACCACTCCCTCTGCACAATATGCACGGTGAACCTGACTGTGCTTTGCCCCTGCACTTTGATTCATGAAATTATTGCGCTTTATCTTCTTATAATTCAAATTTCACACAGACACACAGCACTGGATCTCCTGGAAAAAGGTGCTCAGACATTAGTGGGGCAGCACTTTATCAGGTAAACTTGAGTCTAGGATGAAGGTCTAGTCTGCTAACACATCACTGAAACTAGCAGTGTGGCCAGGAACTTCCTCCTTGGTTTTCCTAAATGATCAATAGAAATTGGTTATAACATTAATGAGACAGAGAAAACTGTTGGGCCCAGCGGCCTAATTAAGCCAACATCTCCAGCGCATGGCTAATTAATAGTGGAGAGAAAATTAATGAAGAGCTTGTGGCCTGCTGCTGACAGCCAGCAGGAGTAAAATGCAGCTACGTCAGCAGAGTGCCCTGTAGCACTCCAGGTGACTGCCAAAGCCTCCTTCGTCATTTAGACAGCACACTCTAATCATAGATTTCACACCAGGCCACTGCCTTATGGCCACAGTAAAAATATAAAGTTTGCTATAGACATATTTTGGAAGAACTGATCTTAAACCAGATTCTTTTAAACTGCAAATTCCCATCTGTTGTTGAATCCCCCATTGGGCACCCATCTCACATCAGTTCTCAGAATAACAGCCAACGCTTTCCTCAGTGGTACAGACACGAGCTAGAAACCCTGATCTGAGACCAGATAAGCCTCAAGGATACTGCCAACGTCCCCACAGAACCTGGAGTAGGCTGATTCCAGATCAGGCAAAAAAAAAAACTCCAAGCTGCTGTCCATCAGCATGAAGTCCCAGCCACTGCCAATGTCCTGTCGCTCAAACGCACACAGAAGAACTGGGAGGAAGTTATTTTGTTGGACAACATGCTGCTAGTCACATTAAATCTGAACATCGGCCCCAAGAGACTCTATTAAACGTGCGCAATGTAGTTTCAACCACTCTCTGTGTCCCAGAAATGTGTCATCCGGCAGCCCTGCTTGACCAGGAGGCCTGGCAAAATGACAGGGCTTCCTTCCTCTCCATACAGAATTCAAAGACACATGTAGAGAGGACTCTACTGCACAGCTTCTGCACCAACTAGACACAGTTGACCTTACAAAAAGGCATCTTTCCAACATTCTGCTGGAAAACTGTATGCAAGTCAAAAACATGTACTATATCTTCTACGCCCAGACACGTACACACCATCAGTGCAGTTAAAAAAAAATAGTTCAAGTTCCATAAAATCTGTCTCCAAAAAAGTGTGTTGCATCGTTATGCAGATTAACTGAATAATTCAACAGAGGCTGTTAATGAAAGATTAGACCACATCAGCAAATCCACAGCTATGTCTATAGGGTTCAATTAAAAACGGATAAAAATCCAGTGACTTTTAAAACAGCCATTTAAGTGGGACTGTACGCATTAATGAAAGATAAATGCTCTTGCCCTGTGTGTACATGTGCAGGGTATCTGGAGGAATACTAAGTGTAGCTATTGATTAAACTCTTTCCTGCCCATCCTGAGAGACAAACTACATTGCATACTCTGGTCATTGCCAAGTTTGACCAATGCAGGTTTTTAATGGATCTGGAAAGAACACCCCTCCTTCTCTTCTAGTGTCCAGGGAACAAAGACGAATAGCTCTTTTATTGCCCTCCTGGTAACACCTCTGTGCTCAGGTTTTCTTTTTTTTCCCCCCTTCCTCAATCCTTTTCCATCTTCTCGTTGATGAATTAATATCACATTGAATAGCCAAGTCTCACATCTTGCAGATTGTCCCCTTTTTAATCAAATGTGATTACAAAAGGCTGCTTCTGAAAGGCAAGGAGGCAAACTGGGAGAAGTATGAGTGTGAGTGTGAGTGTAAGTGTGTGTGTGTGTGTGTGTGTGTGTGTGTGTGTGCGTGCGCACATGAATCTTTGGTCTGGTGAAATAGGCTGACTTGCAGAGCAATTAAGTGACTCTCAATTGGACCAGCACACATGACTACAGTGCTTCACATTCACACACAACAGAGACACCTCATCAGGTTCTTCTAGGCTAAATATTTTGTCAGACATTTAGTGAATGTATAATAAAAGAAAATTAAACCGCAAAATAGCAAATGTGTGTAATTTAAAGTAAACACACATCTTCATAACAATCGCCACTGTGGATTCACAGAGGAACTGAGTTTATTCCCATTTCTGACGTTGACTGACAAACGACTGCATTCCAGGTCAAACGGATAAGGCTTAGCGAAGGCCGTAGTCAGTTAGCCAGGCGGAAAATTGGAAAATTTAAGCTACAGTGAGTCATTAGCTAAGTCAAATATGAAACAAAAAGCTATGTCTCCCCTGTGAATTCTTTCTGAAGTCTAATCTCTCATTCAAAGAAAATAATTTCACTTCAGTGGATTCTCAAAAATATGCTAACCTTATCATAGTTCATTCTAGCAGATAAAACTGACCATCTTCAGCAAATGTACTTGTGCACTTTAGCGTAAAGAAGTCCTTTCTTTATTTTTTTTATTATCAGCACAGGCCTCCAACTATTTTCCCATCAACTTATCCATTTTATACCCATACCTCACCCCTCTCCATCTTGCCTCCCTTCCCCTTTTTCTTGAGCTGCAAACTCTGTAACTAATTGGATCTGGCATGGTCTGTAATGACTTTGCACTCTATGGGGAGCTTTGGGAAAAATCACCCTTCATTTCTTCTGGCATCACTCAAGTGACCACATACTGAACTCCAGAGACATATACCTCCATCCCAGAACCAAAGGGCAAAGACAGCAAAATTTACAGGATACTGCTGATCTCAGGTTTGAAGACGTGACTTTCAGTCACTGCATGAGCGTATACATCTATCTTTGTATGAATCTCTAGTTTGGTCTGAGCAAAGCCGGTACATAGCTCAGACTTCTTGGTACAGTGCTCAGCTTTTCTTCTAAGAATTTGTAGTTTTTCAGGTTAAGGATTCCTTTCGAAATATTATGAAATATGTGAAATATAATAAATCATGACTGATTATTACTGTGTGTATTGTACATTCATTTGGCAGTTACTTATTATGGATTGTTATCCAGGTGCACTATACACACTCATAAATTTTTTAGTGACAAAAATTCATCTGAGAATTCCTCCCATTCTTAAAACCTTAGTCTGACCATTTGGTTTTGAATTCAAGTGAGCTGCAGCTGGGAATTTGTAGAAAAATGGATGGCTCTCCAGTGAGAAGTTAACATTCATCTTCAAAAGCAAGAAGAAAAAGCTTGCCAGGGATAAGAACCAATGCAGAGCAACTCAACAAACCTTTTCCATCATGCCTGTTGCCTCCAGTCAAATTGAGCTGTCAGAGTCAGTGCAGTTCCATTCTAAGTTCAACATGGCCTGGCTGTAAGTAACTGTATGGGGCTTGGAAAATCAGGTTCATAGGCCAGGGACAAATTTGTCTGTCACTATCAATTATGCCCAGGTTAAATTCTTTAGTCAATACAAGCCTGTTTCCACCCCTGCATACTGTATTAAATCCCCCATTTCCTTCTAAACACAATACCTTCCTTACCTCTTTTTCTCTGCTTCGTATCTGCTTAGGAGACGCTGCAGACCACCACACTTGAAGCCCTGGAAGTGGGCTGCAGGGGCACCAACAGTGACGATGTCATAGAATGCATCTGTAAAGAGAGAAAAGGGAATTGATGATGTCTAAAACACTGAGCACTGGAGGTACTGGAGGACCTTGAAAAATATTATTCAAGAAAATACAATATCCCCGTAAAATAAATTTAATTTCAAGTTGTACTTGTACTGATCATCTACAGAAATGCCCCTAATATGTGTTGCATTTTATATCAAAAGCTGATGATGTTAAAGTATCTTGCATATAAATATGAAAACATTCCTGGATGAAAGCCTTATATATCATCTTGTATGATATATGAACATAATACGGTAGTATTACCATTATAGTGTACCATATAATGTTATGCAATTATGAGTTATCTCTTTTATTCATGTTAGATATTCATTCTATAGAGTATGGAGAAATGTTTTGGTTTTTTTTCTATTGGAGCTTATAACATTTATAGCATTGCTATAATGTTTTTGCATTGTTTTTATATTATTACTAGTTATTATATTCCTATGTTCAAGTATTTTGTGGCATGTGTGAGTGTTCTCTCCCCAGCATGAGGTATGTGAGGCTGAGAGCTTTACCTGACATGAGTATTGATCCAGTTTTTATGAATACACCATGCAGTTGTTTCAATGCTTTGATTCACATTAAAATGTGAAAGTTGTGAGGTGGCGCTCCCAGGAAGTGTTCCCTTCCATAAAATATACAATAAACACATACAAATGGCTTTTATGCACCAACAAATGTGCCATATGAATGAACAAAAAAGAGGCTATGACATTACTCCCCACTTTTAGACAAACATATTTGTTGTTGATTTATATTGAGTCTTTATTGTTATATTACCAGCCCTCTCTCTCCAACCATCTTTTGGTCTTAATGTAGCGCTGGTCCCATGCTGAACCAGAAGGACGGCCAATGTCACAGCGCTTCATTCCAATTTGCACACCACCATCAGAAGTAAATAAACACTTCACAGACGGCTAGGCGGGCACAGAGGTGCTTACAACAGGCCTTGTTTTGAATGAGTAATGGATGGGGCTGACAATTAAATCAGAAAAAGAGTGAAGGGGGGATTATGGGGGCGAATATTTTGGTGTGGTTTAGTGCCAGGTCAGTTAATGAACACCCCTGGGAAAGCAAGAGTGCACAGCTCTGACCGTAGGAAAACACTGCTTGAAAAATTGTTGAAAATAGAAATTAATGACACAACACAGCTCCAAGTGTTGCCACAGAGATGTGAATGATATGACCAACAGTCTCCTATCCCTTAACAACACCACAATAGACCAATAGTGGTTTGATGTTGGGGCTTTGCTACTACCCACTGCTTCTTCCATTAATTATCCCTGTGCCTTGCCATGAGGCTCCCTGTCCTCCACACGTTTGGGCCCTAGAGTTTTCAGATGTCCAAGTTCCCTTAATTGGTTCTCCCACAGCAGAAGTACACTGAAATACAATGGCGGGTTTCAGAACATCAAGCACAATGACCAATTTGTGCCTGATTTGCCTGTTCTTACACTCACACCATCCTTTTCACAATACATCAGCAACAGAAAAAGCTGTTTAGGTGCGGAATGAAGACAATCTCTTTCTAAAAGAGGAAACTGATTGTGGCAGTCAGGATGAGTGGTTATTATTCATACTTAACCCATTCCACAATCCTGTTTAACAATGAGAAAACATCCTTTAACTTGACCCAAATGAGTGCTGAACAATGCTTTTAGTTCAGCTTTGCCAAGTTGAGCTTTTTAGGCTGGAAATATTTTGCAGTTGTCATTTTAGAGACAGAAGACCGCCATTCCCAGAAAAACAAATGAATACTGTTTTGAGCTCAAAGTGTTTTTTTCCTCCCAATTTCCTTTTCTTGCTGGATGATCAATAGACAAAATGAAAATGAATAGCTCAGTGTTGTGGAGTGGATTGCATAGCCAAACTCAAGGAAATGCATCACTACAGAAAATCAAATGGAACAATAGAGCAATTGACTACGGCTGGAAACTGAGATTCAGCTCCATCAAGGAGCGGGTTCATGTTTCCTGTGTATGACTGATTGCAATCATTTATTCCACGTGTTTTTCCTTTTCAAATCGGACAAAATATGCAATTTAATAGTAATTCACTATCAGACAAGGTTATTACCGTAAATTAAAACTAGAAGAGCAGTAGTGTAGTAGTAGTAGATATTCTGACTGAATGGCCATTTTGGTGCAATCGTCTTGTTAGCAGTTTTTTTATTCACAGAAGTGTTTGTTATCTGGCCTACACTCATTGATATAAATACGGTAAACGAAAAAAATAGAATCACTTCTCAGTCTAATGCAAACAGCACCATAAAGTGCAGATTTCAGTTGAATTGACATCTCTCTAATTAGTTTAAACAAAAACTGAAAATTTGAACCTTCATGAATCTTGGTTTATTCCAGGCCTGTATTAGAATAAACTAGACTAGAACTAGTATTAGCTAGGTGTGACTAATAAACTGCCAACTGAGTGTATGCTGTTTATGAAAACCCAATTAAATCAGTGGAGATTTAGATTAAAGCTATTTTGTAGGATATTTTATATATATCCAAAGATACGTTTCTTATTGCATTTATGTGGACAATTATTACAATAGCTACATTTTACATTATATATTTTAGTGTTGATGGAATTTTGTTTTCCTTTGACTGTTTATATACTGATCAAACATATACATGCTGTACACTTATATACTAATGTGGGTATAGATTACAGACAGTCAATGATGAATGACATGGATATGTAGTTATCTTGTGTCACTGAATAATGCACAACCCAATATGAAGAAGGACAGCTCACAGGTTATGTGTTAAAGCTCACACTTCAATGAATTTCTGCACACTGCACGTGTCTAGCGACGTCTCTTTTCATGATCCCTCAGACATTTAATTGACGTGTTTGATGAGAATATGTGCAGTCTAAGAATAGGGGAAAAGGAGGGAAATAGACAGCTTGTGCATAAAAGTTCATTCAATGAAACATTTACTGAGGTTGATATAATTTTTTGAAAATATTCTCGATGTGTCTTGATTTGACACAAACACCACATTTTGTGACTCAGCTATTTCTTTGCCCTTTTGGTATCACTACTTTTTAAAAATCACCCAGATTCCTTTATTATTATCATGAAGCCAATGGGAGCCATGTGTATCCTTCAGGAGTGTTACTCCAGGTACTACTGCAGTCTAGAGGAGTATAATCACACAGACACTTCAGTTAAAACACCACTGTCTGAAACTGAGACAAAATGTGAATTGGGCCAACAGAGGGTTACCATCAGTGTGTCAATCACTCCATTGACAAACTCTTCTAAAGCTTGTTTTATCTTTATTTTCCCCCCTTTTTCTGTCTTGACAGTGCCAGACAGTAGCAGGATGGTATGATGACTTCATTTTACTTATTTTATCTGTCATTCTTGATGTCTTCACTGAAAGAGCCACAGTTTATGTCAAGATTTATCCGTCTATAACTTTCCTTCAATCACAGAGTGTATAGTTGAAATGGAGCCCACAAACAGATAGTGAGGCGGCAGCTAGTTGCCGTGATACACAGTTAGTACACTGAGACAATTCCAGGGCAGTAACAGACTCTGCCAGCCAGAGAGCAGGGCTGGAGCAAGACAGCCTGGTCTTTCTCTCTGGAAAAACACAAAGGGCTTAATTAGCATTTTGAGTATCTATCCCAGGCCAAGTTAACTGTCACCTTTCAGCCTGGGTGAGGACCTAGAACCACCCTGTCTCAGCCCACTGAGTATCCCTGACAGATGGAGATGTCAGGCATAGAAAGACAACAGCAGTTTCAATTTATAAAATGTGTGTCATATGTTGTGGAAGCTGTATTTTAGGTTACAACCGATTCAGCTCAAAGAGCTCTGTTCCGTTGAACCTAGGTGCTTTTGAGCCGATCTAGATGAAGCATGAAGTTGGTAAGTGTAACATTAAGTCCAGGACAAGGCTAAGGCAGTCATGTAATACCTGTTTTTCTGGGGCATGTCACCCTCATCCGCTGGGTGTGCAGGTTTATTGGGATGAACTCCAGAGATTTCTGGGCTTTGCAGCAGCTTGGCTTGAATGACCGACCTGAAAAAACAGAGACACGAGTATGTAATTTTGTCATGAAACATAATTGTGTTGGCGAAGCGGTAAAAACATCCCTAATATAGCCTCCTGTTTTACAGAAAGCCCTTACCATCTGCTATAGCTATACTATGATCTTAATGTTCTTATGAAGAGAGGAACAAAGACACAGAAACAGATAAGCAAACATTAGATAAGAAAATTGGATTGATGTTTAAATGTTCTCTTTGATTTTCCCATAAAAAGAAAACTTGTTTGCAACTGAATGACTTGAGATCTATTTAATGAAGAACTGAATGACAAAAGGGAGTACATAACACCAAATTAAAATCCATTGAAGTTAAAGGTTGTAGTAGCAGCTGTAGTGCAGATTCAATTACACAATTGTTTAGGTTGTGGAGATTTTCACAACTTAATTGGCAGAAAAATTGAGGTGAATGTATAAAATCCAATGATGATTTTCATTTGTCTCCAGTGAGTGGTTGCTTAATGAGTACAAGCTTTCAGAATATACTTTAACAATCTAACAATCAAAGTTTCAAAGTAGTAAAACCCAATTTACCCAGACTTTTTCCTAAAGAAAGCAGAATTGAAAGATAAAATGTCACAGATTACACAAACACTATCTAAAACAGTATTGAATTGGGTTATGATTAAACTTATATTAAACACACAAGCCATTCCACTTTTAATGGTCCAGGCAAGATTATTTAACACACATCTACATACATATATATCAGACAGAGAATATATCAATTACAGATGAACAAGCATCTCAAAAATAGTTAATTTTCAATCAGCTGCTTATGACGTCCACTAATGTGCAGTGTAATCCTTTAAGCACAGGATTTTATGCCCTTTGCCGCCACTGCTTTGCTCAGAACGTCCAATTAAAATTTTCTGCCAAATGATACTCTTTGTTTGTGGCTTATAGTTGAGCTCAAAATCACAATCTGACTCTCCATGTTGACTGCTCAAATCTCAAATATGTAAACAGGGTTGATGAGCCTCTTTGAGACGAAGCTCAGCTTCTAAGAACAATCAAGCAGCAGAGGAAATTTTAACAGTGTTGTAGACGTAATTCACTTAAAATGAAAGTCTTCAGAACAGGTACAGAAGACCAAAAACATGTCATATTACAAAGTTTCATCTACTTTGACATTGAAACTTTTAATTAAATCCTCTTTTAAAGACCCAGGACTTTGAATTTCCTTTCTCCAAAACCAGTAAAAAAAGGTTTCATGTTTTCCAGCTTGTATGAACGAGTTTTGTGGCTGTAGAAGTTATAGAGGATCATTGATGGAATGCATGTTGAACAATGTCAATGTAATTCATTAATCCCAATTGTAATGTAAAAACTACTGTAAATTATTGTAATTGAAGTGTCTGTTAACTTTCATTATAAGTGAACTCACTGTATTAGGCCTGTTTGTCATGTTAGCTAATAAAGCACTGCATAGACTTTCCCTATTACTGTTATGTTTCAGTGGGTTCTTTCATTCTTTCTTATTCCTACATCTACAAAATTTTATTTCATTGTTTTTCACATTATCTTTTGTGATAGTTAAATTTGGCAGTTCTGAGATCACAGCGATCATCTGACACAGACCATTATTTCCAGGGATTTGACATCTTACCCGTAAACTGTCTGACCTTAAACTGTCTGTTGATAAAGTTTACGTTTTTTTTCCACTGCTCTTCTGTCATCTCTCTGCCCACAAAGGCTGTGGCTTATCTTGGCTTACTGTAGAATCCACCCCAGGATTCTTTGATTTTTTTTTTTTCAAGCAAACTGCTCTTACTAATGTGAAAAAAAAAATCATCATCATATTCCTTTGAACCAGAGGAGGTGATTTTTCCCCAGGAAAGACCTACCCAATACCCGGTGTTCAGAACAACTAAAGAACAAGAGCTTTTATGAGGAGAGTTAGGTTCACAACAATCAGCAATAGAGTAATATTTTAAAATGACCTTATTACCAGTGACTTATTGGCATTTATAAAAAGATATGAATTTTATATGCATGCTAGCTGTTGGGTACAATATATATTCTTATGTCAAATTCAATAATTAATAAATAGCTTTTGTACATCACTTTGGGAAAAAGCATGTGCCAAAGACATAAATGTAAAGTAACAAACGTAACAATGCTTCCTCTGTAAACCTCTACAGTAAAGTCTTCATTTTGTAGACATTTATAGCACCACCAATCTGTAGTCCCGTCTAAACTGCTACGGTTTCTGAATATTATGACTGGAAATATTTTTATTCACAGCTCATATGTTACAGATTATTGAGTTACTGGACATATTTAATTTGTGCGTCTGAGTGGTAGTGCAGTATGGCAGGGAGGATCAAAGTGTGTTCCTTGTAGCTCATACCGTCTGTTCACTGCCGCATAATAACAAAAATGCAAAGTGAACCCTTCCACGCTTTCCTGCTTGTCTGTCTGACATGTGCCGAACTTAACTGAGCAATACACACTCTTTCCCCCGGAAAAAAAAACAGTATACATTAATCAGAGCTCCAGTATTACAGAAGGTCAATGTTAAAACCTGTTACCTGCCACACCATTTGGCAGGTTGGCCAAACATGAAAACAAATCCACCGTACCTCTATTACTGGATAAAATGCTGACATTTCTGACCCACTCAAGTTGAAATGTGTTACCTCAGAAATTGATAACACTTGACTCAGCTGGAGCTAACAGCGATATGCCTTATTATTTTCAAACACTGAGAATCAATTATGTCTTCTTACTATGGTGGTAACAGATTTGCTGGAACTTATCAAAGTGCAAATGTAAAGAGACGCCATTTCTAACCACTGAATATAAAATCTGCTGAGTAATTATAGCGAAGAACAACACATACTGTAGTATTGCACTGTATACAAAAATCCTTGTTTTTAAAGGCCCCATATTATAGAAAGTGAGATTTCCATCTTTTTTCTTTTTTTTTTTTACTATAAAGCAGGTCTAGGTTCTATATTAATACTGTGAAAGTATGAAAGCGCTCAGTTCACAAAGAAAAGAACACAGCCAGTATTCAGAAACAGCGCCTTAAAAAGAGCTGTCAGGGCTTCCATAATTTTGTGATGTCACAACTAAACAGTCACCGCCCTAAGATATGACCACACCACAGGACACACCCGGACCCACCTTCCATAGTTTTTTGTTTGTTGTTGTTGAACACAACACCTAGCAGTCATTCCGTTGCAGAGCTAGTAAAAGCTACAAGACAGAAAAACGTTGAGGAAGCTTGGACGTGCGTCACTCACAAAACAGTCAGCCAATAAGAAGACAGGCTCAGAGACTGACAAAAAACGCCCTGTTGTTGCTAAAGCTCCAGACAGAAGCCTGAGAGAGGAGATGTAAAACTGTATTCAGATGTTTTTTGGTACCTAAAACCACAAATATACATTCTTATGGACATCAACACACAAAAGTATAAAATATAAGACCTTTAATTTGTTTGGTTATGATGTACTACTGTGTGTAACTTTGTATTGTGCGTTTTGTCTAGTTTGTCTAGTTTGTTTAAATAAATAAACGAGCTCCTCGTGTAGACATGTGCAGTCTAGCAAACTAAATGCACCCAGTAATAGGTACGGAAAAACATTAGGACCTTCAATAATTCATACACTACCAATACATTTTGGCTACGAGCATATCTGATGTCTACTAGATGTCGACAAGTTCACTGCCAAGGCCAAGACATACATACTGTGAGAGGTCCCGAGGGTCAAGGGATGCAACAATTTGCTCAACAAGAAAAGGAGTCTACAGCTATGCTTGCAGCCCTGTGAAGCTATACTTAGGCACAGTGCTGCTTTGAGTTAAATGCTAATATCATTACCCTGACATGCTCACAGTGACAATGCCAACATGCTGATGTTTAGCAGGCAAATAAAAACTCTTGGCCTATATACCGTTTTGGTACATTTCTTCACCAAGTTAGAAGTAAACCGGTCTCCTCAGTGTACCTCAACACATTTCTGTGCTGGGAGCTGTTTCCAAAGGCTAATATTCCAGTCAGTGGCTAAAGCTGCCACCCCTGCTCAATGGGTTCCCACTGTCGGATGTAGAGCGCTGGGGACAGGGCTAATCGAGCTAGTGACCGTTGTAGGTTAGATGAATTAGCCATATCAGATCTCCATCTGTCTGCCCAGGTGGGCTGGCTATGTGACAGCAGGGTTTCATGCCAGCAGTTCTGACCAACATCTGGTCAGTATCTCTTCTTTTAATCTTTTCTGCCGTTTCTCTGCCCTAAGCCCACTTTTCAGTAAAACCAATATCATACCAACACCAATACCACCACTGGAAAAACCGAGGCTTTTAAGTGTCAGGTATCTAAGATCAATGTAGGTCTATTTAAGCATGCTAAGGATTTCACCTTCATGATCCTGTGGTGCTGAGAGCACAGCAGGCTTTTTAAATCAATCCACAGTTAGATATGTTGTAGACACAGAGGAGGAGTGGACACGTGCTGTGTGAATGGTGGAATCAGTCAGAGAAGTGTGAATATTAGACAAGTCAGGCATGTCTTACAGTACAATTTTTCTGTCTATTTTTTCTATTAATACAGATTCATTTCTATTGTTTTTTTTTTTTTAAATAGTTTTATTTTTAATGCCACTTCTTTATTATTACAATTTTGAATGTTAACTGCATAACTTGAAAAATAGCAAATGTCTGCATTTCACAGCGAAACATCTTTACCTGGAGGCACAACTGCAGAGACGACTGTTCTAATACAGATATTACAGAGAGAAAGTAAGATATGAGCTATCGCGTCCATCTGTCTGCTATCTGTACAATAACTAGCTTTACTGCAGTCCCACAGATATATGACACTACCTTAATCTACAATATGTAGCTCTGGGCCTTAAACTGAAGTCATGCCATGAGTGGAGTGTAGGAGTAACTGACAGATTTGTGCAGAGAAGTGTTCGCAGTACTGGAGGTCCAAAAAACGCCCTGCTGACGGGATTATGTATGTGCCTTTAATTTGCCCGCTCGTAAACAATGGATGTAGGGATGACTAATTTATGAATGGAGTACAGTTATTAGAGCATCTAAAGTATTTGCTGAGGTCAGCTCATCATTAAAAATGGATATGCTGAACCTGAACACAGGGACTCTTCCTCAACCTCCCAGAGGAGAGCTGCTGCTTCTTCTTCCTCTTCTTATTCTACCACCTGCAGTTTCTCTAACTTTCTGTTTTTGTTTTCTTTCTTACAAATTACAATTAAATTAAAAGTGCACAGATTGCCAATTATTCTTTGTGCATTAAAATCCTCCTGACTCAGGACTGACCTTAAATTGTATGTGCATTATAGTCAGCTTCTAATTAATATGAATGTACAAATAACCCTTTTTAAGGGTAGCAACCCCTCAGAGCCATGTAAAAACCTGCAGGACCCAACTATTTTTAAAACATCATTATAAATGTAGAAAATACTAACTCTATACTATGGGAGCATTTTATATTCTGCATCTTATTAATTTTGTTTTGCTTTTTAAAGACCTAGACATTGCTATAAAATGTGACAGAAGTTTCTGTGTATAAGCTTAAAATACCCCGACATTTAGCTCTTACATATAAATATGTTGAAAGTATGAGAAACTGATACATCCCCTTCTTCATTTGTATGTATGTACAATTAATAGAACAGTGAGGCCAATCTTCATATTTGTCACAATTTATTTCATTTTGGTAATTATCTCTTCATTTCTTGTTTCCTCCATCTCTGCTCATCCACTGGTCTTCACGCTCAGCCTCCACCACACTCTCTTTTTGTCTCTACTCGCACCTTTTGAATCATATCAGTTATCAATAATTAATCTGCAGCAGTTTGCCCACCCTACTTGTGTTTTCATTTCTGTTATCCTGTTAAGTTAATGCAGGACTGGATTAGAGTGGTGAGTTGGGCGAGGGCTCCTCCATGTATTGAAACATCTGGGCCACACAAGGGACTTGTCAGAAACCATAATGACCAACGCCACATTATCCATTCCCCTCGCCCTCAACCCCCTCCCTCAGAGCCCAGGCAGGCAGTGGAGAGGCTTAACTACCCTCATCTCTTATCAGCTGGGCAAAGCAAAAAAGCAACAGAGACAAATATCTCATTATGGTGATGAGAGTAAATCGAGAGCCATAATGTTTCTATGTCCAGAGCTAGCTACGCTATGCATAGGAAGAGATTATGGAGAAAAGGGAAAGGAATGAAACAGGACAAATCCAGAGAGATTGATCAGTCTATGAACTTTTAAATGTCTATCTGCTTTTGCTGTTAAGTTTTTCATTAGAAATAATTTAATGAGTTTGGTTGAGGACAGAGACACATAATGTATTACGCACACCTAACAGCTGTTGTTTTGTACAATAAAATTAGTCTATGTCAACGCCAAGTACACTGTTTGTATGTAGTATGAGTTTTCACCCTGTTCTTAAAACTAAACACAACAAATACATCACCTACATATTTCCAAATGCATTTTAAACACCCCATCATCACTGGTTTAGTATGGCATTATCACATGTTCAGTGTTTCCTTGTTGAATGTCAAATGAGAAACAGCCTAATTACTTTCCCTGTTCACATTAAAGCTAACTGCATGGATTAATTTTTATTATGTAAAACATTTGCAAAAAGTGTGCAAAAATATTTGCATACTAAGTAGAACACTGAGTATTTGTAAATGAGATGCAAGACTTGTGTTTTTGTGTGCACATGGCAGAGATTTGTACCAGTTTTTATGTGCACTGCAAACACTTACTTTAACAAAACACAAAGAAAAACATGGGCACATACATTTCTATTGCCCCTGATGAAACCTGTGTTGCTATGGAAACTCTTTGACAGCAAGTAGATACACAAAACAACCTCTCACTAAGCTTTCCATTGACATAAATCACCCAGATTCCATCCTTCAAGTCAAAGTTGTCCTCTCTTTCTCTACTTAACCTGAGAGCTTTGGGTCTGCTGCAGTGTTTTCAGCTTGACCGGGTTATAACAGAACCAACATGGGCACAGGTCAAGCCAGATTACAGACATTATATACCTCACTCCTTTGATTTCTCTCGTCTCCATATTCAGGGACCACACGTTGCAATAAGAGACTACTCTCACCTCCTACAACAAAATTTTTTATTTACTACTTTAGACAATAATTGATCGGTTGATAAGATATGCAGTGCCATCTGCAAACCATGGCCAGTCGCTCTACCTGAACTTTTTCAAAGTACAGCTGTATGCACAATGTTGCATTTCAATCCTTTGGGGAAAATTGATTTTAAAAAAAGTATTTCTGTAAATCCAAGGACAAACCATGATAAGATCGATTAGAAGATGATTTACATCTACCGGACCAGAAAACAGACATGGCTCATGATATGAAATGGCACGGAATCACTGATCAACAGACATTCAAGAAAGCGACTTAACCAAGGACATCTTGGAAATATTTCATAACCAAGTGTGTTTTCATAACACCTTTGTATGCGTATGAATGAAGGTATGTGTGGACAGAGGTATAAATGCAAAATTTAGTGGGTGCTGTCATACCAGTAATCTTGTCCAGCTCAGCCAAGGTCTCCTGGTAGGAACTGATGATTCCTCCATATCGTGTCATCACCTCCTTCCTTAAGTTGTCCCAGTGAGGTGAAAGCTCCCCCAGCTCCCTCAGATCCTGCACCCTACAGATAAGCACAGAATCATAAAGACCTTTGTGGTTTTCATAGAAACTAAACAGATAATTATAGTATATATATTGTTCCTTCGTAGCTTCTGTGTTTATCATAGTTCATTAAAAAACAAACATTAGACATAATTCAATCTAATTTAAAGGAGAAAAAGCACGGGGTAATATTGTAATGCTCTATCGACATCTCTGCTGCTTCCCAAACTCCTTTCAAATTATCTACATTTTTCAGTTAGGGTACAAAAATGATTAACAATCCTGGCAAAACACAGACACAAGCTTGCACAAAACTGAACCAGACACACATGCACACACAGTAACGTCCCAAAGCACCCTGTGCTGAGCCAGATAAACACATTTCTGAACCTCAGGCTAGTAACTGGTGCCCACTTATCCACTCTGCCCTATCAAATTACTCCTCTTCTCCTACCATTCTTTTACCATTACTTATATAACAAACCCGTCTGGTCTTCTCTGGTGTCACTAGAGTGATTGGTTGCCTGTCTTTCATCTAGTTGTGCTTGCAACCTAAGGCAAAAAATCTTTACTTCTTTAGGATATAAAGAGTGGTCAAGCATGAGTGTGTGCATGTGTGTCAGTGTTTGCTACTGGGAGGTGTACAGCCTTATTCATTGGCTCATCATTTGCATCTGAAAAGCGACATCAGATGGACAGATATCATTCAGAAACCAGTCCTCCAGCAGCCATTGAAAAGTAAATTGCAGGGATGTTATAGACATTTTACGTTCAGGAAAACAAATACATGGTCATATGCATTACTTTCATGATAACAAGGCCAATTTTCAGTGATTAAACCTCATGCATTTTGTATACCGTATGTCTTTAAATGAAAGGCTGCATGTATAAATGCTCGTTGGTTCGACGTATTGTTAAGACCAGGCATAATTGCTTGAATGCATAATGTAGTAGTTATGTCTTTGTTGTAGTTCAACAACTACAACAACGCATTAGGCACTGATAGCCTCTCCAGACTATTTCCTGGCTTCCTCCAGGTAAGAAAGTTATTTTTAGATTACTTTGAAGTATTTCAATACACAGCAGAAGGCAATGGAAATTATGCCAGAGAGAGAGAGAGAAAGAGAGAGAGAGAGAGAGAGAGAGAGAGAGAGAGAGAGAGAGAGAGAGATCTACAATGTTTAAAGCCTCCGTTCACACAAATTACAAAAGGAAAAGCAAAAAACAAACAAAGAAACATGCATCTCTACTGGTATCGAGCCACAACAGTCTTAATGGGAACTATTAATTTGTCAGAAAGTAGATCCAATGAATACTGTTAACAGTGTTAACAGCGAGGTGATATATCCCGAGTAATACAGACATTTTTTAATTGTAAGTAGCAAGAAACTGCAGCACAGCCAGGCCGAAGTAGGTTTACGGTCATTCAGGAACAGTGGTCTCCATTACATAGTTTGTCCATCAGAGATCACTGACAAGCTGATTTTTTTAAAACCACTTAAAATGTCCTGCTTAGTATGTAACTGTAAGGGATCCATATCAAGAATGTCTGGTTATGTTATCTGTTAATGTTGAAAAAAATTACAATTGGCAAATATATTGTTATCTGATTGAACTCCTAAATATCATGTCAGTATCCAGCATTGGTTGGTCTATAGTGACCACCACAGACACATTTTATACTCATCATTAGCTCACCACATACATATATACAGCAAACATTTTTCAAATGACATAAGAAGATGCAGATTTCTAGCATGGCTAAAAAACTAAGCTGGCAGTAGAATAAATGGTAGATCACATATGAGAAATTTTACTCCTTTCTTGTCTCTTTCTATTTCTGAACAAACCTGCATCTGGAAACAACCTCTAGGCATAGAGCCACCACATGCTGGGCGACTCTGCCAACACACTCTGCAGGTGGTTGTAAGTAAGTTTTGCTTATGGCATAAGAAGACAGACGGGAGGCTTGCACACAAAAGTATATTCCATGAGCAAAGGAAGCTTGTGCTGTTTCGACTGTCATTATTTTTATTTTTGGCCTCTAATTAGTGTTTGAAACCATTCTTAATAATAAAAGGGACCAGTGATGAATATACATGTTTAGGTTTTATGTGCAATAGTCCCTGAGATGAAATTAGCATTTTTCTGAATGACAGGGGCTTAAAACCCTTGTTTTTGAAAATGAAAAAAATCGAACTTTAGTTTGTTAAAAGAAAAAAAAAAAACTAAGAAGATAAAAAATTATCACTGCTCTTCCATTGATGCATGCTAATAGAAGCCTGGGGCTGAACAAGATAATGATATTGGACCCTTGGGGTGTCAAGATGACAGCATTGAGGTAGATTTCCCAGTTAGTGAGGTCTGAGTAGGGCCACTCCACATTTCTCCCAGGTTTCAATCAAATGTATTGTTTCCAGCTCACCCACTTAGGTGGAAGTGGTTCCTAATACCATAAATGGGCCATTTTAACCAATCAGAGGGGCAATGTTCTCTGATTTTCAGGTTTATATAGCAAATGTTACATGGTACTAGATTGGCACAATGGTCTTTAACAGATTGCAGCCATTCACAATAATCTATACCTCTCAGCCACTGCTATTTGTTCACCCCAGTGTCAAACTGCAGTATGTGTCTCTGATCTGTTATTGTGTACCGGGAAGTCTGGAGTGGAGGTCAGGGTGGATGATCCTGCTGTAAATAATAGAGAACGGATAAAAGAATAGATAAACATATCTGCTTGCTAAATGAGGGTGATAAGGCAGTGGGATGGTGGATATAGAGATATAGTATCACCTCTTTAATCAGAGCGCTATTGTCTGAGAAGAGTAAAGGTGTGATTGAGGAATAGTGTGATAAGAATATGGATAGGCTGATTAAGTATATGCATGTAAAAAAGGGTCACAATGTCACTCAGGTCTTTTGGTATTGCATCTAACAGCAGGCATTTGAAAAAAAGTGCTCCAATAAACAGTTTATGCATAAAAGGTATCTAGGAGGTTTTTAAGGTGTTTGAACTGAGAAAAGGAACTAGAAATATAATATTATAAAATCGGATCAAATTATTTTTACAAGGCTTAAATTACTTAACCTGTTTTATTAATGTGAGGATGCTCTAATTGTTATAAATCAACTGGATAGTCCAAGTGGGGTTTGATTTCATATTCTGAAACATTCCCCTCCAGGCATGTTTAATAAATATAAATGTTTATTTGCCTACAAAATTCTTAAAATTACACCTATTTCTTCTCCCTTATTGAAAAATCTAAAATCTATGAATATGGAAATATCATTCATTTCAAAAGTTTAATCACTGGACACAAGGGGTCTCCTACTTCACTGAAAAGTTCATTGTCAGTGTTTGTTTACTGAAGGCATCAAGTTTCCACATTTTATATTGTATTAAAACATTTTTGAGTGAAGGGGGTCTTTAAATTATTGTTTACATTATATATATATTTAAGACACTGAAGTGAGAATTTATCCAATTTTCTAGGGTTACTGCCATCTGTTGTTTGTGTTGTTCATGATTATTACTAATAAGAGATAATAATTACACAAAGAGAATTACCTTTACCTTATTATAAGATGTGTTATTAAACACAGGTTTGTTGTCATTTACTGAACACTTAATCATCACAATATAACACCAAGTCAGTTAAACTTTAGGGATATCAATCTGTCCATTTAGGAAGCACAAGCAATTGTGAATCAATTTCACTTGCTTTTGGTGCAAATGAAAGGGACCACAGGTGCAATGGAGAGGTAAAAGCAAGACAAGCCCCAAAAAGGGAATGGTTTTGCATGTGGTGGTAACAGACAATTGCTCTCTCCTGATCCTTACTGACTGATTCTTTTCTAGTTTTGTGTTTTGCTAGTGTCCTTGTCACTACTGGCAGCATGAGGCGGTACCTGCAGCCCAGTCAGGTTGCACAGGTAGTCCACCTTCTCCAGGATGGCACATCCATACATGTGGTCGCAAGAAGGTTTGCTGTGTCTCCCAGCACAGTCTCAAGAGCATGGAGGAGATACAAGGAGACCGGCCGTTACATGAGGAGAGCTGGACAGGGCCGTAGAAGGGCATCAACCCCCAATCCTTTGTGCGAGGAGGAACAGGAGGAGCACTGCCAGAGCCCTACAAAATAACCCTAACCTCATCAGGAGCATGCCAAGACGTTGTTGGGAGTGCATACAGGCATGCGGCCGCTATACACACTGCTGAGTCACTTTATGAGTTGCCGTAATGAATTTCGGATGAAAGTTGGATCAGCCTGTGAATTTTTTCTTTGATTTTCCATGCGATTGTGAATCCAGGCCTCAATGGGTTGATGATTTTGGTTTCCATTGGCTGTTGTTACGTCATTTTGTTCTCAACAAATTATACAATGTACATCAGTAAAGATTTTCAACTTGAATATTTCGTTCATCAAGATCCAATGTGTGATTTAAGTGTTCCCTTCATTTTTTTCAGCAGTGTATATTCTTCAGGCTAAAAGAAAATTCATCCCGAAGTAATGAAGCATTTGGAATAAAGCAGTAGAATATGTAGCTGAATATTTTCTAAAAAAAGGTTGCATTTTGCTTGTTCCATTTACATAGACAAAGAGATGAGAAATAAGTAGAGATTAGATAAGATTTTAAGCTACAGAAATAGAAAACAAAAGAATGGAAAACGGTATCTATAGTACATGAGGAGGAAGAAGAGAAGGGATAAGAAGAAGGGAGAGAAGAAAAAATCTACAATACAATACTTACTGGGATTTGCTATAAAGGACATACAGAAGCTGACACAGTTCAGTCACTTATCTTGACCAAAACATGATGCAGACGATGAACAAAGTAGAATGATGTGCTAACATTTACTTGGACAGATGACTGGGATAACAGAATACGTTTCCCAAAGAGCAAAGACGAGTCATGTGGGCACCTTTATTTCACGGTGCGTTATAGTGCCTCTTCAGTTTAATCACAGAGAGCTTTGTGTGCAGGGTCAATAAAATCTGCGTGAGAGGACTGAAAAGCAAAGCTTTCTTTCACAACATGCAGCTCCTTCCAACAAGCACAGTCATTACTATGATCTTGGATGTTCACAACAATTAGCCTGTGAATAGTGAAGCCTGATGTTAATATGTCACCTATATGATCTTGATACACAATCACAGCATTTGTTTATTATGAGGAAAAGAAGGGGCCATGATTTTTTACCATTAATGAGAAACTAGACAGCTGTTAATGGAAGGGGTTTAATCAACACCCACACACTGAGACTTTACTACACATGCATTCATCTTTACAGACACACAGACACACACGAGGAGCAGCAGCATCATGACTGGAGGAACGAGGGGGAAAAAATCTGCCACCTCTGTGTCCGCTGAGTTAGATTAAGAACGTGACTGTAGACATCAAAGTGAACAAACAGAAGGAAGAAAACATCCAAGATTATCATCGAGTGGTACAGCAAACTAAGCCACCCACGATCCGCCGCTGCACTCACAACTTTGCAGCACTAACTGAATCATTAAAAAACACTGAGGTAGAACCAGTGTGAATCTGGCTGACAGAACTGGCTAAATGGAGAGGCACCGTGGAGAAAGACAACATTTAAAGAGGATTATAGGGAGAGGTGCTTAAGCGACCAAGCTGGAGATACGGTACACATGCTTGTTAATAAACAAACATTGTATAAGGTAGTCATGGTTTGGAGCCTGCTGAGTGCTCATGAGCTGCATTATACAGATAAGACATTTAATAAATATTCTATAATTGTCTTCCAAATTTAGCTGTGATTTAAATCATCAGTTTGCAGAGCTGATCATCTTCTATTTAAACAGAAAGAAGGGTTGGAGATACTGAGAGAGGACATGTGACCGAGAATGCAAACGAATTCCGGTACATCTGTTTGACTGGTAAACTGATAACAGAGCTTGTCTAGTCAATCGGTCAATAATGGCTCTGTGATTGTTTCTACGTGAATGTGTGTGATGGGGAGTGTGAGTGCAGTTGTGTGTATGGTTCTGCGTATGTGAATGTGTCCTTGAACTCTGTGCAATTCTTTAGGTGCACACAATGATTACAAATCAAAGTCTCCTCCCACTACCAAGCTCATCAAAATCTCTGATTGCACCTTTATTTTTTGTGAGAGAAGAAATCATCTAAGGGTACGTGTGTGTGTGTGTGTGTGTGTGTGTGGATGCGTTTGTGTGTTATGCATGAGAGGGGGTTGCCAGGGACAACAGGCCAGTTGAGAAATGATCTGTCTTGACAAACATTAGTCGAGCCTGAGGGAAGGGACTCTTTGATCTACTTACGGGTGCACACTTGGAGACTGGTGAAACACCACCACCCTCTGTCCTTGTCTTAACCTGTCCTCATTCTCACACTGGCCTGGACTTTAATTGCAGTTATATTTCTGATTTCCATAAAGTTCCACATTTACTCGAAAGAGAATTTTTGATGAGTTATAATGCAAAACAGGAAAGTTATCACTTTTTTTTTAGCATTTTCTTGACAGTGGATCAGTTTCAAATGCTGTAGTGAAAAATGAAACTATGCACAGCATGAAGTCAGACAGTAGTTACTCATGATATGAAGAAAAAAGGCCAATTCTGAACAACTTATCTATCAAAACAGAGTGAGTTTGTCTGGATGTACTCTAAGCAGAGAACCCAGCTGATCCTTTGCTGCATTTCAGATAAAATATCTCCTTCCACGCTGACAGAGTGTTTGCTGCCCCCTGAATTTACCTGTGGTACTAACCCACACTTGCTGTTATTACCAGTTACCGCCGACAGCACGATGTTCAACGATTCATGAGAGGACTGGGAGATGGTGTGCATGTGTGTTTGAAAGAGACAATGTTTGTCGTTTTCTGGATGCATGGGCATTGAAGCCTCTTTTGAAGTGTTAAGCGGATGTGAATAATTAACTCTCCAAATATAGGTGGAACTTTTGAATAATCCTTTACATCGGTGAATTGGGTTGGTAAAGGCAGTCTAGAAGTTACATATGCATACTGTACACATAATGAGGTAACACCAGGTTGGAGTTTTACTTTGAACTTTTGACTGGTGTCCATTGGTTGATGCCTGCACAAACAGGAAATAAGCTATGTGATGCAATGAGATCTCTGGCAGTGACATCTTTTGATCAGGCTTACCTTCTCATGTCCTCCTGAATGTACAGTGAGAGCAGCTGTTTGGGGATGCTGAAGGACAAAGTGCACTCCTCCATTTGTTCCCGTACAAGCATCCACTTGCTGTCCACTGTCTGAAATCTGTACACCTTGCATACTGGGTTCTTGAATACTAAGCGAGGGAGACAAAGGCAGGGAAGAAAGGTATAGTGAACAACCTGACACAGCAAAAAAAGCATCATGTTCTCTAACTTTTTTCTATTTCACAAAGGGAAAACTGAGGATCTAAAGCAGCTTTGACAGCTGGCAACCTCAAGGACGCCACAGACAGAGACTCTTCAAAAAAAGTCACATGAGGTATGAAGCACAAATTAAATTCTATAATCAATAACTGTGTCTGCCATAGATAAGGTGTTTCTCATCTTCGAAGGCCTTCTCTCTCTCTTTCAACTTCAGTGGCAACACAGCACACTAGAATAGAGACTGAAATACAGAAACCTAGTCCTGTTAATCTTTGCCTTATTATTTCCACCATTTGCATTTTAATTGCTTGTTTATTGTGCAACAGTGGGGCACAGACAGTTGAATCATTCTGAAACTTTGCTTGCTAACTCCACCACCAAACTCTTCCATTAGAACGATTCAAATTCAGCCCCATCTTCTTCATTTTTGTAGAGAGTTGCTAATAGCAGCAATCGAAGGCTGGAAACGAAAAACAGCTCTAATGCTCTTATCTGCATGCTGGCAGCAGAGGGCAAGAAAGCTGTGTGCCTTGAACAGTGTTTATTACTCCTTTTCGTTTCCAGGGCTGCAGTCAGAAAGTCACTCAATAAGCCGGAGCTGAAGTACCCCAGGTGAAACATTGACAATCTCGCTCTAGGCAGTCAAACACGCATGGCACCAATGAAATGTTTTTGCTTGAATTCAAAAGTGGGAGCCGCACTTCTGCTCCTACTGACAGTACAGTGAATGCTGCCGCTTCCAAACACTTTATACTGTAACATACCCCGGTGTGGCCCCAGATTGTCCTTTTTTCAAAGTCATCTGTCCAAGCATCCAAGTCATTAATCCTGGTGGTGCTACGTCATTTGTCCTTGAGTGTTAAAGTTCAGCGATGCCCTTCGATGCAGATGGGTTCAAGAAAAAGCACTACAGTGGAAGTTCTTATGTGGTAAGAGGAAATTAATCTAGGACGCAATATCAAAGTATGATGGCTGGTTGGTTTTAACAACTGTAACTGTGTTTCAATAAAAACTTGTTTCACAGTGAATTTTGGGCAAACACTTGAAATGAAAAGAATAAATTGGTTTATAGAATGTAAAAGAATGTTCCAAGACAATGTCAATGATAATGAAGTGTCTTCTATTGATTTGTGCAAATTTTCCAGTTTTCCTGGTTTCCTTGCATATTTTTTGTTATCATCAACAAATGTGAGGAAAGGACAAAATCTAACAATGAACTGATTCTACTAACAAGAGTTGCATGTGTATCCTAAGCCCGATATAGGTAATTCCTCTGTGTCATAGACCTTCACTGTTATCCAAAAACTAATAAAAGACACATTATTGCCCTGGGTGAGACTGATGCAAACATCCTTTATAACCATGAACATTACAGCTGCACAGTTTATTTGACTCAACTGTTTTGGTGCAGGAGGGTATGTATATTTATCTGTGGCTGAAAATGGTCCCTAACAAATACACTGTTTACTCCTGTTTGAGTGATGTTTGCTGAAAACTACAGTGCTCAGCTCTTTTTGGAAACTACTTAGCCATTTAAAAAAATTAAACTGTGATCCATTTGAAGGATTTCCATCCTTGGTAGGAACAAATGGGTTTTTAGCTAAGTGCCACAGTCGGGAAGTAAGAAAGTTTTGAGAAATGGATGAATGGATTGATGGCTTTGGTCATTTTATGGGATTTTGCAGTAAAAAAAAATATTAGAACAATGCCATGCCTATATTTTGAAGGTGAAATCTGTGCACTTGGCAAGATTTAAATGGACAACCTAATAGTGAAACAGACTAACCATGATGATCACCAGAGGAATGAAGCTACAAAGGCTGTATTTTTCTATCGTTGTTTATCACATCATTCTATTTACTAACAAAACGGAATACATTTTTTGAAGCAACAGTACTTTCATATGGTTTATTGAAATGTTGGCTAATTTAAGCTCAGTTTGTTTCCTTACTTTGTTACGTCATAATTTCTGTTATTCATACAGACAATAGAGATCCTCTAAAGGACAATAGCTGTGAGCCAAATAAGTTGCAGCCAGGCTTATTATTCTAACGATGCTGAAGCTGATGTAGAAATGAATGATGATTAAGGTTAAGACTGACCCTAGAATGGCCACAAATAAGATTCAAATTGCATCTAAATGAAATGGGACATTTAGACTTTGCCGGCATGGGGATTAGAGTGAAGTGAAGTGAAATGGAAGACAAAAATAAATGGGGAGCAAGTGACACATGGAGAGAAGGGAGGGAAGGCACAACCCTAATCGGAAGAGCGACAGTTGCTGCCTTCCACCTCCGTCAGAGAAGCGGATTAACCCCTGAACCCCCCCCGCCACCACACTAATTTGACCACCAATCAGACGCTTCTGTTTCCCTTCCCGACACCTCTTAAGAAAATGACTTCCTGAGACGTGCTGTGCGTGGGCTCCCCCATCTCCCTGCTCTCTGTATGCTCATTTTGAAAGGTAATAAAAGTGGAAGACTAAATTGCATTACTCAATCTGGTGGGGTCTGCAGGGAGGGTATTGTTTTGACGGGCTGCAGATGTGCACCTGCAAACATGGCTGCAGTTCACTAGCTAATCACAGTAGAAACAGTAAGTGACAATGACACCATGACAACAGGCGTGGGGCTGCAGGGGGGGCTTAGGGAGGTAGTGGGAACCTGGATAAAAGAGAAAATGGATGTGTGGAACAAATTAATTCATGGGGTGAAAAAAGGAAACCAGTTTCCCAAGTCTCCTCTGAACATGGGCTGTGAAGTTTCAACACAGCAGGAGCTGTGACCTTTTCAAGTCTATCCCTTTTCTGTCTACATGTCTTTCATTTTCTCTCAACAATTTTCTTGTTCTCTACCACTGAGAGGGCTAGATTTTTTTTGTTGCCATTAAATTAGTGTCATACGGCTAGTATGGCATCTTTTGCTTGTCTTCAGTCAGTCCACAAAGAACAGAGTAGGTTTACCTCATTGTAAAATACGTTCCACTATTCTTTCTCGCTGCTAAAATAAACCCCCCAAGACGTCTTTTTAATCAAATCAGGAAAACCATACATTCTTTAATCAAATGGGATTCCTCAGAGATACCTGAAATTTTCTTAATGGAAGGGTTATTCGAGGGTAATTATATGTTAATTAAGGGACTTTTGGATAAAAGACGATGTTATATAGATGTTAACTACCACAATGCTGTATTACAATAGAGTCTAGATTAATTATTTCGAGCCTTACTTTGAAGCCATTACAGGTTGAGCTCTTGCCATTTTCTCCTGCAAAAATAACTTTGTATATTGCACGGGGACAAGGCACAAAACACAAACAAGTAGGAAGGCAGGTAAATTGGAGAAGAAATGTGTTTTGTGTGTGTCTTCTTTGATTGCCAGGTTGTTTATGAATGAATGGTAACATTACAGGTGTTCAGGATGTGAATCATACCCGGCCCTGTCAATGGGTTGTTTTCTCTGTCGACGCAGGCATGTGACGCCAACTCACAAACCAAGGGACACTGGAAAGGAAAAGAACAGAGAGAGACACAGAGAGTGAGTATTACTTGACTCCAGAATTTTCTTCGTGAAACAACAGTAGTGATGTTGAAGTATTTTTCTAAGGAGCTGGCGGCATTTGATGATGACTATTATGTAGGAGATGATGTGGAGATGACCGTACCCCTCTGCAACCTGAGACCGTATTTCATCTGACAGAAACTATAGTTTAGCTGTGTTTGAAAATACCAAGTTAACTTTGTCAGTCAGATACAATATATTATCAGTGTCAAAGCTGTAGTCAGCAGCTCCCGTAAGTATTGTGTTAAATTCAGGTGGTTTGATCCACACTGGCTGTACAACGACAAAATTCAAAATTCACATTCTGAAGGGTTAGAATTTTTTTGACTGAAATGAAACATTAAATATTTAATGTGCGTCAAAATTATTGCAATATAACAGATTTTTTAAAATTACTACAGATATAATACACAGATGGTTTCATGTGTGAATCAATACTTTTGTTGGCTTTCCATTTTTTTTGATTTGGGTTTACATTACCGAAATAATGTAACTCAATTTCAACAACACAACCTGTTATACAGATAGAAATAGTAGCTACTGTATGTGATGTATGCACATCGCAAATACTACATTTAAAGACTACACCCATAAGACACCAACACAGAGCAAACATCTGCTGCTGCATGGCTCTTTTTAGTTCAAATCTGCAAGCATGTTGCACTCCTGCCTTCACTGCAATCACTGATGTCACAGCAGGTGACAGCTGGAGGAAAACAACTGCTGCGACTTCACTGATTGGCTGATGGGCTTGGTAATTTATTATCTAAACTGCCATTTCAGACTTTCATTGTACAATACTGTACTTTCTTCCCAATAGCTTCAAATTACTATGCATTGACATACTAAAACAAACAAGATAAAACAACGAAAACCCAAACCAATGTTGCAGTTTTTTTTAAAAAAAGGTCTTATAAATTAATAAACCACATGACAGTTTGTTAAGCCTATTCCAGCATAGCACACATGTATCTTACAATAACAGTAGCAGATTTACTGCTCTATTTTTAGTAATTTTTGAAACAATGGATCTTTGATTTCAGACAGAAGTCAATAAAAGCTTCTAAGCTAAAAACTTCTCATTTCCAACTGGTAACTGTTGATTTTGCCAGTTGAAATTAATTTCACTAGTAAATTTTATCAGCTGCAGGAGAATCTTTTATGGGGGTTTTAATTATGCCCTAGATGGCTACATACATGACAAGATACTATGATAAAGCTGCAAGTCTGAGGCAAAAACAACAGCATTGTCAAAAGCTGATGATCAATGCAGAAGACATGGTAATAAGGAAGCAGCATTATTGTCTTGCAGTGTACAGCTAGTCTGACTTTTATTTCATTCTGACATAACCATGTTTGGCTGCTTAGCTTAAATGTATTTTCAAACAGCATGTTTTCAATTTTAATATTAAAAAGAGAAAAGACTTTTAGGTTGAGGACTAACCAATGAGTTTGGCAAATGTGATGATATCTCAGGAAACCTGGATGAGTGTAACCTTCCCCAAATACAAAAGAGAGCAGGACAGAGCTGCCAACATTACACTACACTGTGACAGCATCCAGAGCTGGTTTGCACAGTACATATTAGATCAGTTGTGAACTAGGCTGTTTTTCTCATTAAACCAAGAACCCTACAAAAAATAATGTCCAGTTACTACTGTAGGACGGACTAACGATTGCAGCTATGTTGAAGTAGACAAACATACATTTCACCATTTTTATTCTCGTGTTTTTCATTTTATAAAAGCTAAAAAGATTAACATGAATCCTTGGGATGTTTTGGATTTTGGATGTTATTTTGATAAATATAAAAACATCAAATTACTTTAACAAATTGTATAAAACTTTATCCTTCTATCGTGTACACTCTGCTAGTCTTGGATCAAAGTGTGTCAAATTTGTCCATGTGAAATGTCTCTGATAGTGAAAACCTTCATTGCCTCTTGATGCATTAAGTCTGGGACTCCTCATCAAAGCAATACTGACAACTAACAATCTTTCTTGTTCACTGTATGTCAGCTCTGCCCTGTCTGATGAACCATTTAACACAGCTAGACAGCCAAACCTGTCCCCAGAACAGGACTTTAAATGACTGCTAGGAACAATCCATCACCTCTCCTAGCTCAGAAACTGATCCTGAATAAAACAGACTCCTAACCAGCAGCCATGATCACACACAACCTCCAAAATAAAATGTGTCCATTGAACTGAACAGACAGAAACAACTAGCATATGGAAAATTTCCATGCACGTAGTCAGTAAGTATTTCTGATAATGAAGAGTATAACAAATGAGCCAAGGGCCACAGCTGTGAAAGGATTCCTATTTTAATTGTAGACAGCAGACAGCATGTGTTCGATGGCTCTTTGATGACTAAAATATGTAAAGAGATTAGATCAAAGGTGACTGGAGTACCTTTCTTGTTTCAGCTGACTGTTTTTGCAGGGTCAGCGGGAGTGCCCGCCGCATACACCCGTCACATACAGTACATTCAGGCAGCCAGACATGCACACCACAAAGGTAAACTTGTGAGTCTTATCTCTCAAGCGAGCCCTCCCTAAATTTTGTCATATTTCTTCACTCTTTCCTCCCCTCATCTTCTGCAACAGAGACAACACACAGAAGGGGAAATATGCTGTGACAACGCACTCACACACACAGGGCAACACACACACACACACACACACACATACACACACACACACACACACACACACACACACACACACACACACACACACACACACACACACACACACACACACACACACACACACACACACACACACACACACACACACACACACAGGGCAACACATTCATCAAGTCGACATGGGCAGATTGTCAGTGACACTCTGGAGCCTAGCAGGGAACCTCCCCGCACCAGCAACAGGGGTGGGCAGAACCGAAAGCCAGTCAGCCATGTAGAAGCCCTTGGTCAATTATATAAGACAGTGAGTCATACACACACACAAAATACAGGCAAATACACACACACACACACACTCAGACACACACACACACACACACACACACACACACACACACACACACACACACACACACACACACACACATACACACAACAGCAAATCAACAGTAGACACGGACTGCGAGTCTCTGCTACCTTGCGGAGCTGTGCTGTGGTGAAAGAAAATCCAATCCCCCTTTACAGATCAAAAAACATCATTAAAGCTCCTTCTTTACTTTGTACTACTGGACCCCTGGCTCTACAGGACACATTCGCTCAACAAATGTTCAAGAAATCTGTCTCCATTAGCTATGTAGAGAAAATGACTTGGAATCAGAGTACATACAACTTCATTTCTGGTGTGGTGGCACCCCATTTTGAAGGCACAATCTTCGGTTTTCTGTCAAACTCTGAAGGAGAATATTCTTTCTTCCTCTTTTGCTCCTCTGATTATGTGTCACTTGGGAGTCAAGTTAAGCGGTATGTATTGTATGAGATTAGAGTGTAGAAGGGGGTGTGACAGCAGTGGCGGCGAGAAAGCCACATGCAGGAATTATCTTGGTCAAATGAATAAAGGTTTCAGGACTGACAACAAATGGAAGTGTCTCAGAATAGGAATTTGGACAGTCCTCTCTTTAATTATTTTTCTGTATCACAGAGAGACAACACAAATGTACTCACAGACACAGACGTTACATGCACACATATCCTGTAAATCCCCATTAGGGTTTACTGAAGTTTATTTAATCTCATTGAGGACTTGAGCAGTGCCAGTCTAATCCTAGCTTTAGCACAAGGCATCTGGGGCATGGAGACTCCTGCTTCGTCTAGTCACCCTGCTATTTTACCTTCTGGGATGGTATGTCGGTGGTGATGTGGTCTACATCAACCTCCTCCATCTCCCCCATCTTCAGACGACTCACCACCACTGTTCCTGCTGAGCACACACCATCAGATGACCTAAAGGGAGACAGGAAGAGAGGGAAAGAAACATTTAGTATTAGCCTCTTCATTTAATGTGTTGAATAAAAAGGCTGTTCGGTTAAATGATCTGTTCCTCCGGCTACTTCCCCTCTATGGACCACAGAAATATTTATCTCTACGTTGTGAAATTATAAAGCTGTTTGACTGAGAAGTGAATGCAGGACTTTTTTTTTTTCCTGACAGGTTTTGCAGGGAGCTTGCATGTAGATTAAAGAAAAGGCGGCTCCAGTGGGAAGTTGATGAGAGTGAGGGAAGGAACATTTCGTATAATTGTTCAAATTGCCGTCTAATAACCCAAGCTATGTGCCCTCACAGACATGAAATTGATACTACAGTTTTCATATCAGAGAGCCCGACCAATCACTTTCCCAATCATGGGGCCATGATTAAGGAGCTGATAGAAAATCTATAGTATTGGCAGCAAGACAGACGCTCTCAAATGAAGAAAAATGGTCCCTGGGCATCGCGCGAGCAAGTCTGATCACCTTAACAGACCCATCCCTAATGCGCTCAGTTCCACTCCAGCTGGAGAAAATATTGGATGTTGTGTTCCAGCCAATGGTCTAGGGAGACAGGGGGAAGGATGACACACCCCTGCCTGAGGAAGAGAAAATGCAAGCATGGTGATGGAAGCAGAAAGGATGCTTTCAAGGCCAATCCATCTTGGTCGGATACGAGGAAGAGAATCTAATCTTACCCAAGGGAATAGAGGAAAGGGAAGAAGACACGGTAAGCAGAGGTAGAGAGGAATGTGAGGGGATACAGGAGAGGAGGAATGGGAGCGAAAGGAGTGAGATGGAGGGAAAAGTGTCTCTGTGGTGGGACACTGGGAGCTTCAGTTAGCGCTTAATGTCTTACAGCAGCCCCCAAGCAGAGAAAATAACATTGGTTGGTTTATAAATCTAATCACCGTCCCTTGCCAGACACCTGTCTCCATGTTTACTCCTCTGCTCATCTTCCCACCCCCCAATCCCATTCCTCATCGTCTCTCTCCCCCTCCGTTTCTCTGTGCAACAGAGGACTGAAGCACAGTAAAAGAAAGTCACCCTGACTTTGAAGAAACAGTATGTACTGACAGTGGCCCACAAATAATCGAGGAAATGGAGATTAACATGCATCACATTCAGTGATAGTGCTCTCAAGGCAAAGCTTAGGGGTTACAGCGGCCCCTCTACTCTTCAGATTGCTCTGCCTCAATCCACTAATGATACCCTCCATTTAAATAGACCGAGGAGACTCTTTTTTTGAATTGCTTTAAGATAATTGATTTATGCATTTGGGAGATATGTTATTTTTTATTTGTGGCCAAGAAGTAAACTCAGGTCCTCTTCAAATACAATCTTTATATATTGTCATCTCTTAGGAAACGAACAGTAGAGATGACTTGATTAAGCTCTATCATCACGCTGCTTGTTTACTGTACAAACTTTTAACGTCCTGACAGAATGTCTGGTCTGCAGTGACACACCCTTTTTTTTTTTTCTTTTTTTCTGGGCAAACTACTTCTCTTTTAGTATTCACACAAACTGACCTCAAATTAACTTTGAAGGTTTGGTGAAAGCTGTGGATGAAAAAGAAGCCTGTCTTCCACTCCCCTCCCCTCCCAGATCCCATCCTCCTCTATCCCTCTTTCCTCTTTCCGTCTGTTAGAGCTGGCATGGAAACAAATCTGCAGACTGTTCTTTGCCTGCGAGCCCATCTTTTTTTTAAAATCTAATTGGCCCAGGATCTGTTTTATGACAACACTTAATCAGATGGCTTTGTTAAAGTGACAAAAATAATGTGCTTAAAATGTCTGCTGTGAATTTGGCACAATTCAAAAAAATTATTATTTATTAGGAAAGTGACTTAACAGGTTTTTTTTTTTTTTTTTGGAAAGCCTCTCTTGCAATTTACAAACACATTATCCAGCGTAAGAAAACAGTGCAATTTGTTTCAAGTAACCAATCTGTACCCGTCTGGTCTAAGCAACTTTTGACAAACAGTATCAGCTATACATGTTAAGTATGTATACACTCTACTATACAGCAACTGCTCAAATGACTACTGTAAATCATTGGTATAAAATAAAAATCTCCTGCTCAGTGTCAAATCCTACACACTTCCATTGACTTGTAACTAGAATAAGCTAATTCTCTCTTCATAGGCATATTTATCGAAAACGCACAGCTGTTTGTCAACTAATGATCCAAAAAATACAACACATTTTTTAGTTGAGTTGGAACTTTTCCTACTTCCTACCAAGGTTCAGGGAACTAGTATAGTCTTCACTGCAGAAGCTGTTGTATTATGCTCACTTAGTTGTGAAGCTACATGTAACCAATTTTATTCTGGGGAGAAAAATACACACTTGAGAAGCGTTCATTTGCTCAATAAACATTGACTGCACTAGCTGTTCAAAACACTGAGTGCAGTGACACTCAGAACCTTATGAGAGTTTGTCTATACAACAATGAATCCAACAGTCTGTCACATTGCAGTTTGTGATGCAAAAACAGGAAATATATCAACGAGGGCCAGTCCTGTACAGAAAATGTTTTCACAATTTGTCTTGAAATTGAAAAAGAAACCCACTAGTCAATATGGCAGGTTTAGCATCTTTGAGATAAATATGTCCTACTTAAAAAAACCACCACACCAACCAAAACAGAAACTCATTTTTTCAGTTTGATTAGTTTGAGTAGACATATCCAGCCCACAACGGAGTTAATAATAGTGTAAATGTATTCAGGAATATATGGGTCCATATCTCTAAGTTCTTTCTCTCTTTTTTGATTCTATTAGTCTATGTCTGAATGTTCTACGGCTTAAATGTGTGTTTGAACTCTCAAAAAGCAATAAAGAAGTTTAGAAGCTGAGCTGAACATATGTAAGTTGTTATGTGGCATAGACCTCAGCACCATTATGACTGCATTTCTTTCCATTGTAATGTATTACAATACAAAACAATTAACTTTATTAATTTATTAGTTCTTCTATTACTATAAATACTGCTGATATTTGCTTGTTTGGTGGTTAGATGACATATACAGATGATTGCTGGGGTTGCTAATAGTGATTTTTGTTGAGTGAAATCAGCAGTTACGCATGTTATTTTCAGTTTTTTATCTTTGTACTTTTGCTCATCCTGTTGTTGCTCTGAACAGAGTGGAGGTGATGGAGGTAGTATGGGTGTGTAAATAATGATACTGTAAAAAATATTGGACAAAGACAGACAACCAGAGGACTTAAAAGTGGCCAAGCAATTGCCCTCTTTCTGTTGCTTTGTTGCCAAGCAAAGGACAATTCGGACCTTTTCAAAGTGTGAATTTAACAGTCTGTGGGTGGGGAAAGTTCATCAAAAAAAACTTAAAAGCAGCAATACTCCTGCTGCCATCAGGCGCTTCTCTCTGCGGGAAACCTCACAGATGAAAAACACCTGACAGACACAGAAAAGAAGCAAAACACCATTGGCTTTTCCCCTCACAAGTACTTAAGCTTCAACTGTAGGAAACTAAAAATACACAGCAGGACCTGGAAAAACTATTTTGGTTTTTGATCCAGATTCTTCCCACAGAAGATTTGATTCGGGAGTCCTTCAGGAAGCCTTAACGCTCTACATTACCTGTGGAATGGGAGTGGTCAGAGAAATCTAATTGCCAGGATCCTACACAGGCAAAGACAATGCAACACACTTGAAGTGTAGCAGTGTAAGTGTAGATGGGATTCTTGACCTATATAAAGCTGGACGTGTGGGCTAAATATAGCGCTGGCTAGTATTCACTGAGGACAGATGTTAGGACATGGGACCGTAATAATGCGGAATGCCAGCTTTCAAATTGATACTGCTGGTCCCGCTTTTCATTGCAGATGAATGACATTATCATGTGACTCAGCAGTAATTGTACATTTTGCAACTGGAGGACTGACTCAATCAATAAGACTACACTGCAGGCATTGTTCATAGAGCTGGCAATCACCAGGGGACCCTATACTGAGCACACACTTGTCTGGTCCACTTGAAGTATATTCCCAAAGAAAAAGCTGCCCTGGTTTTCTTTTGATGAAAGAGACTTCCACGAAAAATATATATTCAGTCTGAATCTAAAATTAATGCAAAACATCCTGTGTATCTTGTACTTAGGTTTTGTGAAAATCTGGCTGGTGCAGAAATTAAATCTTTTTTTTAGTGGCAGTGGCATGCTCAGAACTTTTTATGCTTGAAAGGTCGAACAAGCATCAAATTTTCAATCAAAACAAGCTGATTTATCCAGAAGAAACCAGTGTGATCAGTCTCTACAACATGCAAATTTATGCAATGTAAAAAAAATCTGTTTGTCTGCTGCAATACATCTGTAATATGCAGAATAGGAGCTATGTCAGGGCAAGATGCATACTTGCACAAGATTTGTGAGTTTCAACACATCCTATTTGTTCCAGTTCCATCACACACACTACCGTGTTCTTGCATGACGAGAACTGTCATCACACTACATTTACCTTTATGTTAGTGCTTAACCAGTGCCAGAGACAGTATGATATAAGCTGTTTTCACAGAGGAAGCAAGGTGGAAAGAAATATCCAGAAGGGATGCTATTTCTTTAACCAGTGACATCAAGGCTTCATGGGACTCAAGAGTAGGTAGTTCACAGAATTTCAAGAAAGTCCAATGGGGGAGACATGATGAGGGAGCTGTTTATGTAGTAAAATTACTCAGACAACTCAATAGGAAAATCCCTTGTTAGGTTAATGTACAGGCTACTATGGGGAAGAGTGAAGAACTTTGTCTCAATATGTTTCTAGACAGTAACTTTTGAGAAAAATAAAGGTTTGAATGTTGTACCATAAACACAAAGAAACATAATGTATGTTTCCATATGATACCGGTTTACAGTGTAAATGGCTTTTTTCTATACGTCACAGCTGTGTGCAGCAGCTAGAGCATGTCAAGCTAAAAAGTGGTTACATGTAGACTTACCAAAGTACTTAAAAAAATGTCTGTTTTAAATGTTAATAATAAAACACATTGAGCATGGGAAAAAGAACGTCAGTCAGTCGAAATTGAATTCAACACTGCAGAACATGTGTGTCTAGTGTCGAGATGTGGTTTACATTAGAATAGGTCAGGAAACTGTTCTCATTTCTACTCCATGTTGTTTTTACCAAAGACCTATGTAAACATATAAAACACTGTGAGAGGATTAGCTCTATGTCATACTGAGGAGCAAGGCCACACAATGTTTCAACAGGTCTTATTGCTCATGGGGGAATGAGCTGACTGAGAGACTGGTGGCAATGTGTGTGAAGCCAGTGGTAGTCAGACTGAAAAGGCCGGTTAAATACAAGAAAAAATAGCAGCCTTGGTTGCCCCTCTATCAGCCTGCTTTCAGCTACTGATAACTTGAATCTCATAGTTTAGCACAGCTTAATCAATAAAATATGAGATCCATTTCCTGTAATATTCAAGCAACTCCAACCATATCTGATAGGGTTTAGTACTTCATTCATTCATTCATTCAATTTCACACACAAATTAGAAATAAAGAATAAAATACAAGTAACATAATAGTAGTGATGGGTGAAAATGGGACACACCAATAAGCTTCAAAGCTTCACAGTGATACCTGGGTATCATTTCTAATTTTATTTTCTGCCAGTCGTCTGTCACAGGTGCTACTGCACTTGTCAAAATATTAACACACACACACACACATAATGCATTCTACAGTTCATCTATAGCTGACATGAAGCTTCAGCAGTGTGAATCAAGTAAAGCAAAGTTCTTTTAAATATGAAATTCCCTCTTTCATGGACACTGAGCCGCAGCAGAGGGACGTAATGAATGCAGGAATTTTGTACTAAAAAGACTTTGGAAGATATTTGGCTTATTGAACTCTGACTGCTGAAGTCTCATATTAGCTTTATTTTAGCTTTCTTGTGCATTTTGTCACAGAACAAGAACTGTGGATTTTGTCCTGCATTATTTTAGTTGCTTTGGGAAGTGATCTTTTTGAGGAGGAGTCAGTACTGTTTTGAGAAAGACTTGAAAAAAGGTGAAACTATCCGTGCATGACAGTTGTTACATGCCAAATTACAAAGAAACTGATTTGAGGACAGATATGCTGCATGAACTGGGTAAGGGTGAGCACAAGTAGAAACATGCACACTTACAGTCCTCATTACTTACCTTACCTTATACCTTATATATATATATAGCGCATCACAGTTAAGATGAAAGCGATCAAAAGATGACTGTAGGAAAGATGTATTCTTGTTCTCAACTGTGTGCATTCAGTTGTGTGTACACATTTCCAACAATGAAGATGGCTGGCATCAATTCAGTGTGAAGTCCTTGAAAAACTAAGCGCAGATCAATGACAATCGAATGAGAGTGGGTGGAGGCGACGGTTGAGTGGGAGAGGGCAGGTGGTGCACGGACACAAAGAGCACTGTGTGCCCAGATGATGACCTTCGTCGCCACTTACTCTATGAATACTACATTATCAAGACTTAGATTGTAGGGGGTCAAACCACGCTAGCACGCTGCATTGCAAAACATGAAAACCCCTAAAAATCATTTTCCCGCATGCATCGTATTCTGAAAAACTGAGGAGAAAATCGGCAAGTCTTTTCAAGTGTAATGACTTAGAAACAGGGAGAGAGAGTAGATGCCCCCACAGAAAGCCACAGAGGCTTCATAATTATTTTTCAACAAACTGTATAAAAGCTGACAAAACAGAGTCTCCTTTCATCTGTGTCAAGCAGATGGTTTTTGTCCTGTAATTGCTCTTGAAAAAGAAGCCAACCAACAGTATCTAGACTGCCAATGATTCTGACAAGCATGCACTTACTGGAGGATGGGGCACATGTTTTCTTTTTTCTTTTCTCACTTAAAGGTAGTGAACATTGGCTTGATGAAGAAATTCTTAAAAGGAATAGTTCAGGAAAACACTCTTATTTGCTGTCTTGCTGAGAGTTAGATAAGAATTAAATCTGGGTTCCAGCCCCTCTTCAGCTGACAAACTACTATAGTACACCAAAGTGTAAAAAAGACAGGTTGTGGTTTTACATAGAGTATGGGACTATTTCTTGGCTGGGCACAGAGATTTCCTAGAGTCGCTGCATAAGGACCTCAGGGCTTCAAGCTTACTGGCTGCAGCTTCATATTTAGTGTGAAGATATGACAGTGATATTTATCTTCTCATCTAATTCTGTGAAGCAAAAGAGCGTATTTCCTAAAATATCAATCTATTTTTTGAGCATCCTAAAGTTTAGTCCACACAATGGCCTGGTTTAACACTCGGAACACAATTAACTAAGTGCTCCGAGTATTTAAATGTGGTATTGTCCCGATACCTCCATTACCCACAATGCATTTTTTTCCACATATGCAGTAGTTACTCCCCAAGACCTGTAAACAGACTATGATGTGTAAAATGTGTAGAGTTTCCCTTTGAAGTCTAACGTCTATTGAAGTCTAAAGCAACCAAGAAACTCAAACATACCCATTCACTCATCTGCTTACTCTCTCACTAAAGCTAGACTTCCTGATTATTGCTGTTTACCTGCACCTACAGTATATACTGAAATACAGTGCTTCACTGTCTTGCTTAATTGAGATTGAATTTTCCTAGGATGATATTTAGCATATATCCTGACAACATGCATATCATCTATTGACTAAAATCTAATCTTTGTTTCTAGGTTGTTCCTCTCCACCTCTAACTGATTAGGTAATGGTCTGTTAAGACGCATGTCCTCAAGGAGCCAAATAGCACTTGCAAAACAGCACCTTGTGTGTTGATAAATAGCTTATGTAAGTCATTTGATCAATATGTCTACCAGTTGTAACCTTGATGAAACATTTAAGGACATCTGCATTAGACAGCACTACAACAAGGAACATATACATACAAATAGCACACACACAATAAAAGATCAAAGATCAAAGAAAAAAGAAAGGACAGAGACAGAGTAAGAGAAAGCGCAGGAGAACAATTCCTTGCTCTATTTGGCATGTGATTGTTTCTTGCTACATCATTACTAGACTGTTGCCTGGAAAGCTGCAATGGGATTGTGTCAGGGTGATCTATGTCAGGGTCCTGGGGGACCTAATAGGACTAAGCCATAAGGAATAGCAGGTTTCATTAACAACCTCAGGGGAGGAAGCACTAACAAACCTTTATCTGTGTCCCTCTATAGCTGTGATTAGGGGACTGAAGGGGATGCTGCATGCAAACAACACTATGTTCAAGTGTGTGTGTGTTAGAGAAGAAGAAAGAAGAAAGAGAGTGTGTGTGTGTGTGTGTGTGTGTACACGATGGCTACACAAAAGCAGATGGAGTGTGAGAGCTACAGTTGCTAGTGGTGATTGTATTGGCTTGTTGACATAGGTAGGTAGTAAATGATAGGTGTTCTTTGCTCCATTGACTCTTACTGGCAAAGGAATTGAATGGGGACGTGGTAGAAAGGCCATGGATCTGCAGGGAGTTTTAGGTGGCAATACAATCCAAATACACTTTCACACCCACACTTTCCATCACACAAAAACACACACAGACAGACACACACACACACACACACACACACACACACACAGAGTAAGACAGATGGGAATGGGTGAGTGAATGTCTGCAGAGACGCCGTCAGGGATGTAGGTTAACACACTCAGCAGGACCCATAATCCATAGGGACTTTCAAGGGCTGAAGGTAAAGAAACTAAGACAGAATACAGACAGGAGAGAGGTTGAGACTGTGTTTCTCAAGAATGCTATGAGTAGGAAGCAAAGTGAAGCCTTGTCTTGGCATTTGCCTCTTGCTGCATCTTTGCAACTGTCATACAGTAGTATTAATATAATGATCAACACCAAAACTAAAATTACACAATAAAAGGTCATTTTATTGTGGTACTGCAATTACAGAAAGTACATTTCTGTGATGATGTTACAACATGAAGCACTTTTTCTTTGACACTGTAACTGCAGGAAGTGCTTTTACAGTGACACTGTACTCTTGTACTGATGGAATATGTTTACTACATACAATACAATACACTTACTTCAAATAAAAGTTTACAAAAAAGAGAAATTAAACATTACATAATAAGGTCCCCCCTGTAATGGAGCCTCAAGCCTTTAGAACAGGACAGTATAATGCTGTATAAAGGTTGACGATGATTCTGCAATTCAAATCTTTGTTCCATGTTTTTACCAAGTGTGTTAAAGTGCAGTAATTAACTTGGCATTTTCCTTAAAATTAATAAGAAATAGTAGTTATGATCACATTGTAATGTCTTCTTACTTTGTTTTTTGGGTTAGGGATTTATCTCTCTCTTTTTTCTTTTTTTTTTGGAATTTAAAACCTTATGAGAGGATTTTCATCATCCTTCTTAATCAATAAAAGTGCCAGTAAAAGGTAGTGAGTTTTGTGATTGTTTTGTTAACCTGCCATCAAGAATGAACTTGAGCTTGCATGTAAATGGATCTATCTGCAAGAAAAATGAGCAAAGTCATGCATTATTTATTTAAGTATTAAGTATAATTTCTGAGTTAAAAATTTGACTTTTACTCTTAATAATTAAAAAAAAAAATTCTCCTTTTTAGGCTCCATTTGTAGCTACTATGTCATGGGCTATAGGAGTAAAGTTTACTTAGGGGAGAGACGCACATTGGGCCAATTATTGGTTGATGTAGATGTTATGAGTGATCACAACAAGGTGGACCAGCTCCACTGAGCCAATTGGTGTTGACAGAATCAACATCAAAGGTGTAAATAGGAGAAAAATCTAAATGAGCTAAAAATGGCAAACAAAGAGTATACAGTGCACCATGCAATCCATGTTGAGATATTTCACTCAGGACCAATGTGCGACGTCTGAAGTGTGACTAAACATCCCCAAGTTATGTATAAAAGTGGAAAAGACTTTAAACATAATTTGTGCAGTAAGCAGATTGCGATCACAACAACCAGGTGAGTCTCAGGTTAAGTCTCCCCAAGGGACTCTCTTTCAAAAACCAATAAGAAAGGTCAGCAGTAACTCTTATCAAAACTAGCCTTTGAAATAAGGGTATGGCAGGCAGCTCGGAGCTCTCTTCTCCTTCCCAATGAATAAGTAGGATTTAAGAGCTGTGTTGATGCAGGTCATAGGACTACCAAGACAGGTAGTCAGCATTCTGCATAGACTCCGTCTCAGGGTGTTAAAGAGCCAGAGAGATGATGTTCTGCAAAGTTATGTCACCCTGAAAAATAAAACTTCAGAGTAACATGGAGCAGTATAGGACTGCGACCTTTAAGCAAATAGGATTGTATGTAGTGTAACGATTTGCTTCTTCCTTTCCGGGACACAAAAAGACAAGTGCAAAGAAGCCAAAATTTTAGGCAGGAAGTATTTTTTTCTTTACTGTTGAGTAGTTATCTCTCTCACTCTCACCCTCAAGTAAAACAAATAATAGCCCATGTACTTATGGTGCAGTATACTAATACTGGTCTAAGGCAGCAAGATAAATATTTGACCTTGACCTAAAATGAAGGTAGACTCAATTTGGACTTTGCACAGACAGTCAGTCCTCACTACAAAAACTTGATGGCTATTTAATGGAGGATTTGGCCATGCACGCACAAGCCCCTGTGGTGTGTGTTGTGTACTTGTGTATGTGTGGGTGTGCATGTCCACAAATACCAATGTCTAAAATAACAAATGTATTCACACATCCCGACTCCTTTTCTCACATAAACGGAATGACCAGACCCGATTGACCATTTATGTAAAATGCGGGTGAACAAAATAATAGGAATGTGCCCGTGCAGCATATCTCTGCAATGTAGCCAAACTCACAGTTTACTCCAAACAGTGTCAACATTATGAGTCAACATGAGCGTCTTGTTATGCTAATGGCAGATACATGCCACAGTGGATATGCCACATGCATGATTGGACAAACACAAGTAGAATAGAGTTAGTCTTGTTTGCTGAGATGCAGTCGACAAAATAAATACAGCAAATGCAGCTTTTCTTAGTGGCCACACAAGACTCTCAACCTATTCCCACCTTGATAGAATAAAGCATAAGGCTGTGCTAAAATTCAGAATTTGTAAGATCGTGGAGATGTCAGTCAAGCTCTGTTTGTGCACACCATCACAGTAGTGAGAAGAGGTATAACATCTGTGTGGGTAAACTATGAGTATTTAAGGGGTTTCAAAATTCAAGTTCAATAACAAAAATAGGCAAAATCTAACATAAAAAACTGGTACTTGTAAGAGGATGCAATAACATTATCCGCAAACCATAAAAATTTGTGGTCCTCGCAGAGTTATGGTATGCCCCCACTGGTGATTTTAATTATTTTGGCTAATTAAACCTCTTCTAAAGGGCTGTGTGGAGGTTTACAGACAACACTTACCCAAAATCTCTCTCGCTCTCATGTAAACTTTGTTGCACCTTTTGTTAAGGTTGAAAACAAATCAAACCATTATTATCATTATGATTACATCGAGTTTAGTGACATCCTTAATTAACTGAATATCCCTGCCCACCTTCAGCTTGAGCAGCAGTGTAATCAGCCAGAATAAGACCTATAACACCTGTGAGCAGACAAACCTTGTCCTACCCAGAAAACACACACACAAATGTAATGTGATACTTAAAGTTACAATTGCCAGAGAGTTGGTTTGTAAAGGTTTCTACTACAGGCATATATTAAATAAACATTTAAAAAAGAACAAAAAAGTGCACTGGTCTTACGTACACATACAATGCATTCGGAAAGTATTCAGACCCCTTCACTTTTTCACATTTTGTTATGTTGCAGCCTTATGCTTCAATGTCTAAATCAATATTTTCCTTAATTAGTCTACACTCAATATGACCCGTGATGACAAAGCAAGAAAAAGAGATTTTCTGCCATTCTTCTTTGCAGATTCTCTCAAGTTGTGTCAGTTCGAATGGGGACTGTCAGTGGGCAGCCATTTTCAGGTCTCCCAGAGATTGGGTTCAAGTCAGGGCTCTGAGTTGGCCCACTCGGTGACATTCACATAGTTCTTCCTAAGCCACTCTTATATTGTCTTGACTGTGTGCTCGGGGTCATTGTCCTATTGGAAAGCGAACCTTTGGTCCGATCTGAGGTCCTGAGCGCTGTGGACCAGGTTTTCATTAAGGGTATCTCTTTACATTAAAACGTTCAGCCTTCACTGAATCCCGACCACTCTCCCTGAAAAACACCCCCACAGCATGATGCTGCCACCGCCATGCTTCAGCATTGGGTATTGGGCAGGTGACGAACAGTGCCTGGTTTCCCCCAGACATAACGCTTAGAAGTGCAGATTATTGAGGGAATTTTTTTTTAATTTTTTTTTTAACTATTTTAGCATAAAGCAGCAGCATAACAAAATGAAAAAGAGAAGTGGTCTGAATACTTTGTGAATGCACTGTATATGCTAGCTCTTTGGTAACCGCTGTTGTAACCACATGGTAATATTTGCAATCCTCATGCTTTGTTTAACCTTCCATATCACACTCAACCCCAAAGTGAGGGAAGATGTAAGATCACTTGAAAAGAGTGTGTGTACACATGTATGTGTACAGTACATGCAGTCGTATAGCTAAGTGTTTGTGTATGTACTTGTATGTTTGTATTTCTAGTTTGGTATTCTGCAACTGACGCAAATCTGGTTAATTAGAAAAATAAAGAAGCAACACATTACTAATACAATGCACTGTGTAAGAAATACAAACATCTGAATATGCCTACAAATGGACACTGCATTGCATTATTGAGGATGATATTAAACAGGGAGTCAGACAGGATATTATGCATGACCCTCACCTTCTCTGGTGCACATATTGGACTTGGAGCAAAAGGAAAGATTGCATTGCTCTCTGTTACATTGCCCCAGCAGAGCACTTGAATGATGGAAAACCAGAATTTAATCTCAGAACAAAAATATAGTATGGCATACAAAAAAAAACCAAACACAAACCTGTGAGACATGATTTTATACACCTATTCTCTCTCCCCCTCTTCTTCTTTCCATTTTGTCCTCATTATCATCCTCTCATCACTTAGACAAGGACTTGGCATGAGCTGTGCCCCTAGCATGCCTCAGCACCATGTCGGGCCAGATTTATTAAATCTCTCTCCTCCATCTTTGGCTCCTCACACCACATCTCACTTTCTCATCTCTTAGACCTATATGTGTACTGTTGTAAAGAGATGAGCTATAGAACCGAAGAACCCGATGAATGATTGACCTGGACTAAAAGAGCTTACTGGAGCTCTATTGTTTAATATGGATGTTAAGTTAACTGCTCTATACTACGCTTTGGGTTATCCCTGATGTTCCTGCTCAGTTTATTGGAATAGTAATTACTAATGGCAGGTAATTAAGGCAGCTTGTCAATGGAATATGTTCTTTCTCTCTGCATTTTTCTCTCCAAGTTGCATCTTGATGCCATGGTGCAGCATTGGCCGAATTAGTTATTTTCATATTCTGCCCATGAGCCCTAATGCCTGGGGGATCTCACAGATTATGCAGAGGAACTGTGCAGAAAAGAAGCATTTTTAGTATTGAAGGGGGAAAATGAGGAGACCATATGTGCATTTATTTCAGCCCAACTGAGTGCATTTTCTCTCTCTATTACATACATATGTAGTCTGTTTGATTGTGTGTTAGGAATACCGTATATAGTGTATGTGCAGCAACTCTCGTGTGCACGTACTTATGTAATATTGCATCTATGTGCACGGTTAACCTTGTGTGTAAGCTTGCATGCACACAAGGTAATGTGAGTCTAAACTCATTCCACCTACATTTCATGCAATTTATTTGATGATTTCTTTCTCTTTCTCTCTCACACACACACACACAAAAACTCGTTTCCAACATTCCTCTCCATGTGCAAACTGCAGATAAAATGTTTTCCACCAGCTATACACTCAAATGCCGTGGCCTTAAGTGTCCTTTAGTCTCCCCTGAGTGCTTCAGTACATATGTTCCTCTATTCACTGCAACACTGATAACATGAAGGCACCATAAATAAAGACATTTAAATGTTAAATAATTAACCTCCTTATTAAATTTCATTTCAAATATTCCTCTGGTTCAAATTGAGCAGCTAATGACCACACAGTGAAAAATAGCGACATATGTGAGAGCTTGTGTGACTGCCACAAGGGAGGGAAGAAGAATCGTTCCTCTGAGTGGTGTAATTAGTGATACAGCTTTACATTTGGAGACATGCAGACGTGAACAATCCAGAGTTTATATTCAAATACTGTCTGGCATTTTTGTGACATGTCATTTACGATGAGGAGATCATTCATTTGGAATTACCCCGAGAGATGAAGAACCATCAAATACACACATGATCCTGTTTTAGTGACTTGGGGGAACACTGCATTGTTGACTTAATATTAACCACACATGACTGAACCCAACCCTTACCATCACCTCAGTCTAACCCTAACCTGACCTCACCAAAAAATTCCCAATATGTGACTGTGATAAAAGTAATGTGCCCACAGCATAATAAAGACATGCACACACAACCACACCTACAGTCACAAAACACAAACACAGGTTGTCATACATCACTTTTGGGGGCATAGACTTAACATTCATTTCCTGGAGACTTACCCTAACCACTACTTGCCATACCCTTACCTTAACCACTGACCCAAAAATCAATTTTTTCCCCAAATAACTGTCTGAAATTTGCCCCTAAAAGTAATCTATAGCTGTGACACACACACACACACACACACACACACACAAACACACACAAGCGCACGCACACACACACACACACACACACACACACACACACACACACACACACACACACACACACACACACACACTTCTTCCAGTATAACTGGATCAGATAGTTGATCTTTAGGCTTTTAGGTCAGACTCAGATTAAATCACTCACAGGGGACACAGTGAGAGGGAGAGTTGGCGGTCTGTGGACAACTGTGAGAATTGGGACAGGGCAATAGTGCAGGCTCTGGGGTGGTAAAATTGTATTATTTTGATAGCAGGCTAAACTTTTACTGGTAGGACAGTAATGAGATGCTCTATCCAATGGGAATGGATGAATAAGCCATGAAACCAGGCAGCAGAGGCACTGGTCTGTGATAATGTAGCCTTGCCATGGTAAATCTCTGATGCACACACATGTGCAGACACACACGCACCAGCACAAGCATACAAATTTATATCAAAATCAAATCTCAAACTGTGCTGTAGAACTGGGTCATAGACTGCCTCTCCAACTGAGTGTATAAAGTTTTAAAGATAACAAGAGGAGCAAAAGAGAGCTACAGTGTGAGAGACTGAGGGGGCAAAAGAATAAATGCAGGGGACACAGCAGGGCTGAAATAGCAATATGAAACGTGGAGGGTGTGCCATTCATTTGACAAACACAAACCTAAACTGTATACTCTTTATTGGCACCTGTGCACTCTTCTTTATATGGTGTACGCACATTTTCACATCACCCATTTATGTCCCATTTATACAGCACCATTCGCTGCTGTGGTGGGGTGAGGGAGGCTCACTTCCCTTTTTGGAGATAATAATCTTTCCTCCCATGTGTATAGATAACATGCATTATTGAGAGACCTCTGTAGCACTGACATCTTTGCAGCTCCTGTAGCACACGGGTTATGTTCCTTTTCTCAGGTCTCCATTTAAACCATGCTAGATTTAGAATGTGCGTGTCTGCAAAGCAAGCCAAGCCTTATACTGGAGGGAGAAACAGGTACTTTCAAGTTATTCAGTAAAAAAAAAAAAAAAATGTCCACAGAGCTTGTGGAGAGGCAGGATAAAAACTTGCAAATGTATGCAAATGGATTTCTCGCATGAGTTTGGAATAAAATGCAACAAAATCCAGAACAAATGACATTTCATGAATAAACCAAAGGTAAACAGTTCACCATTTAAATCACTTGTAACATTCCTTTCAGTGGCTATAATACTTAAATACAAACCTCAGGACCATTAGTCAGCATGAGTCCTCGGTAAATAATACAGGTCATGTACTGTATCTGCATTATGTTTACAACCAGCAGACAATTAACAGCTCAGTTGTGGTAGTGATCAGTTCTTGCATCGTAAACAAAATCTTCAGACTTAGTATGGCTATGTGATGCATTACTCAGCTGAGATAGGGCAGCATTTCTACGGTACTGTAGCTCCTTCATTCTGTGTGACTGATGGCCACAAGGGAATCAGGCAAGGGGTGTAAGTTCATATAACACACAACCAGAGACATGTTTCCAATGAACAGCCGGCAGGTGTTTTTAGTAAAAAAGCTTGCCAAACAGCAGAGAGACCAAGTTAGCGACCGGCTCGTCTTGAATAGACACACCTATCTCCACAGCGCTGTGACATCAGGCAGGGGAAGGGGAAAGGGAGGAGAATGCCACCTGGAATAGGTGCCCATCGCCTCAAGCTTATACCCAGAGCCTACATCTGGTGAGTCAGACTAGTGAATAGCTGGTGAACATGGTATTTTGCTCAGGAGTGGGTGAGAGCAAAGCAGAGCTAAAAGTCTAAATATTTGACTTCCATTCCTTCAGGTAGACAGAAACAAAACTCTAAATGAAAGCTAATGTTGCTCCATATCTTCTGGAAGGACATATAGGAAACTGTATAATGGTATATGGTGATAATACGTTAATATTGTGTTAAAGCTTGTTCTGCAGCACCTAAGTGGCCCTGAAAAATATATGTATTGTGTATAATTCTGTGTTAAAGGCTGCGGTATACGCAGAGGTTGTAACTGAGTCTATAGGCATATAACTCCAGGCAAGAGAACCCTCAGGACCTACTGCTCTGACACAACTATATCTTCAAAACACAAATGCACAAACATGTAGCCATGCAGTGATGTACACTCATCTGCATACAGATGTACATATCCTCACTATCATGGCAGCTATCTCAAACCTGTCCTCAGATGACACAGTGACCTTGCTTACTGTATCATCTGTTCAGAACTCAGATCCTTTCACACAAGTCGTGATAAATTCCTTCCATTTGGCTTCCAGCTTTCATTCCTGATTGAATTTATTCCCATCTTTGCTATAAAATTCACAGAGACAGCAGCCTATAAACAGGACATTCAACATGTAGTTTTCGTGATTGTTTTTTCAGACATATTTTGCAGGTGGTTTACCATCAGGCAAACTAAGGCTGAAATTGTGTGCTGACCAAACATATCATCAATAATTCCCTTTAAATCAGATGTTTTCTCTTTGATTAAGAAAGGTCCAGACTTCAAAGAGGCAACTCAATTCTCCCTTCTATGCTTTTTTTCTGTTGTAAGTTTGTGTCTGTGTTTTATAAAGGAATGTGTGTGTCTCTGCTGTGTCTGTATGCTGGTGAGTGTCTGGAGCACCTCGTGTGCTGTTTGGTTGTGTGAGAGCTGCAGAAAGGCAAGATTTTCTCATCATCACTTCAATGGCTTCTGCTGCCCACAAAAGAAACAGATCTTCACAAGAACTGAGTCAATGTATCCACCACTCCCACTCATTCAACACGACACTGTCAGGAACCTTCAAAAAAAGTGACCCAAATCAAACCAGTCTTGCCTTACAGGAAACAAAAACAATCCGTGACAGACATTCAAACCAGCCGCACATGAAAGAGGGTGTGAGACCTGGGAGGGAAGCTGAAATGCAGAGTGAATTCATAGGAATAAGGAATGAGCTTTGAGGTGTTCAGCCCTGCAGCAGAGTGAACTTTACTGAGGGGCCAAAGTGAAAGCAAAAGTCACATGCACACACTGGCGCTGGTCAAATACCAATTTCCTTTCTACATATGCTCAGCACCAATGTAAATCCAGAGCTTATGAAGAGAAGTTGGTCAAAGTCATATTGGTTTTGAGATTCACTGAAGGGAATCAATCCTTGCCTCGTGGAGATAAAGTAGTCCCACTTTCCCTCTGCTGAGTGAAGTCAACTCAAATTAACTGACTGGCTGGGGATTAGAACATTGTATTAAAATGAAGCATCTGTTCCTTAGAGGGCAGAATGAGTTGCACTCCTGTCCATGTCAGTGCTGCTGCTTCTGAGCTGCTTGGCCAGCAGAACTAATTTGAACTGTGAATCATAGGCTCAGGCACAGGTCAAACATCCCAGAATGAATCATACATGCTCATGAAAAAGCTGCTCATCTTTGAAATGTTTTCTCACTGGATGAACCAACAAGCAAACAACAAATCGAATCAAGGCAGTCTCCTCTGTGTGTCTGTATGTGTTACACATGCATCGCTGACTGTCGGTGTAACACATTCAAGCTCCAACACAGCACTTGAAACAGCTCCTCAGGCCATAATAACGGAGTGTGAGTTTATATAAAGACTTTAAATATGTTACCGGTCATTATTCAGCACAGTACAGGTGGTTCCCTGTGATCCTTTAAACTACTTTAAAAGAAAAACCTATGCTTGGATAATCTTTCATTGTAAAATAGCACCATATCATTGTATTACAAAGTCACATGACCTGCTCATTCCTTCATTTTTTAAATAACAATTTTTAATAAGCTCTAAAGCAGGATTTTCCAGCCTTTTGACTGCTAAAAACAAAGCAAAGCAATATGTACTTGCAACTGCTAGTCCTTGGTTGTTTTATTTGAATATTTTTTTATAGGCCTGAAGAGGTTAAATTAACCAGTAAGTCTCAAGAAAAAAAGCAAAGCTTCGTGGAAAGTCTGAAAAGACACAATTTGATTTGTGGGAAGAATTTTTTTTTTATGCTTGCTTATTCTGTGAGTCATCTCCTATCTAGTATGTGTAGGTGGAAAAAGCTACAGTCATAGTGATAAAGATAATATAGTAACAGCAACATCCAGATATTGAAGGAAACTTTTCTCCTATTAAAAAGCATTGTGGAAGCACCTTTAAGTGTCATGGGAGGACGTCATGTTATCTTCAGGAATAACAAATACACTACCAAACAACACAATTACCCAGAAACACAACAGTGCAGTGTGACTACAGGGGAGTAAAATGACAATTGTGTTCAATAGCCAGAACAACACCTGTACAAAAATGTACATGCACATACACATATGTGCAAACACACAAGGCAGGGGCTGTAATCTCTATTCTCACCGCAGCTCGTATAGTCATTCGTGCAAGATACAATTATACCCAGTGACCTGGGATCACCTACAGGAAATGAAAAGCATAACAAAAGAGAGCTAAAACAAAGGGAAAAAGAGAGAGGACTGCCATAGGGGCATATTTTCCGGACAACTATGACTGTGAAGGAAAAAGGAAATTCTGTCTGACATACAAATAGCAACGACAGAGACAATTTCATTTTAACAGCTTACAGGTGGAAGAAGAAAATCCTGACCATTGAATCACATGCAATACTTGCCTAAAAAGCCATAAGGCGTTCTGCGTATTTAATATTTTTCTGACTGACAAAGGCAAATTGAAAAGCTTAAACCACAGACATAGAAAGGAAGGGGTTTGGAACTATAATCTAAAGAAAAACCAAATACACATGTCTGTACAGTATTTCCACACACACACACACACACACACACACACACACACACACACACACACTAGCAAATGCACACATGCAACACTCACTGGCATGGACTTTTACAAGATGAACCACGATCCCGCAAATAGAATCTAGTCACTGGTCCCCATGGTAAACCTTCACCCCTCTCCATGTAGCCTCTGCAACACTCCTCTTCAATCAAGACCGCCATGTGTAGTTACTGTGCCTGTGACAAAACCATCCCTTTGGGTCACAAGTAAGAATATTCTGCCTTCTGTCCCCAATGGCTGCATGATACTTACTGATTCAGTCAGAAACATTCTCATCACTATAATGACTAATACAATTGACCTGAGTATAATGTCTTTTGTTCAGGGCAGGTTTTGGTGTCCAAACAGAAGTCATCTCATACTGGGCACAGCAGAGAAAAATACCCCAGTGGGATGACAGTTAATGGAGCCAAGACATAGGGCTGATTAGATGATGTGTATCTTAAAATGTGTGGTGTTGTTGAGCATCTATTGAGTAATACTTCATGAATCAGCTTAAAATGCCACAGCTGCGCACGTTGCTGGTAACAGCAGTAACAGTGATTTGTAACAGCCGCACAAATAGCTTTGAGAGTAATGACAGAAAAGCAGCGTCTCTCTGATTGACAGTTTCAAGTCTGTTTCACCTCTGAGCACACCTGACATCGACAATGGGTGCACCTGTAACCTCATCCACCTGTGATGTCACAGGGTCTTGCAGTACACCTGTGCATCACCACAGCAAGGTGAGAAGTTAAACAGCTGAAGGTTGACAGAAACAACATTTTCAGGGTGTGTTCAATTATTCTTTCAACTCAGTGACATATGGATTAAGGTGGGGTTGCTGTTTCCAGTGATGACTAAGATAACTAAGAGACTAAGTTGTTGTTTTTAATTGGTTATTTATAAGAAAAACTAGGATTTTATAGTACTGGTGGTTGTATGCCTCCGCCAAACAGCCAGGTTGCAGGAACTATGATCACAATCTCCCCTTCCTGAGTTACAGTGTTGAATAATAGCCAGAGGTGTTTTGCAGAACATTATGATGTCACACTGAAGTGGATATAAAATGTCATCACCTCATTTTATTCTACTTGTGTTTGAATTGTGGCCAAAAACGTGTTTTTGAGGTCACAGTGACCTTGACCTTTGACCATTAAATTCTTTTCAGGTCATTCTTGAGTTCAAGTGAAGGTGTTTGTGCCAGATGTAATGAAATTCCCTCTGGGCATTCCTGATATATTGCATTCACAAGAACGTGAGGTCACCATGACCTTGACCTTTGACCACCAAAATCTAATCAGTTCATCCTTGAGTCCAAGTGAATGTTATTGCCAAATTTGAAGAATTTCCCTCAAGGCGTTACTGAGATATCGTTCACGAGAATGGGGTGGACGGACAAACGGACAATCTGAAAACATAATGCCTTGGGCCGCATTGTACTACTTAGCAACCGTGTCGAGCGTACTTCATAAGAAGTACACACCATTAATCATGTTCAGTAATGCAACTTATCTGTTGTTGTGACATGTCGATGCATCCTCCAAAAGGCAAAACACCAATCTCTGTGGTAAAACTGCTGATAATATCCTCACAGTCCTGTCTTTGAGCAAGTCTGTGAAATAACTTGCACATCTGCTTTCTGAAAGTAAGGGTCAAACTTTTCCTTTTTCTCTGTTGGCTGATTTTTATCAAGTAATTACTGACTAAAAGCACACACATCCATGCTCTTGACCTTTATACAGCCAAAACCTTAAAAAAAAAATTCATTTTTTCTCTTTATTACACCATGATGGTCCATTTTTGGCTCCATGTCCAAAGTATATTAAAATGATCCTTTAAAAATAAAATGTTATTGCCCCCCTCCTTCCTCTTTATACAAGACACAGGTGTTCCTTTCATTCCTTTCATCTAACCACCTCTCAGAGAAGACACTTATTCCCATACCAATCTACCACAACAAAACAAAAAGCAGATCAGAGTACTGTATTCTCACATACTAACCCAGCATCCCTGATACAAACAACCCTGGCAGCTACTGCAACAATCCTGAAACTGCTGTTGCAACATCTGCGGATCGGTTTCTTTTCCCAACTCATCTTAGTTTGATGTTTAAGTTGGTCTGTCAGTTCTTGTGTGAAGAGACGATATCTTTGGACTCTGAAGTCAGAATTTTATTTAGCCTGGAGCAACACAGAGAGCAATGAATAGAGTATGACAGAAACTACACACTTACCTGAGACTCAAGGTCAGTCGTTCATCTTTAGCCCTCAGCAGATCACCTACTGAAAATGTGGCACTACCCAGGAAGCTGTTCTGTAGAACCAGACAGAGAAAACAAAAGCAGGTTAACATGAGGCAAAGTATTTCAGCCGCAAGTAAACAGTTAAAAAGCAAAACAATATAAGAGACTTCTGAACAAGTCTTTTATTTTTTTTGATTCTACCATGGAGGCGTTAGAAACAGGTACGTGAGAGACATAATGTGTCAGAAATCATTTTAATCCCTGTAATCTAAAAAGGCAAATATGTGTGATTTTGTTGACATGAGTCACAGGGAAGTGCAATCCACTCCCCCTATCTGTCTCTTTTTCACCTTCTCTCTGCCCTGTCTCACTGACAACCTGTGTTTGCTGCAGGCATGATGTGAACAGGGGGTGTCAGCACACCAAAAGTGGGTCATGGAGAGAGAGGTAGGGGACGAGCCCATCGGTAAAGAAGAGAGATGATCCACGTTCATAGAACACACACACACGTCCTGCACCTGCAAGTAACTTCATCAACATGCTAGCTTGTGCTGTATGAGGGGAGGGCTAAGACCGTGCCAAGGACACAGGCTGCACTGAGCGAAGCTAAAACAAAATGTAGGTAATTAACAAACAGGTACAGAGGTGATTTCATCTTTCTGGATAATAAAAGATCTTGATTAAAGTATCTGCTGCCTGTTTACACAATCTTATGTGAGATTTTGAGATAATAAAGTATAATTTCCAGTCCTTTCATCTGTCAAACTTAAGTGGGTTTTTGGCTGGATTTTTTCTTGTTTACAACAGTGCTATTGAGGGTTTTTCAAACAGTGAAGTGACAATACGAAACAAGGCAATTTTTGGTCTTGCCGCAATCTGTTCCTGTGGATAGCTGTGAAAGGCTTTGCCTTTATAAGGAATGCAAATGGGTTTCAGGTATTGTAAGCAAACACCAGAAAGCTTCCACATGCTATATACATTTTTACTCTCCAACTTATAGAGAAGAGAGCACAAACAAAGTTAGCCTGTGAAAATGGGATTCAATGGTCCGCCAGATCAGTATTGTACCTTATCAAGCAGACTGGGAATACAGCCATAACTAAAGCTGCAATTAACAATTATTTTTAATTATAGGTTAATCAGCTTTAATATTCAGCTTTCTATCACACATCTTCACATTCGAGAAGCTTAAACCAGATCATTTTTGGCGCATTTGGTTTAGAAATGACTCAAATTATCATATTTTTCTTGTTGACTTATTTATTAATCACAATTAATCAAAAACTAATCTCTTCTGTAGTCAATACATGACAATCCCACATACAGTTTATTGTCAGCATTATTATCAAATTCACCTAACAATTACATCAAAGGGCCCCCAACTCATTTTTAGTGTTACAGCAGTCGCTGAACTCATGTTCCCTAAAAAGAAACCTAATGGAGTCCCACACAGTGAGGTATTCAGATTGTAAATGGGAACAGTCGGAAAAATTAGGATCAGTATCGTCAGAGACCCTGAGTTGAGACATCAGGGGAGAAAAAGTCTGTGCATCCCTGCTGTGAGATAGTGTAAAGAGCATGAGAACATAACAGTGTGATAGAGCCGGGGTCATTATAGCAGCTGTGGTTAAGTGGCCATGACTGATGAGAGCAAGCACACTGAAACACAGGTCTCATGACTGTTGCATTTCCTATTAAGAAATCGTCACAGACATGACTTGGAGTTTTAGCTACATGGGATTACCTTTTGTCTAAAAAATATTTTACATTGCTGTTTACAGTTAGGTACACTAACATGTTCTTTCTTTCTTCTCTATTCTTTAAATGTTTGGCTATTTGGCTGCACTTTTGTTTCTAATCTTGCTTCCTCCGTCTTCCTACCACTGCACTGCCACTGACTGTTTTTGGTCTCTGCAGTCTCTTGTAGATAAAAAAAAGGGCATCCTGTCTACTGACCTTTTCTCTCAATCATTTTCTCCCTGAGCATTTTCTTGCTACCCCATACGAATCCCACATGCTTACAGCGAAAACACTGCCCCAAACACATTCCCTTGCGTGCACAGAGAAAAAGAAAGAGGAAGAGACCAAAAACACAAGGTCAGTACAACAATATACAATATTGAAACACAGTGAAAGGTTTATAAAGCTGTTCAAATTTACTGAGGACACACAACCCCAAGAATCATATTCAGTTAGAGGGTTTATGCAGCACAGTGCCATGTCCTTATGAATTAAACAGAGCCAGGATCCCCAGTAGGCACCACTTAATATGCACAACGTCATATTCTTCGGCACTGACGTATCATGGCCAATCCCAGTTTGCCCTGATAACCCAGAGCACAAGGCACAGAAGGCCATTACACACCGTGGAGGAACATTATATCCCTATGTAGCCATTACTCGCAAGCCGGTACAGAACGTCTAGTAAATGGTCTTAAAAATCCATTCCTTAGCATCTTTTTATGGCCCCTCACGATGAAGGCTTTAAAAGTAATGAAGCTCTGGAGACCGTCTTCTTGCGCAAGATCAAAGTGGCTATACCACAGAAAATGAGAGAAGGATGGGGGCAAGAGGAGGAGTGGAGTGAGAAAAGAAGATAAATGATGCTCTTCCAGGATCATGGAGGATTGATTATGATGGTCTCGCTCTGTTCCCTTCTCACATGCTCAGGCTCTCTCTTTTTTCTATCTATCTTTCTGCCTGCTCTTGCTCATTCCCTTGACTGGTTCTATTGGCCATGCCCGTCGCGAGCTACAAGAGAAACTTTTGATCTATGATCTCCTTCACTAGTTTTCAAAAAAAAAAAAAAAGTGACAGTTTCTTGCTGGCGAGACCTTTTTACATGAGCTCAGAGAAAAACACACATACCTAATCCAAACACACACACACGCGCGCATATGCACACACACTCGCATGCATGCACAACAGATCAATCATGGACTAAAAATGAAAGACACTTGTGCAGGAGCACGCAGGGCTGACATACTGTACATCTGCAGGCAACTTGTCTGTGGACCTTTGAAGGCCACAGTGTCTGCCCATCACTTGGCAGAGGTAAACGGTCCAACTCAAGCTGTAGATCTATTGATTTTCTCAATGCCCTGGGTGACAGAGTGACACACACACATAGACACACTAACTCTCTCTCAATCATTCCCTCTCTCCCTATCTGTCTCTCTCTCTCTCACACACACACACACACACACACACACACACACACACACACACACACACACACACACACACACACACACACACACACACACACACACACACACAAACACACACACACACACACACACACACACACACACACACACTGCAGCAGAGAATACCTGGAGGAGAGGACATTCATTCAGATGCTACGCCAACAAATGACATTTCATATAAATGGCAGCAGTGACAGTTTTGGCACTCGTTGAATAATATGCATCTGGCAAACATTTATGAATATGAACAGACTTATACCAAGAAGGTCAGTAGTGTCTACATGAATACACTGCCCCTCCACTACAAATAGGGCTTTACAAATTGGCCTAATTAAGTCATTAGAGATGTCATGACATGCCATTTATACCAACATGCAAATGTGTGCACTCTGGCACAGAAATTATGGCCACAGTAAGTTAAAACTGACTAAGTGAGATCCCACGCAAAACACACATACAGTTTATAACAACACACACGGAAGTCCACTTACAGTTATGTTGCATACAGTCCTAGCAGCAGCAAACGAGTAAACCAGTAGAGAAAAGCACTATAGAAACCAGGAGAGGCTGACAGAAAGAGAGACAGACTGAACTAAAGTGTAGAGAGAGAGAAAAGAGATGTTATGTCTTCCTTCTTCCTCTTAATTAGCTCCAGGACGGTCTTCCTACATATCTTCCTCCAATCCTCAGTTAGAGTAACTCCATGCATATTCGCTCTTTGGAGTGCTGCAGGCATCACTTGCTGATACATACATTGTAAACACACGCAAACACATGAAACACACACACACAAACTGCAGCCTACGCCGTGACTGAGAACTGGCTAGAGTGAGCTACTGGCGCTACCGCTGTTGCTGCTGTGGCTGGCTTGACAGTAAGCGAGACCAGCGAGCGAGAGAGCAAGAGAGAGAGAGAGAGCGAGAGAGAGAGGAGGGAGCCACAAGAGAGGAGGGAGGGTGTCGACAAATACAAGCAGTCGAGCCGGAGAGGGGGAAGAAGGAGGAGGGCAGAACAACACAGAAGAGGAAGAGACAGAAAGGAAGGAAGACAGACAATTAATGGGTACCAAACCAAGATAGCAACACAGAAAAGGGGAGAGAGCTATAGAAGAATATAGAGGAAGAAAGAGAGAGAGACATGGGGAGGCAGAGACAGAGTTGTGTGTCACACCTCAGTTGCAGCCTGTGACTCAGATGACCAACAGGAAAAGAAACACTGGTTATGGCTACTTGAATTAACATGAGCGCACGACACAGTGGGATGTTTGTGTGCAGGAGCGTGTGTTTTCATACAACATAGGTGAATACTTCAAAACACACACTGACATACTTGATGATCACATAAGAGGCTTGCTGAAACACTCACACTCTTCATACATTATAACTAACTCAGATATTTATCAACGCATGCAGCTGACTCAGAGTGAGAGAGACAGAAAAAAACATCAATCCATTTTGAGTCACCAAGACAATGACGAACAAACCTGCACATCAGCACCAGTGACACTAAGCTAAGGTTTTAACTATCTGGGCTCGAGCCTTGGATTAAGCAGGGTTTAATTTACCCATGCTGACACAGGGGAATGAGTAATTCTGGCAGAACAAAGGATACGCTCCACACTGGCCCTTATCACCCCGAGCAGGTACACAAACAAGCACAATGAGACGCGCACACAAACACTTAAGCACACATGCACGCGCACACCCACCCAAACACCTAACATTTGTAAGCATGCACAAACAATTTGGTGCAAATACACTGAGCACTGGAGGTCATGGTGATGAGGCGTCAACCTTTCTTAATATGGGAAGTGGGGTGTGGGATTAGGGGGTGTAGGTGGGAACATTGGATTCTAAAGTGCTCTTTCTGCCTTCATTACCATGTGGATTGCTGACCTGCGTGCCAAGTGGAAGCCAGGGACTGATGCTGCATGAACTCACACCTGCCAAAAGATTACCCAAGATGCTTCCCGGTTTGTTAACAAACTGCTCCTTCTAACTATGCAGCAGTATTTACGTCCATCTGTGCTGTTGCCAAACCCAAGTACAGTTTTAGTTGGTTACTGTCCATTTTTTGTCAGTGTGTTTTGATGTGTTTTGTGGCCTTTTTTTTGTGCACTCCCACTCTACAGGAGCAGAGATGTATGTTGAATAACGACATGCATTGAGGATGCTAGATCAAAGCTCGTTCAAAATATGAATCAAGCACATTGAAAACAGGCATTTTTTAATGCCCTACTTTGAATTTGAAAATGTTTGACATATTTTAGAGCATTCACACTGTGAGTTCCTGAGAAGCACACTGAGACTGGCAGGGATTGGTCTTGCATTCAGCATGGAGAGCACAAGCCACCTACCGCAATGAAAATGTGTGTGGCTCCTGGCTGTAAAAGGAAAAGCCTAAGTCCTCCTTAATTCCTACTTTTTTAGCATTTTTTAACCAGCACTCACAGCTGGCTGAACACTATCACAGCTGTGCATGCACACACACATTATTCATGAGCCTTACATGAATCTGTATAGGCAGTGTGTTACTTCATGTAAAGATCACAAAAGAAATGCCCCTGGCAGCCGAAGTTTTCCTACAGATGGAAACAGGGGATCTTAGACAACCAGTCACCTCAAACCCAGACAAGCACAGACAAAAGCAGGGGGTTGTGTTTTCCCCGGGTGAGCTGATGTTCTCATTCTTAGCTGTCTACCCTCGACATTGTCCTCACATTCTCCCTGACTTATTCTTTTCATGGTTCTCTACCTTGACCTCATTCCCCTGCTTTTGATCTGTTAAAAAAGAAAAGGAGAAAAGTCTGCAGACAGAACGAGATGCAGTCAGACCTGAGCTCACAACCCTTTGCCCTTTCCCATCTATTTCTTTATTGCATTACCAACAGCGTACATGAGAGGGACAACCAAACACGAGCGATATTGTCCCTCACTTTTGCAAAGACAAAGAATATTGCCATGCTGGCTTGAATACAACACAATATATTTTTCCGGAAATCATGTTTGAAAAAGTGAAGGCGGTATTATATTATACAAGCGTGTGTGTATTATTGGTTGTTTGTAACCGTAACTTTTGCTAAGCTAATTAGCATTTCTGATGATTATAGTGTGTCTTTCATAGTTAGTTGGCTCTAAAGGTGTTTTGATGGGAGCATTTGATGTTTCTGTTTTTCAAGAGAAAAGGTTTCAAGGATGAAAACTTTCATGTCCTTGGACTTGTGTCTATCTCCCAGCTGGACCAGTCTGAAAGTGTTTCATATCTTTAAAAAGTCTCTTTCAAAGAGGTGCTGGAAAAGGGGGTCATCTTAAAATAAAGGTTGTCATATATTCGGGCCAATACGGAAGGTTCTGCTTTTGAGATCTGATGTAGTGGTCTGCTGGATATTATCGTTTTTTCAGGCATTATTCATTTTCCCAGTCTAACCTGTGTAGGGAAAGCATAGCGGGCTTCAGATGCGGTGTACCTCTTGTTATATCACTCACGCTGGTCCTAAGGCAGCGTGTGCGCTCCAAGCAATGTGAGGCAGCATAACAATACTGATTTGTATTTAGATACAAAATACTTTGATGTGTTCTTCTAGTGTTTTTTTTTTTTTTTTTTTTGCCATTACATGCCTTATTAATCGTTTGTACTATTTTTGTCTGCTTTATGAAAAACTTTTGAAATGTATCAAAGGCACAAAAAGCACCTACTGTAAAACAAAATCTGGTTGCGCAAACATGAAACAGAAACAGGAGAGACGAATGCCTTCTGGGTCTGGTTTTGATAAAAAGAAAGCAAAACTTTAATCTTTTTAACTCTAGTAAGATTACTGAGTGTAAAATCATGGAAGTGGGTTCGTAATTGGCATAGCTTTCCATGAGTTAACTTCTGTGCTCACATAATTCAGTGATAATTCTTATCTCACAGTGGAGTCAGAGAAGTGCAAATTACCATGAGAACACATGGCGGGTTTAAGAATAATCCATATCTAAACTAAATTATAAAGTGGACCATTAGCAACAACAAGAGATACATTACTGTGTATTATAATTAAGTGTAATGTGTATTATGATTCATTATTATTATAATATTTGAGTGAAGTAAAAATTGGAGTTACAGTCGTGCAGTTGTGTCAATACTAAATGCTTTTGGTAGTTTAATTAGCCAGCTGTTTGAGGAACACAGCTCTCTGTGCTGAAATATGGGCTACAATGACAAACAAACTCAAACTCAAAATCATTATCCCTGCCTATTATGCCATCTTTGATAGTGTTGCACTGAATATCAAGTCTCCATATTTTGGGGGGCTGGAGATTTTTCCATTGAATGAATTTGCCAGTTTCTCTACTGTGCTATTTTTACCATTATATAGCTGCAGTATGACAGATCAGGGTATTTTCTGGGACTGTGAAATTTGCTTTTCAATCAGATAATGTCACAATTCATGTGTGCTACCATAGAAAATTCAACAAAAAAACATACATCACCCAAATTCTGTGAACTGAAGGAGGTACTTGAATATGTTTACTATACTGAAAGTAGTTCTGTAGTCCTGTGATGCAATATCTTCTGCTTCTCTCAAACACTTAAAGTATTTTTCTGTGCTAAAACCATATTATTATGTATTTTTGCATCTGACTCAGAGACTTCATGAGCGCTCACAGGAGGCTGGACTTTCAGCCTGAGAGGTGAATACTCACTGAGATTTGACTGCTGAGAGACAGGGGTTTTCTCCAGGGGAAACTCCTTTTTATGATTCCTTATCCTGCAGTTTCTGTAAGTACAGAGAAATCTATAGCGCTGGTATGATAAACGCTGCAGAGCAGCGGACAAGTTAATATCCCTCGTTCTCACAGTTTAAGGCTCCTGAGGATCTGTGATTCTCTGTCACAGACGAGGCAAGAAAAAAAACAGCTAGTGTGCATACCTGCTCACGCACATTCTTCGGCTTGTCAATGCTTGCCCCAAAACAAGAAGCCCTACCTACCACTCTATTAGTTTTTCACATCTACCTCCCTCTATACATGCTCTTGCTTACTTAATCAAGCTTTGGCTATGTCTTTTTGGGCTCCTAGCCAACTATCAGGCAACCTTGTTTTTTGACAGAAGCCTTCACAGGGCTGAAAGAATGATGAGAATGTACTTGAGTTACACTAAATAAAAAATCAGATTCCCGTGTCCATCTATCTCACAGGTAGGATGATTTCAAGTAAAAGGAAAAGAAACTCAAGTTATGACAAATGCAGCTTGCCCTTGGTACACTGGAAGCACACTACCAGTGCCTTTCCCCCACACACTCAGCTTTGCTCCATAAACTTTAATAGCTAACCCCACTGCAGACGAGGTGATAAAAATCAAGGCTCCCTTCACTCACAGTCTGTAAACATGACTTGGTAGCAGGTCCAAAGACCCCATTCAAATCCCCTCTACTGGCTCAAGTACTGTATTTAAATTACAGCACGGCAAACTTGAAGTTGTTTTGATAGAATTGCAATTTAACAGACCTTTTTTTGTCTCTGTTTGAAGAAGAGGCAGATCATACACTTACCATATTCAAGTGTTTATTATCAGCTACTTACTGAGAGCTGTTATCAGCTAGGCCTGACGGAGGTTGTGGTTAACAGCTTCCCCTTCTCTGACTCTGTGGTAGCAGCCCACAAATGCAGCAGTGAAATGAAGTTGCACACAGAGTGGAGAAAGGATGCACTTTATCATTTTATCACCCACAAAACATGTTGCTAAGCTCTACATCCTGTCATATCATCTTTTTTATCTTGGCCATGGCATTACTATCAAGTTTTTTGGTGTCTGGCATCAAGAAAAAACATATCTCAGACAAATGATTGCTGAATGAAGCCTGTAATTTTGTGCATAACATAAGGTTTTTTTGTGTAATAATTTCCTTACATAGCCATGGATAGATAACAGGCCATGTGCAGGTTACAATTCCCTGTCTTTGTCACAGCAAGAAGCTGTCAGCTCACCCCGAGGCCTATAAGGCTACAGGCTATGCTGGGTTGCTCTCTCTACTTCCTTTTCTTTCTCGTACATGCGCGCTCGCGCACACGCACGCACGCACGCACGCACGCACGCACGCACACACACACACACACACAGTAATAGTACTATAATATGCTAGCTCATGCCTGAAGTGGTTGATAGCTCTCTTCTTCAGAGAGCCGGGCTATAGGGGCTGTGAAAGTAAACAGCTCGGATCAAACCAACTCTCAGCTCCCTTTGAAGAGTTGGAGACAATTACGGAGATCAATGGTGCAGCCCAGAGGTGGTTAACAGCCTAGACAGGCAGACAGACAGGGATTGATGCCCCGTAAGATGTAGAGAGGCTGCTCCTCAATGACTTCACTGTACAGTCGAATCTGAGGCGTGCTGCATCCTCGCTGAACATACATGCAGGAACACAAAAAGCTCTAGCTTGAGGCCAAGATGCAAACACTGTACCTGGGAGCATTTATCAGTGTGTGAGATTATTGTGTAGATTTCACTGCAATGCATTTCGAGTTGGAGATGGAGCAGATGGGGGTCAAAGCTTTGTGTGGGTGGACAGTTCTTCTGGCAATATCTCTCTAATAGACTGGCAGTGCTATCATATTATTCTCCATTTTCACTGTACATAAATACTATATAGAATAAGCCTCTATTAGAAGATAATGAGAGCCGTATGTGATCTCTGTGTGACTGTGCATGTTTTCCTGTGTTATGTTTTAAAATGTGTGATCGTTGCACTATCTTTGACATCATTTAAATAATGACCTGAGAACTGCTCTACCCAGTGTCAAGTGTGAGTTCGTCTGTGTATGTCCTTGTGTGTGGGTGTGTGTCACAAACTGTAGCTTAAGAGTTCTGGTAGCACACTGGCTCTAACTGTGTAGGAGTTTCAGAACAAGCTCCCCTGCCCCTTCCTGTCCCCATGGGACAACATAAAGCTCAGTCCATATAGAAACTGCAATTTCAGACGGCTCGGCCCACCTTGATGTATTAAACAACAATATGCAGGAAAGAGTGGGAGAAGTGCAACAGCTGCCAGCTATTTTTGTTCCTTAGCACACCAGTCATATTAGTTGCCTAAATGACATATTTGCCAGCTGATGTGGAACAACACCAGCAAAAGAGGCAAAAGAGCCTTTTGAACTAAATATACTGCTTATGTGAACGTAGAATTTGTCTTTGGTGAGTGTGAGATAGCAGATGAATAGATTTAGAGACTGGGTTTTTTTTTTTGTTTTTTTGTTGTGTACACTCATGAATAGCACATAAGATTCTTCTTCAAAAAAAAGATAAGATCAAAACAAATAAATTTGTATTTCCTGGGGAGGGAAAAGAAATGCCTCTTTGAGGTGGTTAATGGCTTCCCACCCTCTTTGGGTCTGTAGAGGGGAAACAATGTTGGCTGATTTCTGATTATCATATAATTCCATCTGCGCTAACAGAACGGAACAACAAAGCAGCAACAAGAACCCTTCTGCCCCACACTCATTTGCTTTTCAGTCCTCCCGGGTGAGGGGAGGAGGAGAAAAGCAATGTGTCTCCATCAACTAACTTAGAAGGCAGACTGCTGTACATGTGGCAGTATCCTTTAATGTTTGCACACAGTGATGCTCGGACAGGGAAGTTATGAGTTACTGTCATATAATGCTGTTTTACATCTATTCAACTGACCAACTGCAGGGTTTTAATTGCATCCACTCTGCATGACCACACATTACACTGACAACAAAACACACATGATCTCGAAACCTGCTTCTTGCAGACACAGGCACGTGCAGACACACAAAAAGTCACACACTGTACAAGACCCTGGTCTGGCTGGCAGGCTCATCAGTGGTTCAGTTAGGCATGGAAAATAGCTGTCTACACACACACACACACACACACACATACACACACACACAGAGCCAACAAGCATCAGCACTTTCCACCAGTGTCTCTCTCAAAGGAAACCATTACATTGCAGAAACCCGCAGGAAGCCAGGCAGAAAGGGGATTTTCTCAAGCACTTTTTCTCTCTTCCCCTCTCACCCTCTCTTCTTGCTCTCAAAAAAAAGGAAAAAAAAAAAAACTAACTTACACTAAGCTACTTTTCCCAGAGAAAAAAAGATTAGTCAGCCAAGCGTCTAATTCACCTGTGACCCAGTAATTCATTTGTCTGATAATCTGCTATTGCAGGTGACACTAACAATCACCAATATGATGGGTAGAGCGGTACGGGAGGGTTAGGGGAGGTGTGGGTTGGGCTGATTGGTGGAGGAGATATTTGATTAAATTCTCAAATGAATAATGCATTATGAAATTGATCCAGACAAATCCCACCTTGAGGAGATTGGAGTAGGATGATACAGGGAAGGGTTTGGGAGAGGTTACAACAAAGGGGAGGTTTTCAGGAAAGGTGCACATCAGCATCAAGTGGTCACCTGGTGCTTGATAAGGCAATTTGCCGCTCTCCATTTGTATGTATGTCAGCTGCATGCTGATAGAACACACTGAGTTGCATGCACAGTAACAGATTATGTGAGATACATAACCTTTTCTGTCTGATGGCCTTCATACAAACATATCTGAAGTGTGATGTAGTCCAGGAATCCCCCAAATATTCACCTCAGCTTTGAGACTTTGTTCCGTTCTCTCAGCATTAAATTAGCTGTGAATGCATTTGCTGCTCTGACCAGAACACCCAACCTGGACCGGAGTTACAGACGCTCTGGACTGATCACCCACAGAAACAGTATATCACTGGTGGAAAAATCTTCTGATAATTCTGATCAACACATTATTTTCCCTAACTGAGGTAAATTTTCCCTACACGTCTGCAAAATAAATAAGTAAATTATATATATGTGTGTGTGTGTGAATATGCAGCTGAAGCCAGCAGACGGGTAGCTTAGCTTAACATAAAGTGTGCATACGGATATGACAGAGCTTTTAAGTTTTAATAAGTATTCATGTGAACATATATAGGCTATACTAAAATTGGACACTTATGCATGTTCTTGTGACATGTTTTTATGCATTTGCAAGTTACATCATCACTTTCCACACATGCAAGTTTTTGTCCAAACCATATGTAAATGCGGTGTCATTTCTCCAGTCTTACAAAATGCACCAGTCTAAATAGCAATGAGAATACACTTCATAATACCTCAGAATACAATTCATTGGCACTGAACTCACTGTCTCCAGTAAGTCTTCCCTGTAATACTTGTACATAAATAGACCATCACTTGTGTTAACTTGTGGCTTTACCCTAGGAAGAAAGGGCGTCTCCTCAACAGCACCAGACATCTGCTCAGCAGGTTTTTATAAGTAATTAGCTTCTCTGCTTAGACTTGGATGGTTGCTCTTAATGAGCATGCACTATTCCAACTACTATTTTCACGACTGAATGCATACACCCTCACAACAAAACCTAGAGTGCACTTAATTTCCAACAATTGTTAAATATTCATTGGCACCATAAGTCACTTTATTGAAGCGCATGTCAACACAGTGGGGTGAACAATGTGGGAAAACAAAGCAATTATCTGGTGCCTTCCTAAGTACAGTAAACAGGGGTTTGAGGTATTGTCAGCCAATGAAAATGATATTATTAGAGGGAGAAAGCACTTCAGAAGGCTGGGCTTTGGAAAGAGCCTGAAATGTTTTCTAACACATCACTCTAGTGTGACATGTTGCACTGTTAACAGCCTGTCCGTGGGGCTTTTCACATGCAATGCGAGACATATGTAGTGTTAACCTGACATGGCAGAGTGAGTGCTCAGTTGTCAATAAAAATGCTTTAAAGTGTTTAAACTTTCTATTCTCTAGGGTCAGGCACCATTTATTCCCCCCTCAATTGTCATCTGTCTGGCTCCAGCACTTTTACAAGTGTGCTAAAGTTAACAGGATTTTCTTTTTAATAAGAAAAGGCAGAAGGAGCAGTGCTTTCAAAGCTTTGAGGACAATCTCACACTATCTGTACAGTACATGGCAAAGAAGCACTTTAATTCATTACTATGTCAAATGTATCTGTCTCATGAAAGGCAAATCCCATTCAGGTTTTGGAGGCTTGCCATAAAGTATATATTCTGCATCCATAATATTAAAAGCTGCCACAGATTCTTTAATGATGAGCTTGATTTGTAGGCTGTGTCTACAAATAAGACAGACTTCACCACTATACATTTTCCCACCAGTAATAAGCACTTTCCAATTCATTTAATGTAGCTCCAGAACTGAAATCAACCAGAGGTGTTTTATTTCTGCATAAATGAAAGTTTCACCAACTATAATACAGGACAAAAGAGGGGTGCCCTCTCTTTTCTTGCCTGATGTTTTATCCTCTCACTCTGCTTGTAATGGGGCATATAAATGTTGAAGCCAGGCGACAGTAATGGGAGCAGTGTTAAAAACAAAATCAGAGGCTTAATAATCAAGTGAATAATTAGCAAGGCTGCCATAGCACTGAAATTTTAAACTTAGAAAAATAACTTAAATTCATGGAGAATTCACCAAAGAGGAATTCCAAAGGCACTCTGCGATGCCTGATGGGTACTGGGCAGATAAAAGAGAGGCCCTTCCTGGATTTGGAGAGGCCAGTCGAGGTTCACAGAAGCGTAATTGTGCAATCCATCAAATGCATTTTTTTGTTCCCTGCCTGGGTGGAATGTGAAATTAAATTCACACAAATGAGCATAATTTATGGCCAGTTGGAATGGGCAGAATGTGAGAGTGGTGAAAGTGGGAACTTCTGCGTACAGTATATCATATTATAATTACTGAAACTACAGCACTTTTCACTGGCGAAAGCGAGGGCATTAGTACACATCATAGCTGTGTGCTGAAAGCCAAGAATTTCTCATACACACCCATATACAGTAAGTGATGCCTGTAGCTACCCCTGAAATTCTCAAAGTTGTCCCCATGTGTGAGACTCACTTGCTATTGCTATGATTGACAAATGTAAAGATCTGTCACCGACCACAGACCTCACTCACCTCTGTTGTGACAGGCTGAAGTCACATTGCTGTTAACTTTTCACTGTTGCTTTCACAAATCTCTGATTCATTTATAGATCAGGGACCTCTACCATCACTGGTTTGATCCCTGAACCCAGGGATAAAGCTGGGAAAATGAAAAGAGCAGTGTCTCTCCCCTCTCTCAGTGTCACCACTGCGGTACCCTTGGCAAGACCCTTGTCCCCCAATTACACCAATGAAGCGACTCGTGGGAAACTGTGGCCCAGGAGGCAGAGCAGGTCATCCATTAATTGTAGAGCTGGAGGTTCAATCCTTTTGATCAAGAAAGTAAAAACAAAAGTTGGGTGAATGAGAGGTGAATTGAAGGGTTATTTGTCGATTAAAGCTACAGTATGTGTTTTTCGTTAAAATATGCTCCAAAAATATCTTAATGTATACAGCTGCTGTCAAAGCTTGTTAGTCCTGTCTCTGACCCAGACTCATTGATCAGCCTTGCAGCAGTGCAGACATATTCCCCTCTAAGGTTTCCAAGAGCCTTGCCCTTCTAACCAGTCAGAGAAGGCCAAAGTCAGGGGTGGGAGCTCACGGTTGTCAGTCAATATGTGAACGTGCTTCTGGTCCTCGACTCCTATTTTCACTGCGGCTTCAAGCTGGTGTAAGCTGCTGTAAGATGTAGCAATGGCTGACTCACAGGTTAGCAAGCTCCCGGTTCCTGGTTTAGCTGAGACAGTGTACTACTTTGATTTGTAGGAGTTACATATTGTAGCTTTAAGATAGAAAAGCATTAAATAGGTGCAGTCCAATAACAATTTACTATGGGAGGCTTCTCTGTGTGGAGGTGTGCAACTGTTTTACTGTAAACAGGACATCACTGAAAAAAAGATCTGCTTTCATTGACCAACCTGAATGAGTAACAGTTAAAACAAACAATGCATGTTTTATGATACTTTTTATGAAATAATGGTGAAATTAAGGTGTCAACCATTAATGTTACAAGGATGAAAAGTATAACACTGCTCTGAGATGACTAAAGATGATGAGATAATCCTAGAGGAGGCTCTAGATACATTATATCTGAGAGAAAATAAAAACAAGAACAGCCTTAATTTAATAAGGAAGGGCATCCTGTTATCCTTTTGACATTTTAATGTGTTGTGTTGACACAACACTAATTGGACAAGAAAGTATGCATCCATTGGCATGGCATGCATCCATTAAAGCAGGAGACCTAACACTTAAACACAGCAAAATGGTTTTATACTGCACATCGCCAAAGTATCACTACTATTAAACTATCTTCAATTTTCTGCTTGGCAAGAGTGCCAGCAAGCGAGCGAGCAAGAAAGAGAGAGGGGTCACTAGTTTGAGTAATTTTAGTATAGCTGACTTGAACAGCAGTACTTTTCTGCACTTTTGACATTGGCTGACATTGCCACAATGATGGTGAGGGAAGCAAAGTGGCCATCAGACAAGAGACAGTCCTTATCTGAGGACTGTTACTCTCATAGGTTATCACTGCTCACCCAATCACTACCAAGACCTTTCTTGGATATCTCTGAGATTGGTTCTTGTAAAAGTGTGTGTGTGTGTGTGTGTGTGTGTGTGTGTGTGTGTGTGTGTGTGTGTGTGTGTGTGTGTCCTGTAGCTCTCTCTCTCTCTCTGTCTGCTCTGTCTCCCTGTCTGCTTCCATTTCTCTCCCCCTGTCTATTTCTGTGCACTTACAGAAAATTCCCAACACATTGACACTCATCCAGCTAAAAGCAAGGGGCTATGCCAAAAATATGTCAAGTCACCTCTTTTTACACATCATGATTATTGACAGGGCAGGATTAACTGAGGCTGGGATTCTCCATACTTCAGCAGTTCATAATTGGAGCAACAATTCACCATGGAACAGTGGCTGCTCAAACTGCCTCCTGAGATGTGGCTAATATCTGCCAGTCAAACAGTCCTCAAATCAGGTAGACAGCAGAATAAAAGAATCAGCAACAATCACAACAATGCAACATTATCTACAGTATCGAGTGACTGAAAGCTGGCACAACTGTATAATGTCAAATACATTTCTGTACAAGAGCTATTTTATCAAATCTGAGTTCACTTACATTCCTGAAAAATCTAGCAATTAGTTTCATAATTCAAAACACACAATGGAAAACATGTATGATATGATAAATGATTATAATGGTAATTCATTTCAACTTCATGAAAGTGAGTTTTTCAAACAGGCTCTTGAAGGCAGCTCAATGGAAAGAGATATTTAAGTGAAGGACATTAATAAACCCTCTATTTTTACAGCCTACATAAAATGACATATTCCTCATCTATACAGTGCCAGACCACAACTGGTGATAAAAAAAAATAGTGGGCTGGCTTATGTCAGTACTGTCCCTCTAAAATCATGTTTTCCAAGAGAATATTCAAATTAAAAACACACTGAGCTGGCAAAATAGTTTTTGTTTTTCTTTTGTCATTTATGGTGTGCTATATGCTGGTAACAAAGAAGAGTATCTTAGAAATATATTAAATATATAATGTTTAAGCTATTTTTTTTTTGTATGTGACATGTGAAATTCAAAATAACAACACTTAATGGTGGCACATTATGTGTTGTAAAATACAAGTTTATAATTGGGTTGCTAATCTCTGAGGGCTGAGATATTTACAATGTTGCTGGTTAATATATGGCAGTTCCCTGTGCTAGCAGAGCAGATGTGGCGTACAAATGCCAGCTAAGACAGAACTTGGCTGAAGTTTGTAGGCTAGCAGAAAACTGACCTTGCCGGTTGTGACTTATATTTTTCCTTACAACACATTAGGTGAAAGTGGTGGTAATTCAGATCAGTAGAGAACTGTAATAACCTCCCCTTCAGGATCTTGATGTACATCCTATGCATTTTGTGTATTTGCACACTGATAATAAAATGCTTCCAGCGTACAAACAACTGGAGTGAGGCCATCATTTTCCTGGTTTTCCAGGTTTGGAGTGCCACAGCGCTCCAAGCAAAAATGATCTTGGTCAGGGAGGTGAACCAGGAACCCAACAGTGACTCCGACAGAGCTTCAGAGGTCCTCTGCAGAGATGAGGGAACCTGCCAGGAGGGCGACCATCTCAGCAGTACTCCATCAATCAGGTCTGTATGGTAGAGTGGCTAGACAGAATCCACTCTGAGTAAAAGGCATATGACAGCATGCTGGAGTTTGCCAAACAACATTTAAAGAGAGAGTGGTCAGAATTGAGGGAATCATGAATGAAGCCAAAGAAAAAGAAAACCTGCACCATGTGACCAGAGACTGGGGCAATGGTTCACCTTTCAGCACAACAATGACAGTAAGACAACAGCCAAGACAGCACTGGAGTGGCCCAGTCAACTTAAACCCTATAGAGAATTTGTGGAGAAACCTGAAAATGGCAGTTCAGGCAGTTCAGTCACTTCCCATCCAGTCCGACGGAGCTTGGGAGGATCTTCCCGGAAGAATGGGATAAACTGCCTAATCCAGGTGTGCAAATCTTTTAGAGACTTACCCAGGAAGGTTTGAAGCTGTAATTGTTGCCAAAGAGGCTTCTACAAAGTACTGAATTGAGGGTGTGAATACTTTTGTGAATGACAGATTTTAGCTTTTGATTTTTAATAAAATAAAACAAAACCCAATTTACATTTCATTTAGTCACTTTGTCTTATAGGAGGAAAAAATAGCAATTTTATCCATTTACAATTGAATCTACAATCCAAGAAAGTGTGTAAAAAGTGAAGGTCTGAAAACTTTCTGAAGCCACTGTACGTGTATATGCATTATATCAAAATAAATTGGATGATGACATAAAAGTATCCAAATTTTATAGGTAGGGCTTTAAAACTTAAAGACATCACAATGTAAAACAGTGCAAGAAAGAAATAAGTGTCAGACTCCTGTCCAAATTCATCCCTAATCCGTACAGAAAGTGAACTGGGAATGGTCTAATTTGATTTCAGAAAAACAGCGTGTACTTTGAACATTGTGAACAGTGTTCTTTCCTCCTGGGAAATTGTGAAAATTACATTTGAACTGGTATGAAAAGTCAAGCAGGGGACCCACAGAAAAAAAAAGATCCAACAATACCTCATCCTTCCCATGCTTTGGGACTCCTCTCATGCAACCTCTATCCAATTTTCTCTGTGTGTGTGTGTGTGTGTGTGTGTGTGTGTGTGTGTGTGTGTGTGTGTGTGTGTGTGTGTGTGTGTGTGTGTGTGTGTGTGTGTGTGTGTGTGTGTGTGTGTGTGTGTGTGTGTGTGTGTGGCAAACAGGCAAGCAGTTTGAGATGGAACTCTGATCAGTTCTTTCTCCATCGCCCTCCAAATCAAAGATATCTTGCTCTATCCTTTTTGTGCAGATGGTGTGTGTGCGCCGGGTGTGTGTTCATCAGGCTGCTTGTGGCGCCAACGAAATGGCCAATATAGTCACCCAGTAAAACCCCTTTGCTTGTGTTTTATTTGATTGAATACATTTTATTGGGGCTTTATGGAAATGAGCGGACATGCTCCATTTTCCCATTTTAGTCAAATGGGGTCTTCTGTATGTCACACGACGGTGCACATCACAGAAACCAATCAAAATCCCTCACCATGGTCAGCAATAGGAATGAAAACTGAAAACTGCATTACATGTTCATTCCAGACTGCAGAGAGCAAAGGCGGGATAAATGAGGCTGTGATTAGAGAGAAGAGCTCTTACAGAGGCAGCTGTCCTATTCCTTTACACCACAAGAACACTCAGTGACAGGTTTGCACCGACAACAAACCACAGGTCTGTCATTAGCCGTGTGTCTTCAAGCCTCTTCACAGAGGTAAGTGAGCACAAATGTGATGCAACCAGCACACACACACAAATGATCTTATTTGCCTCTTTCATATGCTTTTAACTGGGGGCTCTTTTTTTATCGTAGCTCTCTCAGATGAGCCTTACTCTGATTTATGATCAACTTTGAAAATAATGACGGGCTACTGAGATTTAATCCAAGAGCCTTAAATGGTTCATCTGACCACATATCCCAATCTCCATTACAGGTAAAAGCTTGTGTCTTACTCAAGAAGACTTGAAGCTGTAATTACTGCCATAGGGCCTTCTACAAAGTATGGGTTTAAGGTTCTGAATACTTTTGTAAATAAGAGATTTCAGTTTTTGATTTTTATACATGGAACTTATTAAAAGATCCTGCCCTTCAATTGCCTGTCCAAATGCAAATATAATTTTTTGCTTTGTATCATGACAGGTGTAGATTTTTCTCTCATCGCTCATTTAAACAATGTTGAGAGACAGGATGCAGCAACGAGATATACTTTGAACCATCTTTGTTGCAGCCATCATGTTCAAAAATTTGTCTGAGCTTATGATAAAATTGCTTTAAATAAAGTGATCTCTGTGAAGTATAAAGCTTTTCAGCCACTGTGAATATTTCTAGATTCACTGATCAGCATGTGAGCTGAAAGGGAATTTATTGCCCCTGGGAGCCATTCAAAGTGCAGTTGAAGGTAAGACATCAGTGACAAAGAAAGGCTAGCCTGTCATCCTTTGACAACTAGAGATTTGGGGGGGGGGGGTCACTTGCACCTGAGAGATATCAAACCCGGTTGTACTCCTTCTCACACCTCCACTCCGTCACTTATCGTTCTCTCTGCTCCGTGCATGTTCTCAAATATTCATGACCATGCAGCCAGTGTCATCTTAGAATATCTAAATGGGAAGCCCACGGCAGAGGGAAATCATCCTACTATGAAATTCTCCAGTCCTCTACAAATGTTAAAGTAGTCGTCTATAAACCTCGCTCCATCAGCTTCCTCCCCCTCAGTGTTTCAATTTCATCCCTTCTTATTTCCACTCCAAAACTTGGCGAATAGACAACATGGCATATCAGATAAAGTGGCAAATTTGCAAAGTTTTTATATATATTGATGTTTAGTGGTTATCATGTGTGCTATCTGCTTTCCTTTGCAGAGAATCAGCTCGTGGCACAACATCTGCTACATATACCTTTCAGGGCTATCTAAAACTTTTGACAGCTGATTTGTAAAGCACATACAGACACACAAACACACCAAACTGCCCATGCTTGGTGGCGCTCAAAAAAAGTAAAATTAAATGACTGAGCCTTGGCTGAGTGATTCCCGATCTGTCACTTCAGTGGCTGGGGGCTGACGCATTGTGCCAGCTCATGTTCAGGGTCATGCCTGTGTCACTTAAAGACTCTCTAATGAGACCCAGACAATCACGCTGTGCCCAGCAGAGCAGAAAGATCTGAAAGCCAACCACAGCACGAGAGCACTGGTTCCAGAAAAAAAGAGAGGGAACAACAATCTTCAAGTACCGCGAGGACACTACATGAGGTCTACTAAGAGAAAGGAAGATGGGTTTTGACAAAAAAAAAAAAATCCTGATCCAACTTTTTTTTTTCCTTGAAATGGTCACGAAGTTGTGATGCAGCTCATGATTCAAAACCTTTTCCTTTGAAGGAAGTGGGGGGTGTGTGTAGATCAGTGTAGACTTTGAATGGCTCAGCAGGACCTGTCCTGTAAGTCTGTTGGTTTGGCCTTAAGTTCTTAAAACCCGAGCTTGGGAGAAATATTGTGTTGTGTAATAGTCATATTCTTGACTGAGAAATCCCACTCACACAGAGGGACAGTGTGAGGGACAGCACGTAAGACAGAGGGACATTCAAAACCCCACATTCCAAAGGAGTTAATGAAATATCTTACCCAGTACATTAAATTACTCCTGGACAGCACCAACCTAGGAAAAATTGCCAGTTTTTTTTTTTTTTTTTTTTTTTTTTAACAAAGCTGTTCTTATAAACTTGAATTTAAATAGTAAACATTTTACCAGGTATCAGTAAAATATCTTTATATCCAGACATCTAGCTTGTCTGTCCGCATGGTCAGTTTTGTAAAACATTTGATGAGAGCACACTGCAGAACACAAGAAATAGTCCCAGGAAGGAGGTGGGGAACGAATGGAGAGTTAATACAATATAAGCGGTGTTCAGTACATACCTTGGAATAAACCAATGTAATTCCACTCCAAGCAAATTTCACATGGGCAAGGCTGAATTCTAAGAGGCAAATATATATACAGTGGGGTCCAAAGGCCTGACACCACTTTCCAGCTCAACCTTCAATACAGCAGAAATTTTTTGTAGCCTTCTCCCAGATCTGTGCCTCGACACAGTCCCGTCTCTGAGCTCTGCTGTCAGTTCCTTCCTCCTCGTGGCTTAGTTTTTGCTCTAAATTTCAAGTGTCACAGTAAGGGGTCTGAATATGTATGTCAATGTGATATTTCAGTTTTTCCTTTTTAATAATTTTGCTTTATTCATTTTTTCATTATTGGGTATTGAATGTAGAGCCACATTACATTAAATAACATTAACATAACATTAAAATAAAAGTTAATGTAAACTACTGCTATATTTGTGCAGTGTAAAAGTAACTGTATGTACTTTTACAGTGCATATTTCTGGGTTTCTCAAACTGCAACAATATGTGTCTCAAAGAATTAATGAACGATCTGAACATTTACGCTTTTAATTTGTTGAAACTGGGCACAGGCACAGAAGCAAACTTGGGGAACATACTCAGAACCAATTTTGCAAATTTAGAGAACAAAGGTATCCTGGCACAGCATCACACAATCTGGGAGGAAGCTGGAGCAAGATGAATACATTACTAGCTGGACAAATTTATCAGCAGGTGGAGTTTGTATTAGCCCTAAATCAGCTCACATCTTTGGCTTTTTTAGCAGGTAACAGGAGCCCAGGCTAACTTCTTCAAGGAGAACATTGTGTCCAGGAGGTGCAGAGTGCCATGGCACAAATGTACACTGTCCCAATTCTTAAAATATGGCACACCAACTATGAATGCAGGACCAGATGAAGTCTGCATTTCAATTGAATTTATGTCTCAGGAGAAAGAAATTCCTTTGCATACAATGTATGCAAGGTTATCTTAGAGGATAGAACCTGTACAGGTAGGGCTACAACAACATAGGACAGTAAAATGTGTATTATGGTGTATTGCTTATACTGTATGTTTTTTCACTCACTAATTAAAAGCTTGTATTAAATAAGTCATACTGTATAGCCAATATTGCATATTCTGAAGGAAAAAGTAATAGTCTGGCTGTTGACGTGACTGCATAATCTGACAGCACCCCATAATAATCCCACTGACAGAAATGAAAATATTATTTCAATTATCCAGAGGAACTGGTATTTGGAGCTGCTTCAAGAAAAAATGCCCCAAGATGTTTGATGGAGCTCAGGACACATTCTGAGGCTGCTTCCTGTATTCACTGTATAAACAAGGACTATGTGCAGAGTGGCACACCAGTCTGGTGTGTACAACACAGAGGCCCATCTACATATTTTAATAAAGCTTGGTGAGAGATCTGAAGATTAAAGTAATGAACGCAGATAGTCACAATATTTGACCTGTGCATAACAACAACCATCAAGTCATTCAAATAACGCCATTTTAACCACATTAAATTTGCACTTTGATATCCAGGTTTCATATCATACATATTTGAATGTGTGAACATCAAAGTACAGTGCATTGAACTCAAAATGCATGAAAAGGTTTAAGAGTTTATAGAGAGCATAGTATGTTCGTGTTTGTGAAAAAAAAACTGTCTCTGCAGGTGGAAAAACATCACACAGTTTTAGGCTAAAATTAGTAACAACTTGCACATCCCAACCACTGCAACTAGATTTGTTTCAAGCAAGAAAACTACTTAAAAGTCGTACTTTAAGCACAAAATAACATGTGCCGAACAGAAGTGGCATTGCAACAGCATCCATGCTATTGTTGGTTTTATACTGGTACAAAATCAAGTTTTAATGCAATACATTTATACTAACTATGGCTATAATGCAGGACTCTACACATTTATTTTTTTTAGGGGCACAGATATTTTTGGCAGAAATGACATTAATGTATCTCTTTTTTGAACATTAAATATACAGTATGCATGAGTTTATGGTAAATGCAAACAAACTTGAAAGGGAGAAATAAATCTGAAACATAAGATGCTCTTGATGCACCTAACAAAGGAAAACAATGCATTGCTCTTCATGAATGCATCCCTTTTCTAACAGCATTGAGTCTCATAATTCATCTATGGCTTTTGGATATAGGTTTGAGGTTTTTTAGCATTTCATCCAATCCGCATCCAGAATCAGGTTAGTCATGGAATTAACGTTTGCGACAACTGATATGACCTGTGATTTTCATTTTAACCGGTGAAAGTGATGATCAGCATCGACTAAAAATGAGAAGCTGCTATGTGAATATTGTGACTATCTGCCTGCTGCTCTCAGACACAAAGCGCATGAGACCTTTCTCCGTTTTAAAAAATGTCCCAAATTATGCTAAGCAGCCGTAACACAGTCAGTCAGTTTTAGCTTGTTATATATAGACACACACACACACACACACACACACACACACACACACACACACACACACACACACACACACATTTTGTTATGTTGCAGCCCTATACTAAAATAAAAATAAAAAATTCAAGTATCCAGAAGGAAAATCAATTCTAAGCGTAATGTCTGGTTCCCTAACACACAAATTTTCACTCATATGGGAGTGAAATGCTAACACTGTAGAGCCCTGTAATGGAGTCCTTGCTCATCATAAAGCTCATGAATGTTTCATAGTAAGTTATGACGAATTAAGATCTTGGCACCCAGGGTTGAGTGAGGTGCTTGATTAAGATCACGCATAGATCCATACAGAAGAGTCTCCTGTAAAGTCTGTTTAAAAAGTCTGAATCAGAGGGCCTGGCCCATTCGGGATTCTATGTCTGGTTCTCTTTCCCATTCTCACTGATGTAGCGCTGGTTCTCCCAGGGGATCAATGCCAAAGGACGGGCTGCCATGCTCAGATGCTCATCGAAGGCTACACACCCTTTTCCTTCAAAACTCAAGGCAAAGGTCTTGGTCTGAGACTGACTCAAATGAATAATTACTGTGATAGTGCCATAATTCACTGCCTGCTATAATTCAGCACACAACTCTTTGCACCTCCGAATCTGTAGGATAAATTTAAATATAATGAGATTCTGTAGCAGATTTTCTCACAGCTTTTCATGTTCATTCCCTGTAAAGTTTAAAGCGCAGTGCTGCACAGCCAACACTTGAAAGATGACTACTTCACAACTGGCTTTGAACACGTTCTCATCATTATCGCTCTCTCACGCGCTGGATTTTCAACATGCAAACATACAACAAATGCACACACAGAGACACACACACAAAGTAAAACAACAACTATTTACTCACTGATTCCTGGCTCTTGTCCTTTGCATCATATACAGTTAGCTTGACTAGTGTCTCTGGGCTAGTAGGATGCTCTGAAGGGAAGGTCACCCCAGTCAGAAATAGCGGGTCTTTGTTCGCCTGTCAGAAAGAGGGAAAACACGGAAAAGGGTTGAGATAGTGTATGTGTGTTTGTGTGCATGCACATGTGTGAGTGTGTGTCCTCATACACATTGATACAGCAACACACATGTTCATGAAAAAAAAGCAGGAAGCCAAAGGGAGAAAAGGAGGTGAGGGGGTGTAGGTGGGTAAATGAGCCAACAGCTGGGCTCAGTCTGTCCCACTCCTCCTCCCGGCATTTCTCCCCACTCCCCTCGCCTCCCCTGCTGCCTCTCCTGGGCACAGAAAAGGAGAAGATAGAGCTCTCCCTGGTGGGTCCACCTGGAGCTCTGGCATAACTACAGTCTCCCAGCTGAAACTGCAGGCCAGGAGTAACAAAAGTTGACAGGTAAACTGGCACAGTTGCACTGTGGCAATGGGATTAAACCAGCTATAGTAGGAAGTAATGGGTTTTCAAACATACCAAGGGGCTGTATAACATTAACTAATATTCACTCACAAACTCCCAGTAATCACAACACCCAGTCGTCACCTTTAACTTTTGAGCTGAAGGGCTCGTTTTGCCATGGGGGGCTGCAGAGATCTCAGTTTCATAACACTGTAAAATGTTCACCTTAACAAGGGTATATTTACTTTAGATTTAAAACCCTCTCTAAGGCCTCTGCAGTGCCTGCAAAGTGAGGAACTATATGTCATTTGTGCAGTTTCACCTGGTTGGATGGATTTTCTTCAAAAGAGAAAGAAAGCATTGTGAAATAAGGCAGGTTTCTCTATTTAAAGGTCCCTTGTTTCAAGAACATTCTGAGAACAGTGCTGCTGAAACACAGGAGACCTGTTGTAAGAGACTTGTTTTAAGATTACAGTCTTTCTACAAACCATTAAAGTAGAATTGTTCACTCATTTCATGTCACATCTATCGCAGCACTTTGAGATTGGACAAGATTTGCTGCATGTTTAATTGTAGTTGGACATGTGTGTTCAACTACAATTAAACAATCTACATTCTGCAATAAATTGTAATATAAAGGAATTTGACTTTGATTGTACCCGGAGCTGAGGGGCTTTCCTGGGAACACTCAAGGATTGTTTAGCCATTTGCTGTTGTCTATTTGAACCAATTCAAAGCACTTTGTGTTTACACTGGGGGCTTCCTCTTCCTCTGCTCCACTCTGATGGGCGTCTCTAGAACGAAACCCCTCGGGGACTGTGTGGGGACAGGCTGGGGAGTGGTAATGAGACTTGCACAGACAGACTGGCAGACGTGTGAATGTATGGGCACACCCGTGAGTAAAAAAAAGAAAGAAAAGAAACTCAGGCTGGTGAGTTTGGCTGAAAACAATATCATGGTATATTTTTTAAATATATATATATAAAATATACCATGTAATTTTACATGTTAAGAGCTGAGCTGAAACACAGTACTTTACTCAGCAGTTTGAAGGTTATGAATGACTGAATGATAGATATATATAGCACTTTTTTTATTATTATTTTATTGGAAAATAAACAAAATAATGATCACAGGGTCATTCCATCAAAATATGATGTCTCTGAACATTGAAAAAAATAACACTGACTTACTGCACAGTCTTTAACCATAAGGGAGAGTGTAGTTATATGCACATCATGTGTTGGTGCAAGGCTACGTAGGATCAGCACAGATGGAAAGAGTTTACGCCTGCACACCAACTCCAAACATTACATTTATTTAAATAGACATTTTGATCCCGGTTAGATCTCTGTCAGGTCAAAATGTTTAAAAATCAATATTTCCCCCTTTATTACTTTATTACTCTATTTAAATAAATGTGTGGTTTTGAGTTGCTGTGCAGGTGTTACCATTTTTCATTGATTACAAACCCTTAAGCTAAGAAGCCTGCACAATGGGTGATAATTGCCTCAAAAAGCCTGAACCCTGTGTTAGTCTGATATTTATAGACACAAGTGCTAAAAAAAAGCCTAATCAGCTTACCTGCAGCTCAGGTAAGATTGACACACCAGAACTAGTCCTGGCCCTCAGCTACAATAAGGGATATTGGAGCATTGAAAGACAAAGCATGAAGCTCCTCCAAATACAGCAGTATACTTACACACACAAAAAGACAGAATAATGTGTTCAACTGCGCGCACACACACACACACACACACACACACACACACACACACACACACACACACACACACACACACACACACACACACACAGACACACACAGAGGGAACACACAGACCCACCTCCTTACCGCACCACTAACCAACTGATCCTTCAGAAATCTTCCATGCGCTGACAGAGGAGAAATAAAACAAGTCTATTGCTTCTTGTTTCAGCCCTTCAAGACATGGTAATACCCTGTCTTGGTGCCCAGTGCCATTCTGCCGCCCAGCCATGAAGCTTTGTGGTTTGTGTACACCAATATACTAAAGACCAAGACCTATTCACACACAGCAGAACCAATGCACTGCTTTGAGCACAGTGTAAATCTGGGTATATATCAGTAGTGTACACTGACAAAAAGACAGGCAGAGCCATTATACTCAAGAATGTGCAGGTACACACACACATAACCCCCTTGCGCCTCCCTCACTGGCACACTGAATAGGCCTCATTCAGACTTACCAGCATGCTTGGCAGCCTCAGCTGTGGCTGAATCTTCTTAGTGCTTCTGATGGGCTGAGATGAGCTGAAGTGGTAAGCCTGTCTCCATTTACACAGAGAAGCCAGTCTGTCATACAAGTGGTCAGCGTATGCTTTGGGAGACAGCTGGCCCTCCCCTCTCTTGTCTTTTTGTCTGTTTGGGTTGCAAACCTCCATGGAACGGCCAATTTAGGCCATTAGAGGGTGTGCGTGTGTGTGTTTGAGTGTGATTCAGTTGGGGGGGGGGGGGGGGGGGGGGGTATTATGGCTTGAGGTTTTCTCCCTCCCTTGACCACTCATAATTACACACACACATACACAGACTAGACATTTTGGACTTGTTCCAGGCAGGGGGTTCTTCGCTTGACTAGCATGACATCAAAGGCTGTTTTATCCCCTGGATTTGTGTGACGTCAAATCCCCTCGAGTACCGCCACTCCTGGAACCATTGGCCATGTTTTAGGAATGGGATTTTTCCCTAGACAGACATATTAGGGTTTGGCAGAAAATGTCACTCTTTCCATCCCACTTTCTTGTCTCTTGTGTCATGCTAAACTTACTGAGAAAGCATGCACACGTGGAAAACAAAGCACTTACAATTTTCAAGAAAAAAACAAAATAGATGTCACCTCTTTTCAGCAAGCACTTGATAAGAGGTACCAAATAGCATTTATTTTTTGTTGGCAGCTCAAAATACAATTTGTCAAACATGTTTCCTATTGCACTAAGAGATTTAGTGGGCTTTAGATTTTGTACTTAAGTTGTCTCTGGTTCTTTCCGTTTTATCAACAGTAAATTAAGACACAGTACCTACACTGAGACATGCACTTTCTCTATGGAGATAAAAAGGGTCTGCCTATTCTTGAAAATATGGCACTGAGTCTCAGTTCCCTAGTCCACAGTATCAATACCAATGAGTATGAACTATGTACTAATGTTAATGGTGTTTTATTTGGGAAACTTGTACAAAAGAAATACTGAAACCTATGACCGGTAAAGTCCAGATCCAACATGATTCAATGCCATCCAGTTCTTTTTACCTGACTCATGTTTGGTGATTCATGGGTAGAACTAGAGAGGGCTGTGTAGCAGCTGGCATGTTCAATCATTTATCTTCTAAATTAAACCTTTATATCATATACCACGGATCCCTGATAATACGTCTATCACAGGAGTACGACTAATACTCAAGCATACATGCAGCCAACACTCACAATCAGTGTCCAGCAAAGCTGGCAGCAGCTGTTAAGAGCAGACATCCCAGGAATGTGACAAACAGGAGAAACACAAGTGGCAGTTGTGATGTCTTAAAATTCATACTACACACAGTGGGGCTACCCAGCACACACAAATACACAAACACGCACGCACAGGTCCTCCTTTGGCCACACAGGTTAATGAACATCTGCTGTTCATGTTGGACGATAGTGTATAAGTGGGAAACCCTGCTGGTTACCACTGTCCTGACAAGTAACCTCTGCTACTCTTAACACACAAACATTTCATTAAAGAGGGTTTCAAAGTGACACTAAATTTTTACAATGTTGCGCTGCTTCTGAGTCAAAATAACAAATAATAATGAACATTAGTTTTTAATTCTGTGTTCATTGCTAAACATACTGGGACACACAAGAGTAGCGATGTTATACTACTATGCAGACTAATATAATAAATATATAGCACAGAAAACTCCAGACTATCTTAAGCACCTCTTATAAGGTTGCAAACACTTGTAAAATCACACAGAATGTGCACATACCCTGTTTTTGTGAAGTCGAAAGCAGTCCATATCCTCAGATCCTACCCCATATCCTGAACATTACAGGCATGAAATCAAAACTCCAGCGGCACTCAGAGTGTCTACAGAGCTGGCTGAGCCAGCATACAGTATCCTACCACATCCTGTGTTTCCACACACACACACACATGCACACACACACTGCGGTTCCCTTGACAGGACTGAAGGGAAAAGCAGTTGAAATGCAGTCTTTGAAAAGGCACGGTTATGCTAATTCAGCTTTACTGGATTCGCTAGAAAATAAAAGTGTCTCCTCTAAATGCGTAAGGAAACTTGCCCTCATATGAGGAAAGAAAAAACGTGTGTGGGTGTGTGTATGTACATGTGTTTAAGTGGGTGTTCCATAGTGGGACAGGGGGCAATTGTTGCCGCCCAAAAAACACTTGTGTGGCTGTTGCTTAGCAATAGCACTGTCACACTGGAGGTAATAAAAGCAGCATTTCAAGAGGTAAAAGGACACAAAAACACTCTCACCGTGAAGAAGCCCTTACCAATTAAACCCACAAACACATACTGTACATACTGAGAGATGATTCTGGTTGAGAGCCACACAAACTCTCATAGATGTCTGGACTCAACTGTCACAGGAAATAGAAAGTTAGCGCTCATTGTCTGTTCCAGTTCAGTGAGTCAGATAGGGGAAAAAAAGGTTGAGGGAAAAGGAGGGCAGACAGAGATGGAGAGAACACCAACCAAGACCCAGTGACCCAGAGACACAGCAAAACAACAAACATCAAAAGGTCAGTGAGAGTCAGTCAGAGGATGGTGCGCGTGTGTGTGCATGTTTGTGTGTGTTGCCTTACCTCCACTATCTCTGTGCAGGCGTGAGTGACGAGGTGCTGCTTGTGGGGGTCTATGACAGCCACCTGGACCAAAGCATTGGGCTTCCTGTCTCTTCCTGAGGCCACCAGATCATTACAGGCTACAGAGAGTAAGCGAGACAGGGAGGGAGGGAGAGCCAATGGGAGGAAGAGTGGATGGAGAGAAAACAGGGGACAAAAGGAGAGTAGGGAAGAGAAGAAAAATACAAAAATCAAGATGAGAGGGGGAGTCAATGCTTCACAATAGACATGAGTGATACAAATCTTTCGACAGTCACAAATGAAGAACATGACAACGGTGACAAGAGAAACAGGGTAAATAAACATTGGACAAAAAAAGAGCTAAGGTAGAAGAGTTACTAAATATCTGATGTCACATCCTAGAGCACTAAAGAGCTAAATCTACTGTCCTCACTTTGAGGCCTCAACCTCAAAACACAATAAAAATTTGGGGAAATACATTAAATGTATATAAATGAGATATAAAATTGTTGACTCAGGAGTTGATTAAACTGGCAGCCAGGCAAGTAGAACTCCCTCTGGCAGTGAGATACCAGTTTTATTAGGGCTTTCATTTCAACAAAAGCATTTGAACAAAGGCAGCCTGTCACTCAGTGTCGCTGGCTTCTAAGGACAGGAATATGCATCCCACAATTCCTGTATAAGATACCTGGTGCTTCCTGGTTACAAAGAGAAACTCAGCCTAATAAGGTAAAGTAATACTCAGTGATCCCATCACACCTAAGCGGAGACACCTATCCTTGACAAACAACTGTACTAAGACATCCTTGTTATCTCTTTGAGTAAGTCAGACACACAATAGTGAAGTTGCACTTTTGACCATGGGAGCTAAATCAAACAACCGATTGATTTTTCCTGAACCTTTCAAAACATATAATGTACAACCTTTGGCAGGGGAAAAATACTTATTTCAGTGATTACACTTTTTCAAAACATTGTATTTGAAACATTGAGGTTAAAGTTCTGTTCACATCTGCTTCATATGGAAGGCCTATAAAAACATATAGCCTGATAACTAGTAAATTACACCATATTGCTCAGATTTCATGTATTAATGAACATTTGTATACGCTCAACAAATTTGTGTTCAACAGCCTCCTTGGATCCTGTCCAAGAACTGTATTTTATCTACCCTGCACAATTCTGGCATGAAAACAGCAATTGATCTGTTTGCAAAGCCTGGTCAGTTTCACACACTTCCAAAAAAGTCTGTGTTGTTCCAACTTCATGGAACAGCAGCAAGTGAAAATGAAAGGTGATGCTGCAGGAGGCTTTTTTAAAAGGGAGCGAGAAGCAAGAATGAAGTTGGCAAAAATAAATGAGTTTAGTAGCAGAGCATCAAACGCTCTTACATACGTGGACGTCTCTTTCCCCAGGTTTACAGGTCGTTTATTTAAAACTCTGATGTGTTAAGTAAAGAGATGAGAAAAAAGTTCCACGATAAAATGTTTCTTTTCTAATCGACAACTGTAGAAATTATTTAAAATTGCACCTTTATTCCAAGATGGATAAAGACACATACAGTATATGTTATACAGCTTTATTTACATACAAATTCACACAGCAACAGCAATATTCACTTAGAAACTAATATGGAAGGGACATTTTCCAACAACGCTGGAATGCTGTCAAGATGACTGTCCTTGGCTTTTAATAATAATAATTTAATAAACATTTGTCACACACTTTTTAATTCATCAAATACAATACAGCAATACAATACAGCATAGAAGTATTTGGTTGATTTTTGACTTACGGAGTAGAATATTCAAAAGGGTTCAATCTGAGAGAGGGTTTGTATTGTCAAAATATATATTGACAGCTGATAGAATTTTTGCTATGCCTCACAGGAAACCACCACTGTAAAAGAAAATCTTACCAATTCCAGTAAACAGACAATATTTAAAAATATATATATCTATCAACTCACTTTTTGTTGTCATTTTTTGAGAAGTGTCAACTGGTTCAGGATGAGATATGAACAGAGGTGGAGGACGAACGCTGCAGCAAGATGATTGTCATGTACAAACAAGGCGCCTGGACTAGATGGGAGCATGTGGAACATGACAAGACCACCTAGACAGAGACCTTGTGTTGACATTGGAGTCTACGAAGCAACTGGTCCTGCTGGAACTTATCGTCCCCTAGAAATAACGAATTGAAGAAGCCAACCAGCGCAAAAGGGCTTAATCAGCAGATCTTGTGACAGAGTGTACAGAAATGGCTGGAGAGCATGCTGTGAGCCAGTTGAAGTTGGGTGCCGGTGCCTTGCTGGCCATACATTTCAGTTAACTCTTAAACTGCTTGGAGTAAAAGGACTGTAGTGCAGAAAAGCCACAAGAACATTCTGGAGGCTGCTGGAAAGGCCTTGCTGTGGCTGTGGATCTGGAGTGGGTCCCGTGGATTACTATGTCACTTGGACACAGGTCAGGTGCTGATCAACCCCTGGGTGAGGATGGTGTCTGATGATTAACGACCTGAAACGCCCTATGACCCCAGATTCATCACGTGTGCAAGTAGTACCAGAAAGTGTAATCTAGAACCACAACTTGTGACCAGCTTCACCTGGTTGGAGCATATTTAAGCTGGGAGGTTTCAGGATGGGATAACAGATTTTTTGACAGGGATAACGCATATTAATAAAATATGACAGAGTTAGCCAGAGGGGCAAATTTTCATTAGTAGTTCCTGGGCAAGCAATAGTTAAAAAGGCACAAACATTAATACATAAAAGAATAGAAGATAAAATCAACAAGAATGCAAGTGGAAATATAAACAAAGCCTGTGCTACATAAAGACAAAAAGACAAGCTCACAGGACAGACAAAATCAACACTACCATGTCAACAAACAGCAAAGAGCATGTAGCATGACAACAAAAATCAACAAATAGCAAAACAGCAACACTCAACAAATAGCAAGATAACACTAATCAACAAATAGCAAGACATCAACAATCAACAAATCAACACATAAGACAGCAAACAACATGAAAACACCTCACTGCTCTAGTGTTCACAAACACTTTCTCTCTCAGCTGTCTTGGATGGCTTGTGCCCTTCAGACACCCAACCTAGTTTTGTTTGGTTTTGAATTGTGTTTAGTTAAGGCCTCAGTTCTTGTTATAGGTAGTTTAAGTTAGCTCTTCCATTTTTCCTGGCATCCAACACTTAAACTACACTACTGATTGCTGACTTCATATGTTCTAGTTTGCTTAGGCTGGGCTGAGTTATCCTTAATAAATTTGTTTCCATAGGTGGTTAGTGTGTGGACCTCCCTTCTGTTGCTCCTGAGTGAGACGGGCAAAATACTTTGATGTCTTTTGTGTATATGGCTGTACATGCCCCAATATTAAGCTTAGATTATAAACGACATACCACAAATTTAGCGTAGTAAATAAGACTGGAAAAATTACCCTTGATATCTTTTTCAAAATTCCCAAATGTACATGAGTCAAGATCTAAACTATATATGGAGACTGAAAGACTGATTGATGGATACCGATAAAAACTTTAATTTATTACATTCAAACAATGTGATATCGAATATGACAGACCTGTGATTGCATTAGAATAGATCACAATTACTGATTCCTCCATTTACCCAGAGTATGTCTCGTCATTGTGAGACTCACTTAAGAATATTCAAAGAACATCTCATTTTCTAATATTAAATTGAAAAGTGCTTTATTGAAGACATTAACAACTCTCTCTAAATTCTTGAGCTGACACACTGAGTTAGGTCTGAGGACTGGTAAAAGAGCCTGGGACTAGGGGCACTCCAACAGCAGGGGAGCATAAAGTGAATCATTAAGGGAATAAATTGGTATAAATGGACTTCAGTGTATGTAGCCATTACAAAGCAAAACTAGACATGTATTACAGATGTTTTACTACATGACATGAAAAATCCAAATGACGTTGAAAGTAAGAAAAACCTTTTTGTGACATACACTATAGTTTTTGTTTACATTATTTATGGATTAATGTATTGTTTTAACAGCACATTCAATTGTGAATAGATCTAACATCAACAGTACATCAGAGATTGAGAAACAAGACTAAAAACCATAGATAATTTAAATAGTAGCCATCTTATCTGTATGAATTTACCTTGGCTGCACAAGCTATCATGCAGTATGACTGCAGCTTGTAAGAAATAAAACCACTCAAGGTCCACAGAACTGGGATTAAGAGCCATTGATCTACAACTCTGTTTTCTCACTAAACAAAAGGAGGTAATGAAAAAGAATAAATAAAACATGGACCAGGTTGACGTGATCTGATGTCTTAATTTCTGTATGTGTGTGGCTGTGCTCACATGCTACAAACAGCATCTGTGTGCCTGTTATTGGTGGGCTATTGAAAAAAGATGGTGAACCGTTTACACACCTGCCTGGATATGCTGAACATTGACTGCACATCCAATCGCAAGTTTGTGCTGCATGCAATTAAACACACATTACTGCTAAAGGCCACAAAGCCTTATCTTTTTTCTTTCAGTCTATTTCATCATATTGTCTTCATCAAACTTTACCAATTTGTTGCTCTCCCTTTCTCTAAACTACACTGGCTGTCTGGTCTTGACATGATTCTAACATTTTTCATTATTTGCTCTGCAGCACTCACATTCGCACAAGCCCTAAGACGGGATAGTGCAGATAAGTTGCTAACTGCCCCAATCAGTTACCTCAGGGGACATATATTTGACTGGCCAGAGGGATCTTCCCTACCCCGCTGCACAGTTAACCACAGTCAGTCTGGTGACTGAAATGGGACTGGGTGCTCAACCATGCATGGTTAGACTGGCTCTCTTACAGGGATATGACACTTCAACTGACCCTCTAAGGTCAGAGCTATTATGATGATGGGAGGGGGTGGCAGGAAAGGGAAAAAGAGAGGGTCAGAGGGAAAGGACAACGGAGTCCCTTAGAGAGACATTTAGAGTTTGAGGAAGGAAGTCTGAGTGAGAGGGGAGGTAATGAGGGAGTAACGTGGAAGAAAGAAAAAAAAAAACATGATCTATTGAAGTGAGAGAGAAATAATAATGGATTGAACAAATAATGGATTTAAGAGCATGACTGCCTTGAAGAACATTATATTTTGGTCATTGCATTTTTGGTCATTTATCAGTGAATTACCTCTCTTAGCTAAGGTACATACATTCATTTACTCAATTGACAAATGTTTTTGAGGCAAGTGAGGAACAACACTCAAGCTTCAGTACAGTAGGAGATCTTGGAGTAATCAAGCACTGTTCAATAAAAGAAAGTGCAAAGAGATCAGGTAAAGAAGTGCACAGTAATTGTATTGGCCAGGATGAGAGTTCAGTTTTAAAGAGGTTTAGATGAAGGTGGCATTCTTTCATCCATGTGGATATGTCTGAGGGATGAGCTGAGATCTGCCCCGAGACCGTGGGCTTATCTGGTGGGAATGACAGGTATAGTTCAGTATTGAGTCTGCGTAGCAGTGATATGAGAAGCCATGCAAGCTGATATTCATCCAGGGAGGTGGTGTATAGTGCAAAGAGAAGTGGCCCCAGCACCGAGCCTAGGGGCACACCGGTGGAAAGGCTTTTGGATATGGACGTTTGTCCTTGCCATGACACACTGAAAGAACGCCCAGTAAGGTAGGATTCAAACCAAGAATTCGCTTTGCCTGAGATGCCCACATCAGAGAGTACAGATAGTAGGGTGGCCGTGGTTCACTGTGTCGAAAGCTGCCGATAGGTTCACTTAAAGAGACTGATTGTCTCTGAGAAGTTCAGAAAACTAGTGAAGAAAGAGGCAAATATGTCAGGTGAGACTTTTGTGTCTGGTGGAGGTGATGGAAGATTGAACACTGTTTTGAAGGTGGAAAATAATTTCCAAATGTCTGTGGTACTGCTTATGTTATCATTGTAAAATTCAGTTTTGGCAGCAGTTTTGGATGCTGGATGAAAAAGAAAATAGGAGCAACTAAAAACCCCTTGAGATCAGCAGGGGTCACTGGATTTACACATTTCTTTCAGCAGCAACCACAGAGACTTTCACCATAGCAGTCACCATGACAGCATGGTACTTGAAAGAGGCATACTGCATTTGCTTGGAGGCAAAAGTTGAGTGCATTTACATTTGTTGGAAATTATTAAACCAGTCCTACCTCCTCACCTGGATAGATAGAAGGTATGGGAAAATGTGTAGATATCAGAGAGTGTGACCAGTATCAGTGTTTTCTGGTTTGATCTAAGACTCAGTAAGAGTCAGTAGCTCAAGGGATAGCTGGTTAGCATAGGAAGGAATTAAATCCGCTTGTTAAATGCAAACTGGCAGTTTGAAGTCAAAGCAAGCCAACAACAAAGGAGGCACATGTGGGTGAAGATTGACCACTAGTTGGGCAGATTTACAGCTTAGGTGAAAATTAATTCAACAATGACGTGACTTGCAATTTCAGTCAAGCGACTCAACTACCAAAGTACACTAAGGCTGATTTCTAAATTACCATAACAATTGAGCAATTGGAGTAATAATGCCCATCCTTGGAGGCTTCAATTACTATGCTGTATTTATTTTGTGTGATTGGAATATGCTGAGCTCTTTCAAGATGAATTTGCTGGAAATTAGTTTTAATGCAGTGGGCCTCTGTGACCCCCACAATGAATCTAAATTCCATTTAATCGAGAGGGGAGCCCTGGGAGTTGCCACAGGAGACAAATATATGCTCATCTCCAGAAGACGCTTATTCATCATGATAATTATTTCAACGCTTCAATTAGTTTGACAACAGTATTTGCATGTGCCGCCATTTTGCACACCTGTTTGCCAGTGGGTCTGGGGAAAACGGAGGGAAAATGACTGTTGTGTTGAGATGAATAAGTCCTACTCACTGCACAGTGCTGCTTATCACTCATGTAAATGTATACGCTATTGACAAGGATATGATGTTAGATCAGTAAAATACTTTAATATACTGCCTGTAACTTGCTGTTCCATATGTGAATAGAGCCTCCAGTTTGAAATAAATTTTGTATAAATCAAAAAGCATTTGTCAACCTGCCATTCACAACACATTTTTACCTGCTACTTCAGGATATGTACACAAAAAATGCAATTTTGCAGGGATTTTTTTTTTTGTTTGAATAATGACAAAGTATTTTTAAATCACCTTGTAACACTGGAGCTCAAGAGGATTATAAATTAACTTTGAAAAAACAAAACATTGTTTTAAAGCACTACTGAAATTCCTGTAAAGAACCATGAACATTACTTGTAAAAGACTTCACCAAGTCTCCATAGAAATAAAAAGTCAGCCTTTCCTTTTACTGTGGTTAATCATGGCACACAATTGACCTGATATTCAGCATGGCATGGGCAATAATTACACACTGACTGTCTGATAAAAGGATAAAAAAAAACTTGAGACAAGCGTCTGAGATATTCAAAATTATGATAGGTTGGCTGTGAAGTTCTCATCTTTGTAGCCATTAGTGCATGAATGTTAAATTTTTTTAAATTTATTTATAAACATATCATCATACAGGTGTGTTAGTAGTATATACAATTTACTGTTACTTATTTGAGTTTTATAGTTTTATAGACTGCGTAGGTAATGGACAAGATGGCTGAGGTCACATCACAGGATCTGCATCTAATCCAGTGTTCAAATTGTGGGGGAGACATGCGACTTATTTCCCCAAAAACAGTACAGCACAAGATACTTTTTTTTTTCGTTTGAAAAATATGTCAAATTCACAAAGTGATGAGCCTGTTAAACAGTTGAGCACTGTATTCTACAGGTTCTGTACAAAAGTAAGGAGAAAATGTACTCTCAGTCTGTGTTTATAGTCCATGTTACATGAGAGGCTTTATAGAGTTTGCTATTAAACACTGGTCAAGCTTTAATCGACAACCAAAGCAAGTTTTACTGAGAGTCAGAATAAGTGCATGTATTTGTTAAGTTGTTTTAACAAGTGCTTCAGTGATTTACTATGGCACCTCCAGAGGTGGAAAGTAACGAAATACATTTACTCACGTTACTGTATTGAATACTTTTTTTGTGTATTTTGTATTTTTTAAGTACAATTTAAAATCGGTATTTTGTATTTTACTTGAGTACGTTTTTACTCAAGTATTGTACTTAGTTACTTTATAAATCCTATCCGTTACTAAGTAAAAATAACAATTCAACCTACAGGGGAAAAATACGCGCCAGAACCAACAGTGACTAACTTTACAAAACAACTAACTTTAAGTTGCTACTTAAACTGAACAAGAAGTTCAGTTGTTGTGAAGTTGTTGTTTTTGCACTTACATTTGTTACACTTGTTCTTTAATTAAAAACAAAATAGTTTTGGATTTCTGACCCCTTGTCCTATTTTTACTACCCTCACACCCCTCACAAAGAAAGTAACTAAGTAACTTTTACTTAAAGTACATTTCAAATGAACTACTTTTTACTTTTACTTGAGTACATTTTCAGATGAGTACTTTTACTTCTACTTGAGTAATATTTCATCAAAGTATTGGTACTTTTACTTGAATACAAAATTTCTGTACTTTTTCCACCTCTGGGCACCTCCATATCCTGTAGTCACAGGACACTAAAGAGACTTTTTTTCAAAATCAGAGAGGCAAACAAAGAGAAATCCTGACCAGAGAAGCAGCTTGTGAACAGGAAAGGCAGGCCCCCTAACAGGCTGGGGGCCTAAGCAGCTGCGTTCCTTGCCTCCACAGCAATGTCCAAAAATGTGGCACCCTCCCCCCTAAACAACCAATGGACGATTTGCAATGACATCTCAGTAGGAAATCTCCTGAAAGGGGCCCCTGTCATTCCCTGAACAATTTGCAATGACAACTCAGAAGCACTGTTACCAAATATTTTCAGTAAAGCTGATCTCAGATCAGCGTTCTGTCCCACAAGGATCTGATGCCTGTTTGCATTCTTCATGTAATTCATTGTACACTTGTGAGGGCAGCAGGCTATTATCTCGGGAAGCTAGCTTGACTACCCGCGGTTGTATCTAAAGCACGTTTTGGACATTTGCACATGTGCATTGAGGAAAATCCTGGGGTCTTTGATGGGTGATTAGATATAGCAAAAGTTGTCCTTGGCGCTGCTTTCACCGTTCAGAGAACAGTTATGATACTGCACAAATTATACGCGTGCGCAGATGTATGTGGAAACTAAACTTGTACATTAGAAAATTACTTCCACAGTCTCTTCATCCTACGCATTAAGAGAGGCAGCAGTAGCAAGTAAATGAGCAAATTACGCTGTGATTTATCATATCTGCAAGTGCTGAAGTAAGTTTGAGAAGTTTGAGACTGCACAAGTAGCGTAGCTCCTTTCAGAAATAACTCTGCACGCAAGTTGTGTGTGTAGTGGGTGAGAGAGAGAGAGAGAGAGAGAGAGAGCGAGAGCGGTGAGGCTGGCGACCAGAGCAGAGAGACAATCGCCACTCATCTTAACTTTTAGTCTCTAGTTTGGTTCATGCTCCAAATGCTGGATCCTACTCATCTCATAATGCAACTACATAGCATCTTAAGTAGACCATCTTTTTCGCCTAAATCGTCTATTCTCTCAAACTCTACACTTCAAGGCTTTTTGTTTTTTTTGTTTTGTAAAAATTTTAAGTCTTAAGCCCAAGCCGAGATAACCCTAACGACATCATCAGTGAACAGAAAACATTAAACAACTGTTTTCACAGGCAGAGTGGCACTCCTCGTGATGAGTAAACTGAACTTCATGTGCAATAAAAGGGTGCCCCCTTTAATCGTCACCATCTGAGGGCAGCCTTAATCCACTAAATACCGTGTTTGTCTACAGTGATATAATTAAATGCTAATTAGCTGCAACATTAATTGCAAAGGTTGGGCATCCCTCCCCATCCCTATACACAACCCCCCCCCCCCCCCCACACACACACACACACACACACACACACACACACACACACAGGGACATATGCACACAATTAAAAATCTACAATTACTCATTAAAGTCAGTATAAATTTTTCACCTCGGTGGAATGTGGGGCAGCTGCAGCTAATTCACAAAACTGCTACTCCAGAGTTTTGACAGGGACTAAAAGAGGATATAAATTACACCTCCCCACAAATCACTGCACTGGCTTCCAGTATGCGCTAGAGTTTACTTTAAGGCTCTTTTTCTTATCTATAAAGCACTGAATGGCCTTGGTTTACAGTGTGTATTATACGTAAAAGCTCCAAGCCCCTCAGACCTCCAGCGTGATCCAGCACTGAGGGTCTTTTGAAAGTCTGGTGAAGCCGCCTGCAATTTTTGTGATCCTAGTTACTGGAATAACTTTCAAGATGATTTGAGATTTGTTCTGTCTCCTCTTTCAAAAGCATCATCAAAATATTTATTTTTTCTGTTGCCTTTCAACAATTAGTATTGTGTCTTTGCCACTGAATAGTTTGTGTGGGCTTTCAAACTCAGGTTCAGATTCTTTGTTGTTCTGTTTGTTGTGACAGAGCAGCTTATGAATGGTTCTTACTTTTCCCTTTCCTTTTATAAAATTGATTTCCTTTTAAAAGATTTCCCTTTGTGTATGAAATGTGTTACATGATTTGAGTTGCCTTGCTTTGCTCTAGATTCACTGTCGCTCCCAGGAGCTAAAAGGCTAGCAACAGCTGCTCAGCCCTCTAAGAAATTGGGAGCATATGACTGGCTGTAGGATGAGTGCTTGGTTGCTATTCTTACTTTTATTAATAAATTTAATACCATTTCAATCTTCTTTGAAAATAATCCATTATGTATCATATTTAACCATTTAAACATGTCACTTCCTTCCAGTGCTTAAAAGTAATTCAGCTTTTTCTCTATTATCGAGATGAATAAATGTTAGAAATTAAAGATATGGACAAATCTTATTAAAAAAAAAAAAAAAAACATAACTTAAGCACTGTCATTGTGGGTTTGACAGATCTGAGAACAGTTAGATAAATGTGCTGTACATTGAGCACACATTCAACCAGGGCAATTAAAGAAGGACATGATATTTCTCTGTGCCAGCTGTCAGCTGTACTATCTACTATGACAGAGAATTTACATTCAGATACTTTTTCTAGCCAAGTGCAAACCCTCAACTTACAGTATCATTTGAGTATAAATTCAAATAATACGAACATTTAGAAACCAAAGCAAGCATTGAAGCAGAATACATTGGTATGCCTGTATCTACTATATGCATACACACGCATGTTTTCACATTAATGACTCTCTTATTGAGTCCGACACAATCTCTATTAAAGTGATCACATGCCTTTTTGACTCACTGTAATTTTGACCTTTATGTAATGGCAATGGGACCATCACGAGTGTTAGGTACCTTGAGGTATGAACATGCAGTTGCGGTTTCAACACACTGAAAACTGTTGTATTGGTCAGATGACATATATGGGACATTGCCAGAGGCGGGAGGTCATCAAGTGACACCAGGGAGGATAGGTTTGTGGAATGAATGCCTTTCCTCACAATACTGAGATTTCTGAAACAAAAAAATTGCAGCCACAACCCTGGAATATCTACATGTATATTTAGTCTCCAATTTATTGTGAAGGGAACAGTGGGAAACCTTTGTTGCAGTTGCCTCAAAAGACAGAAACAAGGGAGCCAAGAAGCCAGTTTTTGATGCCGTCAGTCTTGGTTGTCAAAGACCACAAGAATAATCTGCTTTGGAAAACTTGACCTGAGCCACAATGAATTGTCTAGAAATAGAATTCTGACATCTTAGTTGCATAAAAAATGAATGAGGCCATCTCGACTGAAGTTCAAAAGTACCCCCTCACCATTCTGTCTAATGTTTTCTCTGTGTCTTGTTTCTGTTGTCCCTGCTAACCATACTTGGGCTGTGTGTATGCGTCAGAATTGAAAAAGATTAAGGATGTCTGCAGATATTTTTCTAATTCTGACTGACTTCTGCATTAGTATAGCTGTCAGCATGTGACTGTTTGTTGGTGTCTGTTTGACAAGTGTTACATCTGAATTTATGTTAGGCCATAAACTTTTGTTGTGTTTCTGGGCCAAGGGAAGAGGGATTTGACATTATTGAAAGTGTGCAACCATGCAAGCAAGTCCATATGTCTTCTATCTAATGTGCCTGCAAAGATGTCAACGAAGCGTGGGATAGCTTCACGTCTAGTACTTCCCCTATAAAGTAAAATTACTCTTGAATCACAGAGTAAACACAGGACTTACCAAGGCTGAACTCCACCTGAGGCAGCTTGGGTGTTAGAATAACACCTGAGAGACAGAGAAAGAAAAATAGAGGGGAGATGATATAATAACAGACAGGGAGGGAGATAAAGGGAAGGAAGAGGAAAACATTAGAACAATGAAAGAGACAGACAAAATAACATATTAACCGTGATCCAGGACCTAAACTATTGCACACTGCCAATAACCCAGAGAACCAAAGTGACATCTACAAATTCTTTGTTTGTAGTGTGACCAGTCCAAAATCCAAGGACGTTCAATACAATTAACAATTTGATTAATCAGCAAATCACTTCAGTCTCAAAGTCCTCTATTTGAAATGAAAAGGGACAATCACAGTGGCCATAGACACAGAATGTTAAGTAGATACAAAGTAGATTAAGGGGTTGAAATCTGATCCATTTTCACCAAAGTGACAACGCTGTGGAGAAAGAAACTATTTTAATCAGAAAAAAAGCTAAGCCTGTCATGCTCCTAGCATGTTAAAGTACTATGTCTAGAGAATTTTAACAAGCTAGCAACATGGCAGGCTCCCAAAAACGCCACAGCGATTAGTGTAACTGTTCATTTTACATTATGCAAACCCACTGCAATCCTTGTGAGTGCAATCTTTGTGAACAAGAGTTTCTGGGCATCCATTGCCCTTGAGGGCTTATGCCATAATGATGAGTAGAGGACTGACTGCTTGTATCATCTGTCACCAACACTGTCTCTCATTCATCACTCTCCCAGTCCAACACACAACCATTCAAACACCAAACAGATTAAACACCTGCATGATGGTGCAACACGTGAGGCCCTAAACTATTAAATGCCATTTTCCTCTCGCTGGGGTGCTTGGACACAATTGGCCTCTCTAAGGCTCATCAACTTCACTAATGGGCCATGGATACTCGATGCTTACTGATGTATGGGTACCACACAGCTTTAGGTAACACCATCATATATATATATATATATATATATATATTGAGGATACTTCACACAGACTGAAAATAATTTACTTGTGTTTTAATTATTAATTCTACTAATAATTACTTTAGTCTCCACACTTTCTTGGCAGCTTTAATGTCGTATCAGGTTAGTTTATTTGTGATAGGCAGGTTAGTTTTTGTAAAGCCTTTCATCACAAAGCATGTCTTCAAGGACTCAAGGACTACACAGACAAAAGACTTAGATCAGTCATGCAACAAAATGATTCACTATTAAGGAAAGTGCAAGGCAAAACTGTTGGAAAGACATTAAAAACCCAGATATCCTGCCTATCCTTCAACCACTGACCCTGTGTAAAGAGAAGAAACATCTGCCAAGAAAACATTAAAGAAAATATTGAGGAATCCTGCCGGTGGGAAAAATCAGTCTATTTAACTGTCTAATTAACAGATAACAGTTGTTTTCTTCAACGTTCCATTGAGAAAGTACGGAAGATTTTCGCACTCTAAGGAAAAAAAGGTTCATATCCATAGTAGCTTTCTACCATGGGTATGCTAATGGGCAAGATGCAGAAAATATCCCTTATCCTTGATTAATCCCCATGGGTTTTGGGTGTCGACTGACAGTGAAAGTACGAAGGTGTTTCTTTACAATGTCACAGATTTACAATATGTTTTTGGGCTATTCTATCTTTTGGATCTAATTATGGAAATACAGAGGTGTACAAGCTCACAGGCATGTTAAGAATTATGTTTAGGGTGGTTTATCCATTTAAACATGGTATTTTCTTTTATTCTTTTGAATGTATTCTTTGAACATTCAAATTCATGCCAAAGAAACAATGTTACAGAGATTGTTAATGAATAACAGACATGAAAGTTATGGAAATCATTAGCATTTGCTCTGTGCCCACTTGAGAGTCACTTGCTTACTAAGGCCAAAGAAGCGCAATCCACAGTAACTCTAGCAATTTAAAGTGCATTTGGAAATTCAGCAAATATGTTGACAACTTTGTGTATAAAATCTCAATTTGCTGGTGTCTTCTCAAGTGTGAGCGAACTGGGCTCTATCAACTGCTGCACTTGTCAGGATGGGCTACATTTGAATAAACAGGCTTATGCAAACTTAGTGCAATATGTGTTATGCATACAAGTACAGTAAACGTCTAATTAATCAGGTGCACAAATAGCTAAAGTACGTGGACCAGTAAACACACACACGGTTTCACAAATAGGCCAATTATGTATGTAAATAAACCTTCTGTGTCGCTATCTGGTTTTCACATTACTCTCATCATCCCATTCCTCAGGGGTCATGTCTCCTAATGTTGTCACCACCAAGGCTTCCTTGTGAGTGCTGATGAAACTTTAATAAGCCTGAATGACATGTTGTGTGGTGGCAACAGAGAGCCCTTTAGCTAGGTGGGCTGAAACAGTGCCAGCTGTTGGGTCCCGTCTCTGGTGCCACGTTATCATGAGGGACTGTCACTTGAATAGTCCAGTTACTTTGGAGGACTCCATCTGTGCAAAACACCAACTTATCTAAAGTGGTAGGAAGCAGTGGAAAATGTCTGTCATTGCAGAAATAATTGAATAAAGATAAGAAGTAAAGCTAGGTCTACATCTGATATGGGTTGGGGATACAGATCATGAGACACACACACACATGGCAACGGGATATGCTTGATAGTGAAGAAGGAGGATTGAAGTTAAAAGATGTGTGAATTTTAGAGCACAGCTTGTAGGTGGAGTGTCAAGTATTTATAGAAGGACCATACCAGATGCTTTGATTATAAGACAGGCAACACAGGTTATGTTGCGTCTTTGAGAACGAATACTGACTACATGACATTTTAACAGGGCTCCAGTACAGGCCTGGAAACTGTTGTTCACATGTTCACAGTGAGTCAGTATCCATAGTTATTAAAATCATGGACAAATTATGCATAAGCAACCTCAGGACACAACACCTGTTATGTACACTATGACACCATTCTTGTCTTTGAGCACTGAACACATGCATATCATGAACCCGTTAGTGAGAATCAGGCTGACCAAAATAAATACAGAAAGTCTAATTACAATAATTACCCATTACATGGGGTGAGGTCAACCACCTGTACTGTCAATCTGAAATCACATCTCCTTCAACATATGAAGCTCCCCAGTGATCCAGCTTCAGTGTGTGGCTAAGTAGGTGGAGAAAAGTGGCACAGGTGTGGTATTTATAATCGATATCCACAGGCATTATGAATATGGTAATAAGCTCAGCAAGGCAGCAGGCAGCAAGCAGGCAGGCGGGCGGCACATGCAGATGTAACTCCCAGAGGGGCCTGAAGCAAATGAGGTGTGCCTGCCCGCTATACTGCAGTTTCATCTGGCTCTAGAAATAACAGCACAGCCCCACTGTACCCCCAATCTATCACCCCCCTGTCTGCAGGTGGTATCAGTGGGGAAAAAGCCACGCTGAAGGGAGAGTAGAGGGTAATTTATTAGGATGTGTGCAGACTGGGTGATTTCTCTGGAATGACAAAGTTAATTAATGTACAGGGACTTAAATTGTCTGTCTCACAGATGATCATTTAACCCTCTTCCCTCCTCATTGCCCTGCTTCCTCACCCACTGTATAGTGTGATAACCGCTCACTAGCAGATACTGTGAAAGGAGGAATGAAAGTAAGAAATGTGGGGGAGTGCACGCACAGATTTCACATGGGATTGTTGCTTATTCCTGACTCCACGAAAAAAAAAAATTGTGGAAAAGCTCCAAAATACAGCCTGTCGCTGCTCTGGTCCCCATCTTATGCTACGAGCTCAACTAAGAAAATCAAGCAATTTCCAAAAAGAGCATTGATAAAGCCTGACAGTGCGTATAGCACACATTCCTAATCACTCCTGCTTATCCTCTTCATGAATAGATATTACATGTAAGAGCCCGTGCCTAAAAACAAATCCTGTTTATATTTTTGAATATTATTTACTGAGGTGCTATTAATAATTCACATATATGGCTGGCTCACCATGGGATTTGATGTTTCAGGGATATATAACTGGCCGTCTCTCAATAAACCAGAGCACAAAATGCCACCACCGACTACTCATCCTCACTACACACATGCATACTAATTGGAGTCTCTTTCTTCCAAATCTTTTTGTCCAATCTCACTCTCCTCACTTCCTCTCTTTCCTGTAGCTTAAATTGGCTAAACAACACCTGCACATCCTTTCTGAAGATTCAGTCATCAGCCTGCCTAACATGCCTCTAATTCGATTGATGTTTGCAAAAACAGGCATCCCATTAGGACAAGTGGTGCTGAATGGGAGAGTGAGTTATCGTCACATTACTGCCCTGGTAGATTGAAGGGGGACAGATGGTTTTGTTGCCAGCGTTTAATGAAGTGTTGTGAATCAGTTGGGTGTGCTGAAGAGGTCTTGACTGTCACGTCAATGGAAGATGGAGGGTGGAGGGTTAACAAGGGCATGGAGTGAGACATTTTGCTTCATAATAGTTTTGTGATGTCGAGCAGTGTGCAATGAAAATCAATCGTGTTGCAGCTTTCGTTGAGAACTCACTTGCTCGTATGCAATTATGATTAGAATAGTTAATAGTTAGAATAAGATAATTTCACCCCTTATGTTTGCAAAACGCAAATTCAGTCCCGCCTTAACAAGTACTGAGCAGCACCCAGTTTGGTCCCTCGTATCTCTCCTGTCATGAAGGAGGAGATAAACTATTTCACCTTGCGACTGATAATGTAGGGTTGTCAACCTGTCTTCCGTGCCAAACATGGTAATTATGTGCTTTGCTCTTCCCTTTTGTCTCCCAGGATGCTAAGGGAAAGCAAAACAGAGATAGAGTGAGGTCTTTGTCATTACTGTTATAACTCCCACACCTGTCAGATGTCATCTCTAAACTGTGACTGTGTGATTTTATAGTAGTGCATATCTAGAGTTCGTGATCAGGTCACTAGCTGATAGTCTGAGCATGTGTGTAGCTGTGTGTGTGCATGTTTGCTCAGATCTGTGCATGTGTGTATGTATGTGTAGACATACTGGTGTGTACAAGTTTCATTGTTTCTGTGTGTGTGTGTGTGTGTGTGTGTGTGTGTGTAATTGTGCATATAAGCTGGTTCAGTGTGCATCTGTGTGGTTTGAGGCAAAAGAAACAAGGCATCATGAATTGCGCTTTCATTCCTCCTTGTACAGCTCCATTTACTTATCCCCATGGGGAAGATGATGGTGTTGAGCTTGCATGCCAATGCAAATGCTTAGTGGCGCTGCATGCAGTGTGTGTCCTTTTGGTAAGCAAAGGTATTAAACTTGGAGAGCAGGCTTTGTGGCATCACTGATATGGCTAATCTCTTTAGCATTCTCCTGTTGTGATGTGCATTGAGACATCTAGTTTGCCTCTGCCAGCGCTCATTACTGACAACACTTTCAGGCTATATGGAATATGACTGCAGTAAAAAAGCAAAGCACACACACAGGCACAAACAGACATGAGAATCTGAAGACATTATATGTCAACAAACAGTGTTTTTCAAACAATTCTCTGCTGAGCCACTAAATCAAATTCTATTTTAACCCAAACCAGGTAAGGCAGACCACATTCTGAGACAAACAATTTATGATTCAATCATGTTACAAGAACCAAATACATAATTGGAAACCTGTAGAAAGGCAGTCAGTAAGTTTTAAAATTATTTCTTGAGCCTCATTTTTCGACTATCAAGGTCTCAACATGATGCTGCTTAGCACTCCAATATCAACTGGCTGGTAAGACACAGTATGTTCATTTTACTTTTAAAAATGTTAAATAATGTTCAGCTACCCCCTGTACATGCTTTAAGTTTATGACAACAAGAAAGGACAATAAAACTGAACTGAATTCATTCACTTGATTATTGATCATCGTGCATTTTAAATTGTTTCCCTCTCTCACCCTTGCTGCTACCTCCACCCCCCCTCTCTCCCTCACTCTGTCTCTAACACACACATTCTCTGTAGGCAGAACCACTGCAAACACAAATTGAGGGAAAATATGCTAAAACTAGACATCGCTGGGGCAAACATTTATAGAAACAGTATCAATTGTAATAGCACCCAAGGTGTTTCAGAGTCAAACTGTATGAGGAAGGACAGGGGAAGAAGGTGGAGGGGACAGATTAAGAGACAGACAACACAGTGCAGTCAGCTCACCGGCAGCAGTCAGTCCTTCAGGGTTGGCGCTCAGCTCCTTCATGTCAACCATGCAGTGTCCCAGGTGTTGGGTGCCGTCCTCCATCTGTCCGGCTTGCCTCTCAGTTCTCCCCCCTGCTCCTCCACCTCCTCTCCCACCTCCTCCACGAAACACCACAGTCCAGTCCAGTTCCTCGGCTCACACACAGCCTGCCAAGCGGAAAAGCTGTCACAAAGATAGCAATCCGCTTGCCTCGCTTTCTTGCTGCCTCACAGCGCGCTCTCTGGCAGCATTAAAGATGCCTTTTGGAAACTAATACGGAAGAGAGGGACCACGAGGGACCTGGAGCAGTGGTGGGGAAGGAGTGAGGGAGGGAGGGAGGGAGAGAGCGAGGGAGGGAGAGGGAGAGCAGTAGAGAGAGGGGAAGGGAGGACTGATGAGGGAGGGAGACCCAGAATGAAAGAGAAAGCAGGACAGAATTGATGTTATGTGCGATACACAGCTCTATCCATCAATCTTTGGCTGTCAGTGGGGCACCTAGACCAGACTGCGTAGCGCAATACAGCCCGAAAGACACAACTCTGCCCACTCTCTACCTCTCCCTCCTTTTCTCCTCTCACTGCGCAGCCACTGCTGCATCCAGACATGGCAGCAGGGGTCCCTCTGATTTCTCCAGCCACCCCTCGCCACTTCACATTTCCTTTCCTAGCAGAAAAACAATTAATAAGCATCTGACTGCTGAGCTCCATACGGTGAAGCCAGCATCATGTCGCATAGGATTTTTGGAAAGTAACATATAGTAGAAAGGGAGGTGGGGTTGGCAGGAGAGAAAGCAAGAGACAAGACACAGTACAGTGACAGTTTTTAGTGTGGATGTAGTGTAACTGCTGAGTATAACTCAGAATTAAATCAACAGGTTGAACAGGGAATGTGATGGAGATAACAGTCCTCTGTGTTATTTAGACAAAATGTATTTCCATCTGAACTGGGCATCTGCAAATACAGAGAGGAGGAAGAGGCAGCAGAAGATTTTGTTTTAATCAGCAATTATATGTAATGAAGAGGTACACTGGCAGAATAATGCAGCTCTCTTCCTTTCTATTCCACTGTATCTTTATTTGTTGCCCTTGCCGCCTCTCCACCCATTCATACTGTGAAGGTTATTGTTAGTTATTTGGGCACCAAGGCCACGATTCTACAGTAAGACCATATCTAAAATCAATGTTAATTTAAACCCTGCTGAATGGAGAGGGTGTTGTGGTCTGAGCTAACGCTCAATAATGACACGGAGAAGGCAGAAGCCTTAAACTCCTAAAGGAGATTGACACCTACAAAATATATTATGGAATACTGAGACATGCAGCTTCACAATGCAACATAGACATTAAAGTCATATGATAAACATATGAACAAATGTAACAAATAGTGGCCTTAATCTGTTAATGAGGGTTGAAACACATAGTTACAACTATTTTTTATGCTACTTACTACTTTTCTCAGTATCCCTCTGGTATATGAGCTTGAAGGGACATAACCATTAAATAATTGGCATTACCCATGGAGGAACAATCTGTTTATTTGAGGTGGAGGGATTTTTATAAGATAATATAAGATATTAGGACAGTGCAAAAAGCTCCCCCCTTCTTTTTTTTTTTATCTCAGGGACAATAAAACACCTTTTACATTTTGTAATATTCACAACAATTCAACAACAATTTTACAATGACCTTCAGATTAATTTTCACAAGATTAATTTTCTACCTTTCAGGTATTCACTGGTATCTATTTATTTGAGTACACATTGAAACATTAAAAACATACACACACCTGAAACTAGACAGGTAACTGTAAAGCATAAGAAAGTTACTGAAATGGTGTAAGGTGAGCAAAAGGCATCTGGGCTCACAATCTGGCAACCCACATGCTGTTCTATACATTGTATATTTTATTGAATTGTGATTTATCATTATTGCTGGCATCAATAAATCATTCACAAAAAAGAATTCAAAGCATCTATGTAGGTGTTGTGTGAAATAACCTCATGCAAGAGACTGCAGCTAAAATTACCACTCAGTTACTTTTCTTGATTGGAGACCTCTTTACTGCCATAGTAATTATGACCGGAGTAGAGGAAGAAGTCGGGCGACGTAGTATATAGAGTGACAAAGTCGATGTTGAGACGAAGTTGGCGTAGATAGATGGATCAACAAAACACAAGACATTTACACAGGAAGCCGCTGTTCCCGTTTCAAACTGATGTGTTGTTTCTCATGACTATTACTGAATGTTTATTGGTGTTAGCATGACAAAGGTTCTTTCCTTAAACCTAACCGAGTAGTTTTTGTGCCTAAACCTAATCAAACCAATTGCTGTAACCATGACAAAGGAGGTCTGGCATGCCTGCTGTTGATATGCATCTATGGGATGTATTCTTGTTAGCATGACAACAAAGGTCTGCTACACCTCCCACCGGTACGCTCCAATGGGTTGTAGCCAAGGGGTGTTTAGTTTGGAGGATAAACCCTTTGTGGTTATTTCATAGTACCAGAATGACAAGCTAATCTTATTAATGTGGGTTGTACAAGACTGTGTATCCTATAACAGTATAAATTCAATATAACCCCAAATAGGTCATCGTTTTATCTGTTTATAAATACAATTTGGGGGCAACCCTTAGTATTTCTTTCTTTGTGATTTGACTGTCAGTAGTATTTCAGCTCTAATAATACAATCAGCCTTTAAAAAAAAAACAATACTGGTCAAACCCTATAGATACAGGCCTCATGGGCTAAAGAGCCATGTTGAGTTCATGTGCTTCCTTGAGGCAACTGGTCTGGGTTGGGGTTGGTGCCAAAAACCTAAATGAAGATAAATTGGTCCCTGCAGGAGCAATAAGACAGAAGATGAAGCCACTCTGCACGAGGAGGTTTCTTCTTCACTTTCTACTACTCCCTCCATCCTTATCCCTTCATCCCTCTATTGCCACATTCTCCTTGTTTTCCACCCCCTTTACTCCCTACAACCATCAAGATGAATGTTGTCTTCTTCTGTTTTAATGAAATTGTGGCTGGGACACATGAACACACACATAAACACAATTTTGTGGATGTGTACACTCACACAACACTGCAGAGAGGCAAACAGGTCTGTGGTGTGATCCATTAACATTCTAATACGTTTCTTTTAAAGGCGACGTGTGTTGTCTTATTAAAGCCTGACTGATAGAGGAGGCTGGAGAAAATCAATAGACAATGCACTAGAGATGGAGAATAGTACAAGTACACTGAGGAGAGGAGAAGAAAATAAACATGCCCTTTTTAGCTATTCGGCCCCAAAGCCAGGATAACAGATCCTCACATTTACCCATTCCAATAGCACTTCAGGCCCATTAGAATTTGTGATACACTCCTTCACAGTATTAACCCGAGGAAAGTCAATAGCTTGATTCAGAGTAGCATCTGGGGTGCAAATTGCCTCCACTAGGGTTACACAGCTGTAGTGCAGAAAAGGCCACAGCAGGAGACTTCCCATTCTCATGGTGTGAGCACACATTGTGGTCAAAATGAGCAAGGCAGATAATTGCTGAGGGCAATGTTTGGCCTCACTTAAATTAATGTCTTAAATCCTGCACATGAAGTTATACATCTATTGATTTACATGTGTACTTTTGTATAGATTTGCAGCTGGTGTGTTGTATTTTAATTTTTTTTTTTTTTTTGGGGGGGGCATTAATGTTTTATTTCTGGTTACAGCGTGCTGCATGTGGCAAACTCAAGAACAATAACGACAACATCAAAGTATTCATCTTCCAGATAGCTACCCCTGCTGGGTGCCCTTTCTTTGATTTTAACATGTTTGCGCCTTAAATTTATGAAACAGCAAGGAAAGAAGCCACTTCACACATCGGGTGACAGCACAAGCAAAAATATAGACAATTTGATGAGCAAACAGTGCTGACTGAAAGATGAAAAATATGACAGTTTTTAGTAGATTTTGGTTTTTAAATCATTGAGTAAAACTGACTGTCAAAAAACAGACTAACACAAGACTGTGCATAGGAGTTAGAGTTGTTTCGAGTGGTTAATGTTTGTTAAATAATGAAAGAATCCTCTTGCAGGCAGCAGATCACACTCTCTCTCTCACACACACACAATGTATTATTGGAACAGTCTCTTTGGTTAACACTGTATTCGCTGAAAATAATTGGTTGAATCAAAATCAACCTGAACACTATCACAATGAAACAATTAATGCTGATTAAAAAGCTAAAAACAATCTTGTGATAACAGGTCAAAATTTCAGATGGATCAGTTAAATCATCCATTCATTATCTATCCCGCTTATCCTTGTAGGGTGGGGTGGGAGCCAATCCCAGCTGACACTGGGTGAGGGCAGGGTACACCCTGGACAAGTCACCAGTCCATCACAAGGCTGACACAGAGACAAACAACCAGTCACACCTCAGTCATTCACACCTATGGGCACTTTAAAGTCACCAATTAACCTATTGTGCATGTTTTTGGACTGTGGGAGGAAGCCGGAGTACGTGGAGGGAACCCACACAGGCACAGGGAGAACATGGAAACTGCCACAGAAAGGCCCAAGGCCGGGGGTTTGAAGTCAGGACCTTCTCGCTGTGAGGTGACAGTGCTAACCACCGTACTACCGTTCCGCTCATTAGTTAAATCATTTCACATTTGTTCAACATGCCCCCATGTACATTAAATGGATTTTTAGTTGATGCAATTGTTCCTGCTGTACACATTAGGCTGCAAAAAAAAACATTCCTTTAGCAATTTCAGTGTAAGTGATGGAGGACAAAATCCAGGGGGAGGGATAGTAACACAAAGTGGGAATTTGGTACTAAAACAACTGGGTAGTATTAACTTGATCTAACTCGAGCTGCTTATGACTCATACAGCTGTAGTTTAACTTTAGGATTAGTTTCAGCACAATGTCCCTCATCCCATACAGTGAAATTGCTTTTAGAATTGATCTTTGTGGACGGGAGTGACCTCTGACTGGATATTTAAGTTGAATATTGGCTTGAAAACAACAAACAAATAAAACTAGTGTGTGAATATACTATAAGTGTAAAAAAAAAAAAAAAACGTATGCCATATATAATGCATATAAAATATACAGTATGTATAAAGCAGCATTTCTGTCTGAACATTTGTATTCAGCTGTGTCATCTGGTCTAATGGGACCAACAATCAATGTCTGTCAGGGTCTACATGAATCCTCTTCACATTAAAAATGAACTGGCAAACATCCCTCACCCTTTCTTTTTCACTACTCCTCCTTTCGGAGAATGTGGAAAGATGAAGCTATTGATTTCTCATCATGTGTTGTCATGTCAGGTTACAACATCCTCTTTTACTGCACCACTACTGACGTCCCAGTTGTTGACTTCCAGTGTTTTTTGCGTAAGGGATCCACACAGCTGCTTGAAGAAGGTGGATATGACAGGTCTTCCCCACACCAACTCAATGACCAAACACATTAAGTTATCTGGTCAAGTTCTTATTGCAATATTAAAAGGCCAATATGTACAGCCAGGGCTGTAAACGAACTTTTTGGCTCACCTGCCAAGGGGACCGGTAGATGAAAAAAATCTACCGGCCAAGTAAATTTTTTACCGGCCAAGTAATAAATTGCCTCTTTTTGTTACATATACATCTGTTTCAGTACTTTTCATTGAGATAACAGTATTATATAGCGATATATATATTAGGAAAGAGACCAAAATATTATTCAAAATACATTTTTTATATTTTGAATATTCAAAACATTGTGAACATGGACAGTGCCAGTACCAGTTAACCTCCTGTTCTGATAACAAATGATAATAACAAAATTCAAGGAAAATAAAAAAAAAAATAGAAAAGAACGAAGTGGATCAGTGCATGATCTTTGGTCTCTTCTGATAAAGACGTGAGAGCAGTCACGGCAGGTTGAGTGAAGAGATGCTCGGACTGAGCCCGAGACACTGATTTGCAAACAGCGTGACATTTTTCTTCCTTCGTGCTCTCGGATGGTCTCGAGTTTCATCGTTTTATTGCCAACCACAAATTAATTGGTGCGCTGCTTTCTCCTCTATACTCTTTCTTTTTGGGTCACTCACACCGGGTATGTGCCTCCACATTGCTGCGCCGGAACAACACTGCGCGGGCTGGTGGTGACGCGTGGAGGCATATTTATACTACTGCGTCAAGTCGACGCCGTCACGACGCAGAGCCTCTGCGTCGACGTGAACCCCCGACACAGAGCCTCTGCGTCCGTCAACGTGCACCTCCAAAAATGTCTAGGCATTTTATCGCAGCAATGTTTTGCTATATTGTGACAAATACTTACCTGCCCCATGGCATGTAGCCCTCCAAAATTAAGTCGCCAGGGGAATATTTTAGTCGCATTTGGCGAGTGGCGACCGTTAGTTTACAGCCCTGTGTACAGCACATTAAAAGATCTACTGGTCACTGATCATTTCACCTGCTCATACAGGCTGTGAAGGGACCCTTTCAACTCCACAGTAACAGATGCGGGACAGAATTCATAGTCCTTGTTCAGCGATGCTTACTAAATTTCAGCTGAAACTAACATGAGATGTTAACAGCCTGGTTTAGACTGATCAAGTGGTTATCTTCCACAGATATTCTTCTGAGTGCAAAGTTCCCTCTTTGTGTTTCCTCAGAACGAGGACTGTTGCCATCCATTCCTTGTATTGAATTAGCACTATGAAAACATCACTTCGGGGTCAATATTGACAGGAGTTTCAATAGTAGCAACCAGTTTCAATGCATAGCAGATGCAGGTATGTGAGAATTGTTTGAAGACAGACTTGAATAAAATTATAATAGCTTATGTCACAATTCAGAACATTTTATACTGTACATCCTTAGCAACATAAAAAAGAAGCATGAATCGGGTTTAAAAGACACACTTAACAGTGTTCACTTTGCCTTGACACAACATGACTGACATTGCAAGGCCTCTTGACATTAAATTGTTGGTTTACCTTGTTGAGTGAAGCCACATTCTCTTACCAAAGCTATTTTGCTGAGAATAATAAAAAAAAAAAAAACTACAAAGTACACAACTGTCCATCCTGCACCATCCTCATTCTTCCCAAAGCGAATAAACAAACTTTTTTAGAAACCAGAAAATATTTAGTTAGTGCTGCATCTCTTGTCAAACTTGTCAATGCCTTTTCAGTGATAATTGTGCCACTCAGAAGTTTTTTTTTCCTGTCTCAGAGAAAAGGGAAAATGTATTCCACACCCTCACCAAAATGATTTAATGTTTTATTCACTATTGCCCATTAAGGTGTGTGCTGTGTATACCAAACTCTCACACTCTGGAGTCCAGACTATCACTGTGGCACATGCTTGTGCACTTAGCCTGGTAAGCTAGGCTAATTGGCAGTTTTGGTTGGTTAGCAAATAAACGTCCTGAGCCTTTGTAGCAAAGTTGTGGCAGGAAAAAGCTGTACAGCGATACTTTTTCTTTCGTAACAATAGTCGCTGTGACAAAGAACTAAGACAAGGATTCCAGCCATGCTAGCAGAAGCTCTGACACAGTGGAAACAAAATAGATTTGGGCACTCAATCTCACCAAGAGGAGAGCAATGTTGAAAGTACAGGATAGATATGGATTTGCTGTTTCTACTATTTTTCTGAATTACTTGGCTGCCAGAGACACATACACCACTGTGCCACCATCCACGTATCATTCTTACTGAAGCAGCAGGAGTAGTTTCATTACCCGAGGTTGATTCTCTAGATATTTCTTTATCAGGATTGTGCCTCTAAAAGTAACATTATGTTCATCTGGATAGGTCAATTCTGATCTAACCCCCCTAACTGCTACACACCTCTGTATAGCCAGGTGTTGTGCGTTTGAATTGCCTTTATTTAATCTTCTGCTTAAATTGTATGACAAAAAAGAAACATCAATCATTGAACACAGGAAATAATTGTGAGGTGTGATCTCTTGCCTCTCTGATATAACTAGCAATGTAATGTAGCCCTAAATAACCTGTGGTGTGGGCAAACTTTCTATTAGCATAGTCACACACAAGCCAGACCTAGATTGAACATGAATAGTGATGTTCATAATTTAAGAGTTAACCATTAACAACAATAAGAATTTCGACAGATTAATAACATCAGTTAAACAGTTGAAATATATACAGGCTGTAGGCTACATATCAATCAACTCATGGGGAAGTGTGCAACCAACCACAAGTGCACAGCCATATTTTGCGGAGTGGAACTGTGCGGGACCATTTTGACCAAAAAGATTGTAAAATATGCAATGCAGTGTTGAAATATAGCATTGGTGCAAGCACAATGCAATAGCACTTGCGAAGCAAACATCCACAAGAATCGGGTGATGGAGGACAACAAACGTGGCCCTCCATGTTAACAGGGAGAAGATGCAATGCATAGTGGTCAGAGAAGATAACCCAGAGAATCTGTTCAATGGTGGAGAAAGACATTTTGCCCATCAGTGAATTAAGCGGGACATTATTTAGGCTGTATTGTTCACCACACATTAGCACAGATGACTTGGTGGCATAACAATCAAAAGTAAACCTTATGGAAATCTGTGCTACTGTGGAATTGGCTACTGATGCTGATGATGAGGATGACACTACGGGGGGTGATAAGAGAGCGGTGTCTGCTGCCCTGGCCGAGGTTGTATGGTGCCACCAGGGCAATGCCATGATGTTGCTCCTGGGAGAGGACTATAGCACCCCCCTCAACAAACGGATGACCCAGAGGCAGAGGTGGACACCAATATGAGCGACAATCCCCCCTTATTGGATACTAATCCTCTTGACTGGTGGAAAGCTAATCAGACGTGCTACTCGAAGCTGGCCACTCTAGCAGGCCGCTATCTCTGCATTCCCAGGACATCAGTTTCATCTGAGCGGCTATTCTCCACCGTTAACAGACTGTGCACCAGACTATCTCCACAGCATGTGGACGTTATTTCTGAATAAAAACCAGTAGACAAGCTGTTATGCTGAGGACTGAAGTAGGCCTGGCCAGTTTATTTTATTTTGAGGTCTGAAAAATGTGATTGCAAGTTTCTGTTTTATGAGCCTTTTGTTTCTGATCAGGAGTTGATGTGCATTTTCATTTTGTTAAGCTGTTCATACATTATAAAGTCTGGCTGCTATTTGCTATATATTTTGATAACTTATTTCATATTGTCCGACACAGGAGAGTCCATTATATTATGCTGGTTATATACAACACACTCAGTGCCAATGTGTTTTCGCATTGTTAATCTGTTTTTGTTCATTAGAAACTCTGGCTTTTGTTTGGTTTTTACTTTAACATTTATTCAAGTTAAATATTTTTGTGTAGGTCTGTGAATCCTCCTTCTGTTGTTGTTTATGCTGCTATATGCACATGTAAAAATAAACCCATTCTTATGAAAAAAAAAAAAATGTTGCATTAGTATTTTTAAATGAGTTACAGACTATTATTGTCGGCTAATAAGAGTCAGCTATCGGTCAGAAAAACAAAATAAACATCTCGAAACACACACCATGTCAGATGCAGAATGATGCTATTTTTATGACTTGTTTTGTTTTCCACTTCACAGGTCTGTCAGAGAAGGTGATAACACTGAGGACAGTTGGCAAGCAACATTACCCTTTACTCTTGCAGCTGCAGACACATAAATTAGAATGAATTTCGTAAGTGTTAAGTGTTCTCAGTAATTTGCACTTTTATATCTTGCTTATTGATGATGCAAGTGAGCCTATTACTTGCTATGAAAGGACAGGTCGACAATAACAAGCACTACGCTTACTTTAGTTTTCCAGTTTCAAGTCTTGAAGCTGGACAATTTATCTGACCATAGGAATCGTTGAAGACCAATGTACAGATCACATTTACACAGTACTAAGAAGAAAATCTGCGTTCCAGAATATGTAACTCATGTCTGTGGAGGTTACTGTATGTAACCTACACTCTAAAATCAAAACCACTGCCAAACACCAAGCTTACAAACCAAACAGTGTCTATAGCCACCCTTGCAGACCAATGATGCTCCAATCCATTCATCAAACAAAACTGATGAATGGATTAAAAAGAAGGAAATAAAAAAACTTTGCTGATCATCACATTTTCACCTTTTTCCAAAAGGAGTTATCTTGTGTACAGTGGCAATTTTCGAACATCATAGCATGTCAAGATCAGCTCTTATCAGACGTGGCTCAGCTTTCATCCATCTAAACTATACTTAGCACAGCTCAGTGTATCTGATCTGGACAGTCAGCTGAATACTGCAGGACTGCTAACATGTTCACCTGCATACTTTACCAGTTACTACATAAATCTTAAAGAGGACCTATCACAGCCACTTTCAGTGTTAATCATTTCATTCTTGGTGTCTACTAAAATAGATTCACATGCTTTAATGTTCTGAAAAGACCTTATATTTCCTTCTTCTGTACATCTTTTACTGTCCTCTATTCACCCTCTGTCTGAAACACTCTGTTCCCTCTGAAGCTGACCAATCAGAGCACACTCTGAGTCAGTTTGCATGACTTTTAGATGTTAACACAACATAAAAACATTTAGTATGTAATGATTGTGTAATGCCAGAACATATTGCTATGTTAACATGTAGCCTATAGTGACAGCAATTCACTAAAATATATTCTTCCTCTTAAAAGCTGTTCCATACATACAAAAAAATCCAAAACAACCACAATAATAAATGACAACAACATGCCACTTAAATACAACATACTGTATATGTAACTTCATGTAAAAAATTAAAAAGTAAGAAACTAATAATTTTCTGTCCACACTCAGACTCAAAAGTGGCCAAGGAAAGGATTCAAGATTAAGAAACAAGAGGATTATATCTGAAGAATAATGCCACCCCCACCCCTGCAAGATAAATCATATGTTATACAACATATATACTATCACCTGTTAATGTGTTCAGTGTTAAGTCAGCCACAGACCATAAATCTTACACCTGCTCCCTCCTCTCATTCTACACATTGGCTTGTGTGTCAAGCGGCTCAGAGGAGCTACTGCCTGTTCCTCAGTTCTTTCAAACAGCATATTAAAGTATTCTTCAGCAACAGTGCAGGGCTAAAGCAGATTAGCGGATTGATCAATCAACAAAACATTTTGATACAGACAAATTCATTACTACATTACTATAGATGACTAATTAAAAAGACTAGTCGTTTTTCCATTGTGTTTCAAAGCAACAAGCAACACTGCTACATGCAAGCCCTTTGTGAGAAGGGATGAAAAGTGGGCTGAGTTTAATTTGGAAAGGTCAGGCCTCCTGCAGGACAGGGAGGAAGGAGAGGATACGAGGAGGAGTAAAGATACTGTAGGTAGAAACATGGGTTTATTTCAATTAATAGCTGTCATTCAGCATCTGAGGCACATCGGTGATGCTGCAATGTGAGAGCCTCGTACCAGGACAGTGGGATGGCTTCCAAACATGCACAAATATAAACACACACAAATAATTTTTTTTAAAAAGCATGTGGCAGTGCAGTCTTTTTTTCACTACAATCATTTACAAATTTCTTAAATAATGATGCATAAATGCATGGCACCAATTCACGTGGGAGCAGCCAACTCTTAGCTCATGCCAGGCTGGTGCTGAGGGTAGGGCAGAGAGACAGCTGAGAGGAGTAGCCTCCTGATCCTGCACTCTGTCAGCTGTGTATGCCTGCTGTCAGAGAACGACAGCAGGCATACACAGCTCCATGTGCTCCTGTTGTTTGTCTGGCCCATTCTTAGAGTAGGGCATGTCTCTCACTGCAGCTAGCTCACAGAAGCATAACACAGACACGCCACTGATGGGTAATTAAAAGACTGGCAGCAGGTTTGCCCCTGCTAGGCTACATGAGGATAAAACTGCAGTCCTTCGTACTGTACAAATAGACTGAACTGTGAATGCTGCTATTAGTACTGGTGGCAGATGGGTTGCTGAAACTGGCCATTTTTTTTCCTCTAGATCACACTGGTAAAAGAGCACAAACATGCAGACAAACAAACCCAGAAGTATATTTCTCTGGTCGAAGTTTAGACAGTTTTTCAGTACATAATCAGTGTCCTTATAAAACCCTTTATATTCACTCACATAGCCCATTTTGTTCAACAAGCTGGTGTTGAAAACGAGAGCACAATATTTTACTTGGCCTCTTACTGGGCCCCTTGCTATCACTGGCCAGTTATGCGTTTGCACTGCGCCTTTCATTCAATTTGCACTCATAATCTGCGTGTAATTAGCATCTGATTTGCAGCTAATTATCCTTCCAGTGGCTATGACAGCCTTGTGGGAATGGTTTGAAATGAACAAGATTAGAAAAAGACTGAACAAAGTTATGTAGAAAGACGTATAATCATTAAATCAAAGTTTCAACACATTTGCTGAGACTGTAATTAAACTGTAATTCAGGAAATAATTCTGTAATAGTCTATTACTTCACTGATTTTTCTTTGTGTTTTCTTTGTCAAAGTAACTGTTTTTGTCTTTTGAACCAATTTAGATCAGCTCTTGTCTCATTTTACAATACTTGTATGCTCAGCTTTGACCTTCTATCCAATGTTTACAGAATGCAGGTTAATAAAGAAACTCTTCCTCTAAACGTTCATTTAATTATATATTATGCCTGTGCAAATTTGCAGCTCCTGTTTAGAGGAAGAACATTTCCCCTATAAACTGACCCACGCACAATTAACACCACATACTGTACTTCCATTACTTAGGCAATCCTTTCACGCTTTCCTCAGTGTCAGAGTTTGGCCTCCACCACTGTGGAGGAGGCAGTCAGACATTTTCCATTAGGGCACTGGCGTGCTGCTATCAGTTTTGGTCACTCATGGATAATATGATATAAAGATTAAAATTAGTCAGAAATTTTAACTGTTGCCACTTTGTCAAGTTCCAAAGATTCTGCTCTGGCCATTTAAGAAAGACTTGGAAAAACCAAATCCTCATACCATGGCCAAGTGGTGAGTCAATCTTGATTTTGTGATTATTGTTTGCTTGTTTATGAATTGCTTGACTGTCTTAGGGGTTGCTTTATCATTGAGGAGAGATTTTGCCAGTGTGGTTGGCCAACAGAGGTAGTCAGACTTCTATTAATCACTGTTTATTAACTGACCATATAAACGTCATATCCTGGTTTCAGGGACCTGGAGAGAAATTAGGATTCTCTGGCATGTAAGTGTGTTCTCAGACAGAGCGACATAAAGGTTAATCAATAAGACCAAAACAACTATGATAATGTAATGATGACCGCTGACTGCTGAGGTGACTCAGTTGGTAGAGAAAGTCCAGATTATCTGGATGATCAGAATTATGTATAAAGGGAGTTGAATCACCAGGTTTATCTAAGATATCTATATTTATATCTGAATATGATCAAAGCCACAATACCACAGTAAATGTAAATGTACTCATTGTAAATCTAATTCTGCAGTCACTGCTAAGACCTTTGACCAGTTACCCTGAAATCCAACAAAATATGGTGGTTTTCTCTCCTGATTTAACATATGAAATCTGTCCTTCCCAGCATGCATGACTCTCTCTCTTTTCCAGCAGGAAGGAGAGATGAAAAGATTACAAGAGGTCTGGTCCACTGTGTCTCTATTGTAGACCTGTGATATAGCTCAAATATTCAAGGTAGCACTCAGCCATTACTACTTTTAGACAGTGAAATTAAGTAAAACTTTTCTGTTATACCTAGTCCTTCAACATGACATAACAAGCCTGTTTTTCAAATTCCAAAAAGATTTCAAGCAGTAATGAATAAATCTGAGCAAGAAAAAACTAAAAACAATAATAATTTATTATGAACATGTCCTGTGGTGCAACATCCCCATGGTGAATAAGATTATATTTAATTTACTGTTTCTGTTCTGATGTTGCTGCGTGGAGTGTTGTCTCAGGGTGCAGATGTCTCATTCTTCAAACCGTCTGCTGAGGAGGAAGTGTAGTAATTATGACTAAGCTACTTTACCACTGTCAATTAAGCCAGAACATGAAACTGCTTTCATAATGATGTGTCATATTCAGACATCATGGCATGCAGTGTTGGGAAGAAGTGAGTTAGGAAAGATTGTGTCTCTTCTGTGTGTACTCTTCAAGAACTTCACTGCAGCCAAACTCTATATCTTAAATATCATACACTCATTCCCTGTAGTCTTAGAAGTAGGACTGGCTAGAAAGAATGTGTAAGAAAAGAAAAGTGCATACTTAAAAAAACTGTTTTATTCTGACAAAACATCTAGAAATTACTATTAATGAATCTATCTATCTATCTATCTATCTATCTATCTATGAATGAAGCAGGAATAAAGAGCTGCTGCAGGCTGCATAAAATAGTATAAAGTTCTTCAGGTTTGGAAAGGATATGATTGGATGTGTGTTCTCCAAAACGTTCTTTTTGGAGTTACAAATAGATACTTGTTGTGTTATGTTGGAGGACAAAAAATAAACAAATTTAGGTTAATTTTACTGTCTTCAAATTGTATTGAACTGTTGTCACAGTGGCTTTTTAAAAACAAACTGAACGTAGCTCATTCTCAAAGTAGCAGCATCCTTTGTTCATTACCAAAATTCAGCTGAGACCCTACACTTCTGCAGCATAGATGTACATGATTTATTAGGCTTTCTTGCGCTGTAGAATTGAATACTGTTTCCTCTGTGGTGAAAAACAAACTATACTGCTGGTACCTGGGTTAAACACAGGAAAAAGAATGACTGTCCCATCATGGACGTACTGTATACCCTCAGTGCCTCATTTACTAAGCACAAGCAGCAGATGCTCTGCATTACCTTCAGACTTGATTAATAGTAATGTGAAGCCACACTGATACAGTTTGAAATGTAGAAAGATGGATGTTGTGTTGAACATGTTGCCCCACAAACATTAAGCTAAGAACAGGGATGCACGTGAGTTCTCAGTATAAGAAAGGAACCACCAAGTTTGTGTGGCACACCTCGTCTATGCCTCCTACTGTTGAGGTTGATGTAAAGAGATGGTGATTAACTACTATGTGTCTGCATTAGCCTGTGGTAAATGGCATGGCAAGCTTAATGGCCATTAAAGCTATTCATGGTATTCTGCAAATCATAGGGAGGCAACCAAACGAATTTCCTGCTCAGCCTTTTGAATCTTATGTAAAGTAAATTCCCCCTTACATTTCATTCTCTGGTGACTCACAAAATGCTGACTTTGTTTTTTTTGTTTTTTTTTTGCAATTAGACAGCAGAGCCAGGTGGAAGAGAACTGGCTTGGCTTTTGAGTGCCCATGCAAAGCTGTGGGGCACCCTCTTTAAAGCAGTGATTTATATTAGTTTTCAAAGTTTTCACTTACTTTGACACCTAAGTGTGAGTAGTAATGGCTGAGTGCTACCTTGAATATTTGAGCTATATCACAGGTCTCCAATAGAGACACAGCGGACCGGACCTCTTGTAATCTTTTCATCTCTCCTTCCTGCTGGAAAGGAGAGACAGTCATGCATGCTGGGGGTGGGACAGATTTCAAATGGAAAGGCAGGAGAAGACCACATTGTGTTGGATTGCAGGGTAACTGGTCAAAGGTCTTAGCATCGACTGCAGAATTAGATTTACTATGAGTACATTGTAAAATGTGAATTACTGTTTAAGAAATATTTTGAAATTGTGTCATTTAATTTAGTAAGTATGTATTTTTGCATAACTGTGTTCAGTTTAAAAATCTTTTTCTGACCTTGTTAATTTTAGATGATTCCCACAAGGGTGTCATAGTCACTGGTTGCATAATTAGCTGCAGACTTGGTAAATCAGATGCTAATCACACGCACATTATGAACGCAAATTGAATGAAAGGCGCAGCGCAAATGCATATTTGGCCGCAGGCAGCAAGGGGCCCGGCGTCTCACACTGTATTACTAAAACATTGCACTCTCCTTTTCAACACCAGCTTGTTAAGCAAAATGGGTACTGTGAGTAAATAAATGCCAGAACTAAGAATGAGGGATCAAATTAATGAGTGACTGTTTCAAAAAAAGTCTCTTATAGGCACACTGATTATCACACTGGTAACAGCACAAACATGAAGACATAAAGTGAAAAAAAATGTCCAGCTTCGGCATCCCATCTGCCACCGATACTACTTGCAGTAGCATTTATAATCCATCAATACAGTACCAAGGGCTGTGCAAAGTCTAAACAATTTAGTTTTTATCTATGTACCAGTGAGAATTGACACCAAAAGAGCTGCTCTTCAAGACTTTTGCAGGTCACATGTAACGTAAGTTAAGGACTAACGATGGAAAACTGATGCTGAAAAACTTGAGTCTATCTACATCTGTATTAACTGTATATTCAAACAACTGACAGAAAAAGCCACAATGTGTGAATGTTGCAAAACTTCATAATGGCAATGAGCTTCTTGCTTATTGCTTTCGATTTATTTTCAAAGCACTTTGTAAACTGTTTTTAAAGGTGCCATATAAATAAAGTTATTATTCTTATTATTAATATCCTTTTTTTTTATCTTGTGGTCTGGGCGGCTGATAAATTAACAAGCCTCCAAGTGATGATTTATTATTTCATGGTTCTGAAAATTCTGAAAAAAAAAAAAAAAAACAACCTTAATCACTTGTTCATCTTTAATTGTGGCAGTTACATAAAACCACAGGCAGTGCTCACAAAGCAGTAGTAGTAGTGAACCTTTGGAAAAGTGTGGCCTGCACAGTGTACCACATACATAAGCACCGGATTGTTGCCGGAGGAAAAAACACAAAACACCTACACTATAATAGAGAACGTGCATGCAAAAGATGATTATACCCTAATCCACCAATAGCAATCCCAAACACCATTGTAAATCGGTGGGCCAACATAATTCTACAATGTTAAATCTCTGAACTGAAAGTGAGTCCAAATCAGCCTCTGCGGGTGAGAAGCTTGTAACTGCACCAGCGACCTCGTCTGACTGGTAGGGGTGCACACACAGTGGTGTGTGGGACTTGAGGGGTTAGCATTATGCACAGTGACGCTGCACTGTCAAGTTGGCACTAGCATGACTGCTGGCATGTGAAAAATGGTTGGTGACACCATGTTTTACGGCAGTGCATAAGAAATTGGACATTAGGACAACGGGGAAGAATGGGCAGCAAAATGTGGAAATAGAAAAAATTTAAAGAAATAATGGCCTTTCATTTAGATTTGTTCAAATATTCCATAATGTAAAAGTGTGTCGGACTTGAATAACAAACATTTCAGGTGTAATACATAACAGAAATGTAATTTAACAAAGATAGAAGATGATATGTCACTTTAACAACTGCAACACTAAAAACATGTTGAATAAAATATGTTGTGAATATTTCAAATCCCATAAAGACACTGCTCTTGGCTTTGACTGCTTTAAGGAGTGTCACTGAGTGCTTATCTGAAACACTGCACACTTCGTTCTATGATTAAAATAGCTAAAAAAAAAAAAAAAAAAAAAAAAAAAAAAAATGGATAAAGCATATAAAATGTCACTGTGGCAGTTATTTGGTTTGGTTTGTTTTTGGAACATAGACAATCTTTCACTTGCAAGTTTTAGGTGTGAAATGTGAACAAACCCAACAAAGCCATCAGAGAACAAGCAAACATTTGGTGCATTGCAATGTCAAAGCTACCAGAAATGTTGCTGCTTTGACTCTTTCAAAATCTGGAGTTCTTGTTCTGTGTTCTTATTTATCCAGTCTAAAATTATCTTCTGGGAATCATGATCAGTGTATGAAGCCATTATCTTTGTACCGGAATATTTATACCTTCTTCTTACCAAGCAATGAAACTCAAATGAATTAGCTGGTTTGTCTACAAACACAGGAGCACATTATGTCATCCTGTCCCTGTAACCATTTTGCTGTTATTTTAAGTGAGCAACATTTGGCCCGATGTTAGACGAGTGCACCGGGATGCACAGTGTACCTCTCTCCCCTATCCTTCGTTCCTCTACATTGTCAGCTCCAGCTCTGAACCTTTGGCTCTCCATGATAAAATATTTAAGATCTGCCATGATTAAAGTGCATCCTCCTCACCTTGGCAGCAAAATCCATTAACCCAAGGAGAATCAATTCCATTGATTTCAATGATAGAGGCTGGAAATGTGTGTGTGGAAGGTTGAGCATGAGGTGAAGGTAGAGGGTGTGAGGAGGTGAAACATACAGTATGGTGGAGAGGAGGAGGGAGATGGTGGGAAAGAAAAAAACGTTTTACTCATTGCTCACTCAGTCAAGCTCCGGTATGAAAAATGCATGGGACATCAGTCAGGAACACAATTATTTGCATGGCTCAGAGGAGTGAAGCAATGCATGCAAGCCTCCTTGACACAAGCACTCAGGATGCACCAACAGTACAATGCAGCTTAACACAGCAGAGCTTAGTGCAAAAAGAAGACAGTCAGGCGAGGAGGGGGCTAGAGGAAAAAAGGGCACACACATGCTTGAACAAACTCAGAAAAGGGTATGTGTGAGAGTGCACCGAATAATTTATGTCATTGTCAGCTTCACCGTCATTGCAATCATCACATTAATGTAGAACACAGACCACATCGCTTCCCCACACACACACACACACACACACACAGTGCTACAGAAAACTGTGACTGTAAGCATCCTCTAGCACTCTGGTTCACCTGCAGGGCTCATCATTTCCACAGCAGCCACTGAATTTTCTTTTAATGTACTTGATAGCGTGCAGGAATGCATTTCAGTCTGTGGTGAGTGGGGATAATTACACTCGGAGAGTCAGTGATTGTTTTCAACGATGACAGTTCTGTATACTGTGAATATTAGGGAGATAACTAGGGATGGGAATCAAGAACCAGTTCCAGTTGAAAACCGGTTCCAAACTGTCCAAACCATCAGAATCGTATGACTCTGATCTTATCAATCACTTATATCAATGACAGCATGTTTTTCCGATGGTTGCGCATTGCAAAACAATGACATCAAACTCATCTGTCTACGCTGCTGGAAACTTGCAACAAGAATTATTTACAGCAGGGAGGAAGAAACGGTCCAAAGCTTGACCTCATTTCAAGAAGAAAGACGACATCAGAGCTAGTTGTAACAGGCTCAACTTGGTCGACCCACCAAGGGTCCAAATAAAATCACTTACATATTTAACCCTTTTCAAAAGGTACTACTTTTTTGCCACACACCTGTCTGATTTCTTCTTCTCTTTCAATAGCATGTATGTGAGGCATGTTGGGCACATCTTTAAAAATTGTAGCTACAGAAAATAACCTAGGTTACACTCTCTCCTAAACTGTATGAGTCTCTTCATGCTTGTTGGTCACACTCTGCACCACCCACCACCACAAGTAAATTCTCAACCTGTGGGAAACACAGTAATGTCTGTAAAATGCTAATTTCAAGTAAAAGGTAAAAACACCATCAATATGCTAAAACATCTTTCTACAGAACGTGGGCTTAAATACCAGGAATGCCATGTATTTGACACTAGTTTCCACTGCTTCCCAACCGAGCAGTATGTCCGTTACAGAAGCCAAATATCTTATGTTATAATAAAATTAGCGCCACGCAGGCAGGCTTAGCATATTTTTCCCTTTAAATGAAAATGAATGTTGTTCAAATTCTCTCGTCATCCATTTTAGATGATAACACACTGTTGCTACAGCTAGCTCTCAGGCTACACAGTGATAATAAAACAGTTGAATTGACGCTAAAAACCTGTTGCCTACTTTTTTTTTTCCCCACAGACAGTAAATTGATCAGGAATCATTAAGGGAAATGATAAAGAATCCGACTGATAAGCAGAATCAATAATGGCACTAGTATCTAAAATATCTTATCAATTCCCAGAGATATAGTAGTCCAGGTATGCTGTAATGCCCCTACTCAGAGGCCGGGGGTTGGAACTTTTCAGAGCTGATCACCAAATACTAATCAGTGCAAAATGAGAATTCCTTCAAAACATTACAGGTATTGGGTTCACAAGATGAGTACAGATGCACAGAATAGGGACGTCACGATACCAGAAATGCGGTAGTCAGTGCCAACACCAATGAAATTCCATGATTCTCGAGACCACAGCAAAAAAACAGACATACGGACATGTTAATATAAAGTTAACCACCGAAACTCACTCACCCTGAATTCTGTACTCAGAACTGGATGTATGTCCTTGAGGTTCTTACATAAGTTGGAGATGTTTTCTTCTTTCATTCAAAATGCTCTGTGGCACAGTTTGTATACTGGCTTCTGGTTGTTTAATAACTTGTCCCTGATGATCAAAGTCACCCCCCCCCCCCACAAGTCACGGTGCACCTTTTGCTGCACCAGTACCTGCTGCCGTTCCACGTGTTGTTCTTATATTAAACTGTGTCTGCCGCCTTCTTCTCTTTGAGTTTGGTACTATGCCTGTTACGCACAAGCAGAGTGTGCTGAAAATGCACTTCAGATGTTTGGATAAGTCAAGGGGAATATTATAATACAGCCCCTGAAGGTTGGAGCATTCTTTGTGGCATGTTCTGTGTTGCATAACATTGCCATGCATCATGGATGGCTCTGCAGAGAAGCATTCTTTCTGACTACCACCACCACAAACTGAATTTGTTCCGCCATAGGTTCATAATGAACCGAAAATGTATTTACACTTCTCATTATATAACATAAAAGTCTGTGTGGGTAATTTCTGCTGATGCTTCATTGTAGAGCTGTGCCCAGCGCATTTATTTGCTCAGCCCTTCCTTTGTCTCTCAGGGTGTGCAGAACATGCTGCATGTGTGCGCCAGCACTGGGCTCACTGGTCAGTCACCACAGTATATTGCTACAAATACAATCTAATCTGTGTGAAACACTGCCATTATCATGGTAATCCACCACAGCGCAAGCCCACCTGGATTTTAAAAGGGAATGGGAAATGGCACTCTGATGATTGGTGTATTGCATGTTACACCCAAAACACACAGACTGAGTACCACCCTTTTGAACCGTGCGCCTGGTGCAGCGCAAATCTCATCTGAAGATCTCTAGGACAGCGGGTTCAAAACACACGCCCTAACACACACACACACACACGGCATAAAAAACACAGCTGGGGTTTGATGAAGCCCATGAACGATTGAGCAGAATGAGCTTCTTGTTAAATTAAAAACACAAAAGAGGAGTAAACAGTTCTTATTCATTTTTACCATTTATTTTTAGTGGGGCAAAATTTATATTATTTTACACACAGATTCAAACTTTGTCTCTCTCCTGCTACTAACACCTTCTTTACACTACACAAATGTATGCATTTGTACACAGAAGTATAGAGGAAGATGGAATCAGCCAGCATTTCTTATCACATTTTTTTCCCATGATTGAGCAACAGTGGGGCAGTTATCCACAGTAGGGGTCTTTTTCCAAACTGCTAAGTCTCCTGCCAATGTGTTGACTGGTTGTTCTAATGAGGGACAGCCACAGGGGTTTCCCCAGCTGACCAGAGAATGAGGTCCTCCTTCCATGAAGGAGTTTAGCTCTGGCTTCTCAGACCTCAATCACAGCCTTAGCTGGAGACCTCTTGTGAAATGCAGTGCATCAAAATACAAAGGTTGATTAAGGTCAGCTCTGTGTTATCATTATTGCTCAATTACATTTTTGCAAATCTTAATTCAGTGTGTGATCACTGAAAAATAGGACAAGTAGTCTATAGTCTCAGTAGCAACAAAACAACAAAATCAACGTGTACCAAAGATGAAGGTCCAATGGTCTCAAATGAAAACTGTTTGTACTCACATGAATCTGCTTAGTAAATATTATAACAGTCTGTTTATTATATTTTGCGAAGTGGAAATTTTAGCCTGATGCCTGTGCTCAAGTAAAAGTCGGAAGTTTGTCCTCCTTGGGTCTCTAACATGTCATCAGACTCCTCAATTCCCTTTAAAACACACTTACTTACACCACCCACACTCCCCGCTCCCCACACACACACACCAAGACTGTGAGAACTGTCTTACACACACTAGGACTGGCTGAAAACATATATTCAGCTCTCAGTGCTGACACTATATTATCATTTTTATACCATTTACTGTTATCATCTGCTGTTGCACTGAAAGTCAGTGTTCCATTATTTCTGCACTTTATCCCATAGGGGAAATTCATGTGTCCATTAGTTCATTGTTGAGCATAATAACGGTTAATAATAAATAACAATAATAATTAAATTAGTCCACTTCCTTTGGCTGAGGTGTTTTATAACCTGATGGCAGTGGGAACAAAGGATCTTCTGAACCTCTCTGTTCTGCAGCGCAGTGAGATGAGAGGTTTGCTGCACCTGTAGCTGCTTCTCTGTCCTGCCAGAATGTTGTGGAGAGGATGGTTGGTATTGTCTAAGATGGTGTCCATATCTTACATTATATGCGTCTCCTCACAACAGTCCTGAGAGAGTCCTGACTCCTGCCAAGCACAGACCCAGCCTGTTTTTTACCAGCTTATCCAGTGTCTTTGTGTTCATGTCGTTCATGCTGCTGCCCCAGCAGACTGCAGCATAAAAAGTAAAATGGCCACCACTGACTGATAAAACGTGCAGCATTTCAGTGTGTAGTGTTATGACATGACAAGCACCAGTCAAGTACACAGAGTGCCAATTAAGCCACCTACACTTCCTAATTAGGTCAATAATTAGTTAAGCAACTTTGTTGTAGAAAAGCTATTTTTGAGTTTGGTACTATGACTGTTTGAAATTTTTTCAAACACACATGAAGGCCGATGACAGTGATAGTTGCAATTTTCAATTACCGAAAACAGATATACCTCAAAAAGTTATTATAACTTCAAACTTTCTGCATAATCAAAGAGTTGAGCTGCATGTGTGTGTAGCTACAGCCATGGTCTTTATATCTCCTTCTACCTTAGGCCACTAACTTATCAATCATCCTTCGTATTTAATAGCCCAACATGGGGTTTAGTGGTAATTTTAAGTTACACAGAAAGTAAAAATAGTTATAGGGAATTCTCCTACTTCGACTGAACATAGTGTGGTGGTATTTGTATGCTCATTTGTGCCCATTCAGTTTCAGAAACAGATATGTGGGTGAAACAGTAAAAACAAAAAACATGGAAAACATGTCAACATGCACCATAAAAATCAGGTTCCTCCAGTTATACTTTGTACTACATTCTGCATTTTTAATCAGGGCTACAGCTCAGCAGTTTACTTAAAAAAGCACTCACATAAACCCATCACCAATAAGGCCTTTACCCCTTAATTGTCTGCTAAGCAACAACAATGAGGAATCAAAGCCTTTGAAGATAAAGAGAAGCCATTAAGCTTACACTGCTGCACCAATCATTATCAGCCAAATCCCAGCGACAAGGCTCATCACAGGGGTAAAATAAAGAGTAGATAAGACGGGAGCTAATGATGATTTTTCTCCCAGCATCCAGAATGAAAAGCAACAAATGGGTGATAAAAAGCCCAAAGAGGTGTCACAGAAAGACTTGAGGGAGCTGACAGAGGCTAATCACTGGGGTTAAAAGCTTTCTGAAAAGACAAGGCTGAGACAGGCCAATCTCTTTTATGACTTGCTCAGAATGCTGCTACGTGGATTATATTTTTCTCATGGTCCAAACTATGGATTGAAATATCTGACGACGTGCTGCCTAAAGGTAACAATTCCAAACTGGCGATAATGTTGAAATTATCTTTCTAGTAGAGGTGATGAAAATGAAAACACATGCTTCCTGCAATCGTTTTTGTCTTCCATAAAATCTTAGTAACTAGACAGCAGCACTACCCCCCACACACACACACACACACACACACACACACACACACACACACACACACACACACACACACACAGGCAGTTTAAATAATGGCAGTTTCTCAAAGGATTTGTCTCATTTCAATCTAATGACATACCTCGTATAACCCTCATTTAATTAGCTACATTGATTTATGAAGCTGTCAGACTCCACCACAACAGACGTACTTCTGTGATATACAACACAGTTCTCATTTATCAGACCTATTTAGAGCCTTTTTAATGAGTTTTTCCTGCCTATTGTCTTTATTTGTGTTAAATTGAATCTGTTGCCTCAAAGTGAATTCAATATAGAGCTTTGGGACTCCCTAAACACGGCCAACATGCACAAGACATAATTAGTCTTTAACAAAAGGATCTATCATCAAAGATTTGCAATAGAATCAGGCAAGTCAAAAGACTGTGTTCAATCAGCTCAGTAATATTTACCAATATGCTTTTATGCTGCCATGAGAATCTTCTGATGTCCTGTAACATGTCATTAAATATACATGCGCTCACAAAAGGTGAGGTTTGGGCTTGAGCATGTCCAGTTCAAATGATCGATACTAAGTGCATAGCACATTCCTGACACCACAGATACCAAGCATATGCACAGAAATGTATACATGTACAGTGTGTATGTGTACTTTTAAAAGTATGTGCGCTTTGTTTAACAATCTGTTTACTTATTGGAGAATAACCGTGACTGCAATGTTATTTCTTAACATTCTCAGTCTTGTTATAGCTGTGGAGAGAGGATCTGGCCCTGCTGTGTTGAGCCTTATCCTGCTGAAGCTTTGATCAGGAGGTTCACACAGGCGACAGACTATACCACCTAACAGGGGAAGTGCTGCAGTGCTTGCACAGAGGGTGGGGGTTGATGCAGGGACTTTCCATGGTGAGAAATCTCTGTAACTTAAGAAGAACAGCACTACCTCGTGTGTTTTCTCTCCCCATGAATATTTGTGCAGCCATACTTTAAGATATTTTTGACAGAGGAAGACTGACTACTATTATCATTAACATTTTCTACTCTATATAGAGTATAAGTGGCTGTATTTCTTATTATTACATTACTCTAAATCACATGACTGTTTATGTGAAAGGGGTGGCTTGTAGTGATGAAGCAACAGAGAATTATCACTGAATTCTGTAATTCCCCTCAGCTGTACAGTTTTATAATCTTTCAGCTCATTTCTTTGATTTTTTCTGGCTGCAACTTTGCTGTTTTGGTTCACCTTCAACGCCCTCACAGCACTGTTTCCCACCATCAGCAGGGAACTGTATTCAGCAAAAGAACTCTAAAAGCCAACTATACGCTACCTGCCCAGCACCAAACATCAGAGAGATAAAGTTGGCGACTAGCTAGTGAACGCAGGAGAACATTCAGCAGCTTCCCTCAAGAATCAATGGATATCAAAAGCAGCTAAAAGGAAACATGACTTCAAATGAATGCTAATATTTTTCCATAAGTAAACTTAGTGGTTGACGCTATTCAAGGTTTTGTTCACTGCTTGTTTCTGCTGCCCCAGAAGCTGTGGTTATTGCAGGTCTAAATTTATGTGTGACAGCTGTGAGTTTTATGAAGTTAAATTTGATATCTGAGAAGTTTTCAACGTGCCTAATCACAAGCAATACCCAGAACACATTGCCTGGGTAACACACCTGTATATTTTGTGCACAACGAGATCAACGGTTAAGACGTAGAGGCTCAACAACCTTGTCATGTTCTTGAATGAACAAAAATGTTAATCATGCTGACTACTTATGTACTGAGACAACGATGTAGGGGTAGAAAATTGAACACCTGCTCTCTCACTCGCTGCTCTTAACACCAAACCTAATTGATTCTCAGTGATATCCTTTAACAGCATTAAACAAACACTACAGCCAACAGTGGTGTCACAGTAGACCGCATTTATCGAATAATGATGGCTTGTGCTGTTGTTTTGGTGTTGTTAACCTTCATGGCTTCAGATAATGGAAGCAGTGGGTTGTGGGACAATGGGAAAGTTGTTTCCTGAAGCTCTTGCTGCTTCACTGCATGCTGTACCCTAAACTGCACCAGTTACCTCCATAATTGATTAAGTACATGGAGGGGGGGGGGGCTGCTCTCGAAGATATTTCAAAGTTCAGCTAAAATTTTATTTTTGATTTGGCTATTTCGTCCTACGTCAAAGTCAATATACAGATGATCAGTGGCAGGCAGTGTGTTTCCTGGTCTGAAGCAAAACAACTATTTGAATAAGGTTCTTTCAAGATTAACTTCACTCCATTTTAACAATTACGTGATCCTTCAACATGAATGTTAACATGGGCCAACAGTGATATAACATTTACACAGGAGGGCTGGTGACATTTCTCTCTCGTCGCAAAGGTGCAAAGCAGCTTTAATGTGAAGTCTCTACAGCCTCGGTTTCCTCCTCTGTGTTCCAACCAACGTATCTTGCTGTAATTGACTGCTTCTGATTTAATATCTGGAGGCAATGATAGTGTGCATGTTTGCAAATGCACATAGATGATATCTGTATGACTACTGAGCCTACACAATGCATGCTGTGAGCAGAAGTGGGTTTTGGAGCTGTCCTATTATTACTACTTGCCAACCTAGCAGAAGAGAAGAGTAGATGAAAGAGGATGGGGGAGGGAATAGCTGCCTGAAGGCATCAAACCGTTTTAAAAAGGAACCTCAGGACCAAGTGGAGAAAACGTAACAATCACAACTACTGGGACACATGGATGATATGCCTTAGTGCTTCACAATACTTAAAACACTGAGTTTTGGAGAGCTGTTAATGTTAAGGGTAACTCACAGCAGTGGGATGAATTGCAACAACTCAGGTTCCAACAGAGGATTTTCTAAGAAACCACTGTATTGTGTTATACCAACCACTGGCACAACAGTACATGATGTGGGCCTTGTAAGTTACAGCAACTCTTTTGCTGTTCTACCTCATTTCTCCCAGACTGCACCTTTCGAAGCAACATTCACAACTCAGCTGTCTATCTAACTGTCTGGGGCAATTCCTACTCACGGGCAATTTACCACAAGAACTTCTAAAATGGTTCAAGCGGAAAAATCACAAAGCAGATAATCTGTCAATCCATGTATTTATCCATCCATCTAATGTAATCACAGTTAATTTCACACTCATAATGTTACATAATCTCAATTTCTTACACCAACATATGGAAAGGATAAAGCTGGTGATATATTCTATACGCATCTTGTTGTCGACAAATCCCATGACAAGCCCAAAACCAACAATAAACTGATCCTACTAACAACTATTGACTGTGCAGCCTGATATACAATAGTTTAAACCTTTAAGTCATCAACTTCCATTGTTGTCAAAAAGCTCATTGATTTGATCCTTCAGTACGATGAACATGAGCGGTGCAGTTTGGAGTCAATCCTACATACACTGCGTTGCTGTCATAATACTCACCAGCATGAGATTTGTCTTTACATGGGATTTGTCAACAGTGAGGAAAATATAAAACAATGTCAGCCTTATTCTTTAAAGCTCAGAGCTGCAACAATTTAGATTTAGACTGTAATTTATTAGATTATGATTTACAACAAAAACAGAAGCTTTTTTTGCCTCTAACTTCTTGCACCACAAAAATTAATGCCTTTAAATTTTGATCAAAGAATTCATCCTCTTTGCTTTTTACCCTCAAGTGTCCCATCACTAAAAACATTTAGATTCATGATTGATCTGACTGGGAAAAGAAGTTAAATGTCCACCCAGGGGCTCCAAAAGCCCCGAGTACTGTATGTGAATTGGTTTTTGGTAATATGATTAACTGCACTTGTACAACAGCCCCAGAATGTTTGCCCCAAGGACTCAAGCAAAGGAAGACAGGAATTAAACAAAAATATATTGTAAATGATAATTTACATGTTTAAAACAAAATTGTTAGTTTTCCATAAATGTCTACAAAAGTGTAAAACCATTAATTAATTGTGTTGGATCAAAACATACCATTCCTTTATTTTAAAGCAAGTACTTGGTACGAAGATTACCAAAAACTTTCCTCCCCCCAATTTATCCTTTCTAAATGCCACTTGAAAATGTATAAATGATTTAAAGATAATATGGATCACCTACCAAGCTGTAAATTGTTTTGATTCAAGTCCATATGTCCATAGAGCTAACATTTGGGAATAATATTTTTCACTCAGCTCAGCCATCTTGGTTCTTTCACCCCTTCCATATCCAGACTGAAGACAAAGGAAGAAAAAGCACTTGTGGTCTGAGCCCTACAGCTTTAAAACAACCATGAAGCTGATTAATTTTTTCAAGAGCTTATTTTTATAAACTTGTTTTTTTTCATCGACTTTATTTGACTTATTTACTAATTTCGTTACATACTATTTAATTGTTCTTGCAGAAGCTTTATGTTGCCACCTCCAAAGTTTAATTAATATATACAGTTGTTTTATAGTTGTCTTTTCTGTAACTGTTCTTCGATGGTTTCCACAGTTCTTCCTGCAGCTTTACAGTCGCTCTGTTTAGCTTTTACTGACTGGCTATAAAACACTTTGTAGATTATTTTTAGAAACTGCAATAAAACCAAAATGCATCTTTATTAGATGCAAGCAGCATGCGATGCATCACTATCAGTCGACCATCAACATTTATGAACATCAGTTGTAACGTAGAGACCTAACAGTACATCGCAGCCAGCCTGTCGTTGTATTCAGTGTAACATTTATTTTCAGTTCCCCATTTCATCAGTGGATTATGCTACATACACAACAAACACAAGCAACAATCATTGCTAAAGAGAAATCTGATATCATTTTCATTATCTTTCATTATCAAAGTTCTTTCAAAACTCAGTGTATCTAGCACTATGGGCAAATTTTATGAAAGCACAAACAAGTTGATTTATTCACCCAGTTACATCTCACTGGCATTTAATACTGACTGCTGTCTGTTTGGTCAAGTGGCTGCAGCACTGATCATCTACTGGTTTCTTAGACACCATTCCTCCAGTTACCTTCACAAATTGACACACAGAAATCATGAACACTGAATGATACAAACATCTGTTTGGACTTTTGTCTTGTCATGCTACACCAGTACAATAAAAGGGTGCATTTCACACTCATCCTCCAAATGTGGTGAGTGCTAATTTCTGCAGAGCCAGAGCAGACAGTGCTTTGCATATTTAGTGAGTTTTCCAAACAGTGGTCACATATACTACAGGGAATAAAAATGTACTTCATCTGCTTTAAGAAAATAAACAGTCAACAGACAAAATGATGATTTTCATGCAGGCTTTGCCCATTTGTCCTCAAAATAGTCAACATTTTCTACCACTAATATTCACTGCAGATGTAAACCAAATACGGCATTGCAACAATGTAGGAAGGAAAACAATCAATTTAAAGAGAGTATGCCCTCTTTATTTCTTACACTTGTTCTTTTAAAAATTACTAGTACGATCAGTTGACTTGTCAGAATAATCCGCACGGTATGTGATTGTGAGATTTATCAATATTTGTCCACTATACATTTAAAAAATACAATCAACACAAAAATCAACACATTTTATGTAAATCCGAATCAAATAAATATCATGAACTTTCTATAATTAATGCAATATATTTCTAACATGATTAGATCCTACATAGCATTCTCTCCTGAGACGATACTAGAGCCTATTCCTGACATGCAGTATCTCTACTTGTAAGTTGTACTACATGTTGTGGCTACACTTAAAAAAGTTCAATACATAGTAATAGTGATCTGAATTTAAAGTCAGGAAGCAAATGTTTTAAGTGTGGAGCGATTGAACTCCAATTGAAAGCTTTAAGGCATTGGCTTAGGCTTCATTAAGAATGGCTGGCTCTTCAAAAACAATCGTTAAAATCAGCATGTAATTATCAGGCAAGTGAGACGAATTCTTAATCTGAGAAGCTGCAGGGCTTCCAGCTGCACAGCAGTACAGATATACATGACTCACTTAAATATGACCAGAAAAGTATTTTCAAGAGGGTACACATATACGCGTTGCTTATGTAAGTTGCTCTGCAGGTGTTGGGTGTAGCAAATAATCACAAGTGAAAGAAAACATCGTCCGCAACCTTTTTCTAGTGTTTCGTAGTGTGAGAATGACAAACTAAAGATGGTCGTCACCAGTTACGGGATCTAATGTGAACACTAAAGGTGTTAAAACTCAAACTGAAATGAATGAATCAGTAAATACTGAAAACTACACCAACTAAGCACCCGTATATACATTCACATGATCTTTCAATCCACTCCGGCAACATGAAATTAAGATGGCTGGCTCCCTGCCAGGCCGACAAGCAGTCAAGTGAGGGATGTGTTTGTCAAAGCAGAGATCTACAGTCAGTCCATGTTCACTCAGATGTCAAATACTCTATGTTTAAAGCTCAAACTGGCATCCTCTCTCCACCTCCCAATCCTCATGCTTACTGCATTATTCATAAAACTTCCATAGACGACTGCATGGGAAAGAGGTCTTCAGCTTTTCCTGTTTTGCTGTGCAGCCAACAGCAGCAGAGTTTTTCATCCTTGTATTGCAAAAATGCCAGTTGTTTGGATTTATATTCAAATGGAGTAGAGGCACAAGGTCGTAACAAATTTCACAAAACAGCCTGACCATAATCTGCATACATTAAACTTATAAATGTGGCAATCATCAGTGCTCGTTATGGCTTTTGTTTTCACAAAGACGCTGGTGCTGTCAGTTCACTGTGCCATAACCATGCTTCAGTTTGGTACTTTTCACTGATAACAAGTTGCACCGAATTCTTAACAAGTAGAACTGAATTCTTACAGACAATTCTGGGCTGAAGGCGACAGCAAACAAACTGCCTTCACTGCAGGTGGCATCTCACTTTTAAACCCATGCAATGACACTGCAGTGCATCAAGGGATTTCAACTTTCAACAGCTTTTGTCAAGAAATAAGTCCAGAGCATCTTAAAGAACATCTTACATAGTGAAAAACCCATCAACATGCAATTAAATTGATTGTGCTCAAAATTTTTATTAAATGTTATATTTCATCTGATTACAGTGAAGAAAAAAAAAAAAAAAAAAAAAAATCAGATTGCCTGCTTGTTGATTTCTAATCCATAAAGTAGCAAGTGATGCAACCACCCCCCGCCCCCTCCGCCAGGCTCGCCAAACCTCTCCCACATCCAGTGTTTCACATCTGCTCCTGCACCTTAGCCACAGCTTTTCTGGGCTTCCAGCAGCTCTCAACTGATTCTGAATTCAGCCAAACCAACCCTGTTTAGAGACTATTAATGTAGCACAAAAAAATAAAAAATAAAATGTGTGTTGGTAACGGTGTGTCAGCATCTACTGTCTCTCCCTCTCTCTCTCCCTCATTTACTAAACCCCTCTCTCAGACAAGGTGGTTGTGGATTAAATGGAGATGTTATCAGTGCTCAGGGCAAGTCAATATTGCACTTGCACATGTGTGAGGCTGATAGCGACCATAAATGGTTAGCCAGAGGCCCCAGAAGAAACCCAGCTTGAACAGCACATAGAGAGTAACCCATTGGATGAGGGGAAACCAGAATATGGCTGCCATTTCAGGTTACTGAAGAGCACAACAGACATGTGACCATCTCATCGTCAGATGGCCGGTGCTAGAGAAAGAGGAGGTTTAATGAGAAAAAACTGCTTTCATCAAAAATGCAAAAGGCCACTTTTGATTTGCACAATATCAGGGCGGATGTAAAAAATTTCATACTCTGAATAAATGTCATGTGTTCAAGATTTGTGCATCTCCCATCATGAACACAAACAGCTATAAAAACAGAGGAATGAATATTGTCGGGTTTGTTGTCTTGTCATGATGGAATCCAGTAAACTGTAGGAACCATTAGTTTCCCATTTGCTGGTTTTAATTATTTAAAAGCCTTGTTAAATATTGTAAATACACACTTGCAGGAGCACAAAAATGCATGGTCACACACACTGTACTATCGTCTGTTTATGGGTTATCACAGACAGCCAGGGGGCTCCTGAAATATCCTTCCTTGCCTTTGAAGAAGATTGATTCCAATGTGGGGCAGACATTTTTATTCCCCTTAACACAGATGGCTGTTACTTCCAGTGCAAAGCAATTTAAAATGGAAATATGTCTGGTATCTTTGTGCCCGAACTAGGTAGCTTGTCTCTCGCATCAAACAGAAATCAAAGTCATAACTCAAAAAAGGTGAATGTCATGAAAAGCTGTAAATGAATTTAATGAAGACAATGCTTTTGCTGCATTTATCATTTAAATTAAAAAATGGTACCATTAACTCCAGCAATTCTTTTCTCCCCTTTGAGCATTGATTTTATATCACAGTGGACACATTGCTCTGAGTAATTTCACTCAAGGAGTTAGTGCACGTTACACTGTAGCTCAAATAAATGTTATTTAATCAATAGGGAAGTATAGTGCCATAATAAAAACCTTGAGGTCCACACACATGCAGGGCCTTAAATCATTTTTCTATTTGTTGTGTTCAGTGTTTTCTGCCAGTAGAAATGCAGAATTTTAAGTGTGAAGACTCAAGCTGTTGTTCTGAGAACTTGTTTATCAAAGTTTTATTATTTGTCCACATCAAGCAACATGTTCTACTAGTCCACCCTCAAATGTGCATGTGTGTATGATATGTGGTAAACATTTGAGTGATTTAATAACAGTGGATGTTATACCACAGGACAGAGTAAGAGGGAGAAATTATGTGTGCGTGCATGTGAGTTTGAGAGAGTATGAGAAAAAGATTGTCTTCAGTATAGCCGGTGCCTTCCCTGCAGGACAGACAGTGATTGATGGCTAACTTTGACTGTTTAAAAAATGTGATTTCAACCTGACAATCAATCACTTAGCTCACTGTCTCAAACCACAAAGTGCCACCATATTTGTGGTTTGTTGCTGAAGGCATGAGAAAGCAGGGTCTTAGGGAAGTGCTATAGGTGCATGACTGCCTAAGCTTGCACTGTCTGTGACATTCCCTGCAGATTTGGTCAATACAGCCAGTTTGATGTTGCCCCACCGTGCCCTTCTGTGCTCCACATGAAAACCTATACACACACTATGGGTGGGAGAATCCTCAGTGTGCTTACTTGAGTTAGTAGGCCTACTGAAAACACAGCATCCTGCAACAACAGTTGCCAGAAGCATTTGCATTATTTCTCATCATGCCACAGCAGGAAGACAACATACAGTCTGACTGTGCATCATCACTGCCACAAAGTGAGCAGATTCCCTATGAGCAACTCTGCCTGCTGGCAGCATTCTCGGTTATTATCCCTCTACAACCTGAAGATAGACAGAACCAGCTGCAACCAAGTCACCTGACCATGCATCATTTTCACTGCCTCTCTTTCTCCTCTGACAGAAACTATGCAGTCCAGGAGCACAACGCAAAGCATCTCCATATTAAGGCAGGCAAAGGATTATCCTTGTATAGTCTGTATACCTCTGCATTCTGCCACCCTCTCTACTCTCTTTTCAAGCCAAGTTTGAACATGACACATTTTCCTCCACGTGTCTTAAAAAAAACTAAATTTGTTTGCACAAATGACAATGGGGCTCTGAATATTATAATCAGATTAGAGTAATTTATAGATGAAGACCCACCAACGCACTGAAACCTGAAATGATGAATAATTTTTACATGTGTAGGTGGTGGGGAGTTAGTGGAAGATACATTTCATAATCTATCAACTCAATCAATAAAAATAAATATTCCTAGTTTTGACACATTATATCACATACTAACAGAAGGATTTGTGGCTTTGTCCTGTTTTATCATATTTTTCCAACTCTGCTAAATTTCTTAACCAAGCACATTAGACAGTCAAACCTTTAGTCAACGCAGTTCTGATCATGTAAAAATGTAATGACTTAATCAAATGATAAATGTGACTTGGCCTTGATCTCATATTAAAGCAGCTTTGAGATCAAAGAATATTAAAAAAAAAACATTTGAAGTGACAAGGGTGAACGTGAGTCTTTAACAAAAACCATGATGCTGATTTAAACCTATTAAAAAGGATAATCTCCTACACCTTATTTTTATGTTGATCTTAACCCATAATGCACATCAATACCTAAGTGCCTTTAGTGTACAAGTGTACAATAATTCAATGCTTCAACATATTGCACAAAGTAAAGGTACATTTGTATTACAAAAGGAAGAGAGCACTCTTCTTTATGCACCACAAACAAGTGGAATAGTCACAGCAGAGTGATGTCACAGTTTTTCCAGGAAACTCTTCAAATATTTATGTTCATCCTATGAGATATTTCAGCAATTGTTGTTCCACTTTTAAAGTTAACAATGCATTTATAATTAAACAAATCCCCAAAGGGTCAAATTAATAGTGTGGGCTCTTTAAATAACATAACTGTAAGTGCTTTTCCCAAATAAGTTTCTTGTGTACTACACATCAACAAAATAAGACAGAGACATTAATCTTTGATGAAGTCTTGTAGAGCCACTGTTGGAGATTTTATCACTAAGAGCCTCTTTATGTTCCAGCAATGTTGGGACAGAGGCGGCCTGATGACTGGAAGGTTGCCAGGATAAAACTGGGTGGAGAAAGTGACAGAGCTGTGCTTGCCCCTCCTTTATTGAGGTGCTCTGGATTTGTGACACCATTGTAAAATCTTTGCTTGATATTGAGATTAAATGCCAATTCCATGCCACTCCATTATTCAGTCTGATGTTGCCCTACAGCCATTTTCTGTGGGGGAAGTGATGATTTTAGATTTGAAATTCAACACAATAAATGCAAGAAACATGTAGGAGAAAACACAAAGTCCCCAAAGCAAAAATAGTTCTTGTGCTCACGACTTGGCCCAAGAAACCCTGGCATATAGTGAGGCGATATTGTTATTGTTCCTCCTCAAGAGGAGGGCAGATATAGACCTATAATTGAGAAAAGACCGGACAGAACGGATATACCTAACTTGTATTACAAGGCCAAAGGGCAGTTGGAGGCCAAAGGAGACAAGAGTTTAGCATCTGAGGAGGATTAAAGGTCCAACACAGGGCAAAGGAGATATTTTATCCAGGCGGACAGCACTAAAAAGTGGAGGCTCATGAAAAGAAAAATTCCACCAGAAGCTATATGCAAAACTTACCCCTTGGGTGTGAAGACAGAGGGATTTAGGAGCTGAGAATGGCAGCAAAATCAGGCTGAAGACATGGAACACACTGAGAATGACCAGCAGACCACAGAAAAGGTTGATATTCGCTGCATAAAGCTGCTGCTACAGCAGTTGCAGCACCTATTCTAAATAAGTGTTATGAGTACTGCTGAAGATAAAAATAACATTTAAGAGGAGATTTTGTGGGGAATAAAAGAAGAGTAATAATGGAACAAACCATGAGCCAAATCTTGGAACTAAGGTGTATCTGGGCCATGAGCTGGCTTTATATTCCCGCAATGACAGATGCTGCTACCTGGAGCATCCATTTGACACTTAAAAACTGATCCATAGGTGATGAGATTCCCCCAGATCCTTTTCCATTATCTGCTGCGCATCCAAAAACTGGACAAGATTGAAATTAGGAGTAAACTAGATAGCACATTGGCAATGGCAGCTGTGTTGCATAAATCTTTTTTAGAAATGACATAATCAGAAAGAAATATAAAGATCAGTAAGGAACAACAACCAGCTGGTTCATAGAACACAGGAAGTGCGCTGATCTGTGAGACATGGTGACATGGGAAGCGTTAACAGTGCGGGGAAGTAGAACAGAGGAAGAGGAGGAAAAATGTATCAATAAAGATCAGTGTGTAGAAAGTAGAAATGCAGGGGGAATGTGAAAGAAGGAAAAAAAAAAAAAAATCTCCCCCAACAGGTTCACATAAGTCTGCCTTTAACAGTCGGATGAAAGGTGTTAATGAGGAGGAACATGGCAGGTGTGTGCTTGGGGGTCAAGTTATCCAAGTCCACACTGCTAATGTGTGAACAAGCTGGCAGAGATCATAACATGTGCGCACACACACACACACAAATACACAAACACACAAAACTTCAAGGGTGATTTATGAGGGTCTAAAGAACAATTGAAAATGAAGCACTGAACCATGTATGACAGGTCTGTGGGGATGAGACTGTGGCTGCTCCGGAAGGCACAGTGTAGCCACCATAACTGAGTGATGGAGAGTATGACGAGAGGGACAGTATATGCATGTGTGTGTGTGTGTGTGTGTGTGTGTGTGTGTGTGTGTGTGTGTGTGTGTGTGTGTGTGTATGCATGTGTGTGTACTGTTTATCTATGAAGGCTAGCTGTGAATGTACAGTATGGTTCTTAGCACATCAGTGTTTGTGCACGTGTCTCAGGGTTTATGTAAAACAGTTTAAGGTCGATATACTGTATGCATGATAATATATTTGTTGACTCCTTCTACAGCATCAAAAAAAGTCAGACAGCACAGCTTGGTGCTGCCATTTGCAAGGCTTTTAATGTGAAGCAAGTGATTGCCTCAGTGAGAAACTGAGCTCCTTGGTGCAAAAGAGAAAGTCTAAGTACAGATAGAGAAGTTTATTTTTTGTTCTCAGCAAATAGGATTTGAATCTTGAGGGGAGAAACTTCCAACTTAACAATACACAAGCTGTTATCAATCATTAGTGTTCCTTCAACAGATGGATAGAGCAAAGAAAACAACAAGTTTTCATCTTAAGAAGGAACTACTTGGGGGTGTCGTGTAGCGTAGTGGTCTAAGCAGGCGCCTCATGTGTAGAGGCTACAGTCCTCGCTGCAGTTGGCCCCAGTTCGAATCCCGCATCGGACGGCCTTTCGCTGCATGTCATTCCCCCTCTCTGCCTCCCTGTTTCCTGTCTCTCTCCACTATACTATCAAATAAAGGCATAAAAAGCCCAAAAAAATATACTTTAAAAAAAAAAGAAGGAACTACTTGGCTAATTTTGGACTGAGTATCACACTTGCAGCCCTCGTCTTTCTGAGATGGATGTGACCTAGAATCAGCAGAGAAATGTGAGCTTGTCTTGTTACTCATATTTGTGTGCCCAGGTGAAGGGAATCAGAGACCATTACAGTGCTGCTGCTGCTGTCCTCAAGCTGTGTCTTATCTGTTCCCGTGCTTCGCCGACCAAGCAGTAAGGCTGCTTTAATTAAGCACCATAGTAGTACAGTGTAACACCACAGAAGCAGCAGCGCTTCAGTGACACAGATACTTGAGCATACAGGTGTTCGCTGACATGTGTGTTCTTCACCAACATGAAGTTTCCCTGCAGCAAAACACACTGTCAAAATCTTTGTCATGAACTTAAACAAGCAAAAGATCTGGATTGTAACAAAAACAAATAAGCAAAAGTGAATTTCTGAGATATGCTTGGCCCATAACATAGAACAATGCACCCAGAGATACAGCATGGAAAAGACAGTCAATTAGGCTGAACAGAATAACACTAGAGTATGTATGACACATCTCTCTCTTTCTACAACAAAAGGAATTACATTTTTTCTTACAACAGGCATGTCTTTTGTGAATTAGTTTATCAACCATTGGCAAGTTTGTTGCTAAAGGGACAGAAAGAGAAACAGCGTGAGATCAGGAACACTACAGTATCCTTTTGTTTTTAGAGGCAATCAAATCACCCACTGTGCTTCCCTTTCAAAGCAGGACATTGTAACAAGTTTGTGATAGGGGAACAGCCCAGAGTTGATCCACCACAAAAGCTCCTCCCCAGAGGACACTAACGTCCCTTTCACTGGAGGTGCAGTATCACCACAAGTGAATATATGGCACCTTAGATTAAATTAGCTTGGGAAAAAACACCTACACTTATAATGTTACTACGGTCCTGGGAGATCCATTGTCATGTAAGAAATGGTTCAGTGATATTAGGTGAAGAGCCTAACACAGCCGGAACAGTGGACCACTGGGACAATTTGGCAGCCAGTCCCTGACATCTATAAAAGATGTGGCTTGCCTCCACATTTTTTGCTCTGCACATTGCAGTGCATACTGATGGCTCTGTGTTGGCTGGTAATCGCTCATACCACTACCACATGTGTAGATAACTACAATAAAAAATACAGCAAGTTATTTTTCCTGTTTGAAGTATTTATATGAAACTGAACTGACTAAAAAGCATTCACAAAGGCTGTAAAATTTTAAACAGAATTTGTTCATGTGTGCACTTCTTAACACTACAAAGATGTAGCTTGTCAGACATGTCAGAAGCAATGTCTGCATTTTTTATTATTATTTTTTTTAAAGTCAGGAGAAAAGATGGAAATCCAGGAGTTAAAAAAATGGCAAAAATATTGATTTTTTTTAGGTAAATTTATTTGCAAACAAATAGCTATCAGCTTATTATGACTGTTTTTGTGACATAAATACACTGATGTTTTTTCAGCCAGAGCACCCAAATTAATATCAGTAGAGGAAAAATGTTTTCTCTTACAAAACAAATTTTAGAAGCAATTTGGAGATTCTTGTTACACACTGTAATGTATCATATCTTCTACATCACTGAGGGCATGTGTTAGGTCATTACATAAACATTACATTCAACGTGTAACTAAAATCATGTGATCTCTTAACAGGTGATGAGCTTCATATTTTGGCTGTTAATGTAACTTTTACTGTGAACATAGTTACCTTTCTTTACTCCTATCTAATATCAATCCTGTTTTTACATTCATGAATACTTTAACAGTGAAAATTTCAAAGTCATGCTTCTTGTGCTGTCATTCCTTCTCTCCATTTGAAGTAGAGAAACACCACTTCAGGGATACACAATGCACTTAAAAGGCCTCAGCATGAGTTGTATTGTCTGTTTGTTTATTAACCTGCATTTTTCACTGTTAGTCACAGGCAAATCCTGTTTTCCGCCACTCTTTTCACAAACAAATGAAAATTTCAAGACCAAATATCTCTAGGATTTGCGTGATCAATAGGTTGTGAAGGTAACCCTAGCTTGATGAAGAGGGGTCAGCAGACTGTATGCACATGTGGGGCTAGAAGCACTTTGCAGACCCAGTTTCTGCACTCCTGCCTATCGGATCAGTAAGTGCTTTGTATGTTATGGGAGGCCTTGCCTTCCCCTGTGGACATATTTACTACACAGTATTCCCCTTATTTCTGCTCTGTATTTTACCAAAACCTCCTAAGAGCCATGAACTGGGCCGGCTATTGTTGTTTGCCTCCCCTCCATTCAGGGAACTGCAGTTATAACGTTATTTATAACGTATTGTTTCCTTTCATTCAGTACAGACCTTACAACATATCATGCTGTGGAGCATAAAACAATTCTCCTTCTGGATATTTATAACCGTGACCCTCAAGAGGTCTTGAAAAGACGCTCTAGAATACATAGATTTTGAAACCATTAGTAGGACTCTGCCAGAGGATCTGAAGCAGCAATCAGGCTCATGAGGAGTTAACAGATCACATATACAGACATAGGCAAAAGAGCCTGGCCATTCAAGCAGTAAAATATTAATATCAATTCTAAAACTCACAGGTAACCAAATGAGGGCAGCAAGTGTTTGGTGCGATGTGGGCACATCTCTTAGAACATGTTAAAAGCCTTGCAGCAGCATTATGTATCAGCTGTAGTCTTATGATGTTTCACCATGCTAATACCATAATACAGTGACCAGGAATAGTCCAGTCCAGAGGCGATAAAAGCATGGATGACTGTTTCTAGAACTGCAGATAAAAGGAATGACTTAATCTTGATTAGATATTGCAGCTGGACAAAGCAGGATTACACAAGTTTGGTCACATGGTTGTCAAATGACAATTCAGAGTCGGAACAAAAAATAACAAAACAAAAAAAAAAAAAAAAAAAAAAAAAAAAAGCATGATAGGAGGAGACATCTCCAAGAACAACAGAAGAAGTTGTTAGACAGATGAGATGAACCAATCCAGAGCAACATCACTAAAGATGATGACGAGAGAGAGCAGTTAACAATGGCTAACATCTCTGGACCAATCATCTGAATTACTGCTTTTGGAAACCGAGTGCGAATGCAGACTGGAAGGCAGGTGGATGATTTTGAAAGAGCAACAGCACGTTCCAGGGTTGTCAGAGAAATTACACCTGAATGAGTTAGAGCTGAAAATGGGTGGGAGTCAACATCAAGCTTTCTGAATTCTGTGTTAATTTGCTGCCCAATCTACACTGTCTTGTTATAGAAATAATGATGATATTCATCACGGCTCTCTGGGGAGGATTCAGCTGGCTGGCTAAGAGTGTGACCAATCACAGGGTTTATAGTTATAAAGAGAATTCTGGGATTATGGCTATGTTTCACTATCAGCTGCGAGTCCATTGATAAGTGGGCATCAGAGTTTAAAAGAAGCAAGGGAATCAGAATCTTTATCCTTCTTCCATTTCCACCCTATTTTTTTTTTCTTCATTTAACCATGGTAGTTACCATGGTAATAATCAGGATTAATCTAACATTCTGTGATGATAAAAAAACATCAATATTGTTGGTCATAATAAAATCCTGGCAGATAAAAGACTTATTATCAAGGGAGCTTACATTAAGTAAAGACACAAAAGAGCTGCAGGGGGCTCCAACAATTAAAACCTCAGGTTGCTCATTTTCAGGGTTTTCACTGTACACGGAAAACAGACTGGTTGGATGCATCTGAGCTGAGTGACTGACCACCTGAGCTGATGTTTGCAGGGGGGCACAGGTGGTTGTGGCAAAGAAGTCACTGGAGCTGATATAGGAACAGGTTGCCAGGTACCAGCTGTGATAAATGGGAATGTCTGGACCCTGGGCATCCAGCCAAGGTGGATGGCATGCCTATGGCAGAGCTGGTGGGTGAGGTGCACTTTCTGGTAGTAGACGGCACACGGCAAGCAGAAGGTGGAATGGAGAAGAGCAGAGGATATGGGAGTAGCTCCGACAGGAAAGACAAAGTTTGACAGTGGGATAGCCCCATCGCTGCCGCCACCGAACAGGTCGTAGAGGGGAAGTCACCAGTGGAAAATGGTGTATGGAGAAAAAGACTAATTTCAGTGTAGGACATATGGGATTACAAGCATAACAGTCATCAAATTTCACAATCCACTTATTCATTATTGTTTTTCAAAGGGCAGGTGGGCTATGAATCCAAGACAGTAGTAGAGTACACTTAGAAAAATAAGGCTGGGACACAAAGGTGCTTGTGTTGCCTGCAGGTCAGGCTTTCCTAATAAAGCATAAATCTGCTGAGGCATGAATGAGTTAGTAGGGGCTGGATGAGATGGCAGCACCATGGAGACCATTCATTGTTGTTGTGGCCATAGGGATCTCTATAGAGTATAATCACATTTAAGATTTTGCAGCATTTCACATGTCATGGTAGAGATGCAAGGGTCAAGTGACAATAAATAATTTTTTATCCCACCATCCTGATCTCAAGGAAGAGAGTCTGTCAGCGGGACCACGACTGGATTAATTTGCAAATGAGACCAGAGCACCCTAGAAATTAAATGAATGAATTGAAATGTGAATGTGAGGAAAAAGCAGCAATGGTTTGTCAGCACCTTGTCCTCTTTCACCCCCTCATCTCCCCAAGCCTCCTCTGTTATACGTGGTGTGCATCCAAGCAGAAAATGAAGAAGAACTCTGTTCAGCAATGGTCAGCACTGTTTGGTTCACCATTCCTACTGCAGCAGATAATGACAAGTCTATAATTAGGTGCAAGACTTTTCCACTATTGTACCATTCATCTATCCATTAATCTTTTGTCAGTATAGTATTGGACGAGGTCAAGGAAAAATGTATTATACCCAACAGTGAAAACTCTAGGCCTAAAAGTAATGATTATTTTCATTATAAAATGATCTGTCAGGTATATTTTTCAGTTCATTAATTAATTGCAACATAAAATGTTGAAAATTTGCATTACTACTACTAACTACTGTTTGTTTCAACACTCAAACTGTGTTACACGCTGGTGATCCACTAGAATTAGTGCTCTAAGATTATACGCCTCTACCAACCAATCATGTTGCAGTTTACATCCATGTCTATCCAGACTCATAATATATGTAGTGAAAATGTTGAAGGAACTTAAACATTAAGTGTATTATTTTCGTCACAATAACCATATGAATTCTTAAGTTATGGCCACAAATGTGTTTTGTGACCTTGACCTCTGACCACAAAATTTTAAATCAGTTCATCCACAAGCGCGAGCGGATGTTTGTGCCAGATGTAATGAAATTCCCTTCAGGCATTCTTGATATATCATGTTCACAAGAATGGAACAGACGTGAGGTCACAGTGATCTTGACCTTTGATCTTCGACCGACAGAATCTAATCACAACCTGAAAACATAGTGCCTTCGGCCACTGTTGTCACCAGTGCAGAGTCATAAAAACAAGCAACACACACAATTCCTTCCACTGCAGTAAGGTCAACTGAGGTAAAGTGCACGTCAGACTGTTGCTTAGGATTGTGAACACTGCAAATACAAAAGTATTTTTGAATCTTTTGGTTTTAGAGCTTTGAACTGCATGACAGATGGGAGCCTGGGAAATTCACAGTTCAACGAGTGGGAACAGAGTGAGACTAGACGGGACCTTTCATAATAACTGAGACGTGTATAGTGTAGGTAGGCGAAGCCGAGGTTCCCCAATAAGCTCACTGGTCAATCTAACAATCTGATTTTAAGCATTTCTCCTTTTGATGGACAAAGTTTCCAATCCATGTAGCAAACAACAAAACATATCTGGTCAGGTCTCTGCTTACACTCTTTTCTCCCTACAACTACAATCCCAAGATGCTCCCTGGCCAAATAAATAAAGACCCCCAGGCAGGTCACAGGTATACCTCTGTGTACACCTACCAATGGGTGTACTCACTTGGTATCTTCCCACCTCAACTGGCTCCAGTTTTAAACCTAAAGTTTAGGATCAATTAGTTAATTCACAGAGAGCGAGTTCCACCTCCCTAAGGGACACTGTGATGCGATCCTTACACATACCGCTACATTTCACCACAAGTCAATCACCCGTCTTCAAAGAAACAGCGACACGTGACCAATATATGACCCTTTCTAGAGTCAGTGCTAAGTTCACCAAGTCTTCATTCTCCAATTGGCACAACATCACAAGGGAGTCCCACAGCATTAAAGCAGATACGCACCACTTGTCTGAGGTAGTGAGGAAATGATTACACTTTTCTGTAATATGGCATTAGGCTCAAAGAAAAGTGCAGATACCATAACATCAAAATAAGCCATGTATTTAACTCAACAGTCAACTGTTGACACCGTTACCTACTAACTAAATTGGTAACCATATTGATTGTGTGACGAGATGCATCAGGATCTGTCTAATTCAGCTCAAAAGGGCAACAATGATTGATTGCATCTCTGTAATTAACCAGAGAAGGGGATGTATCATTTAACATTACTACATACTGTAAATTACAAGGTAATCAAGACAATTTTCTGATCAAAGAATTAAGTGTACTTAAAAAAAAGAAATAAAAAAAAAATTAAATATACTTTTTCCTGTTCTAAACACCTGCAAATTGCATATTAATTCTAATACTAATTAAAGCTGCAACCACCCCTACACCTCAGGGGTGCTGCCTGGAGGCCACTAGATGCCGCCAACATGCATTATGTTCATTTATATCAAGTGTAAACCGGTCATTGAAAATGCCATGCAAATCAAATGATGACTGTTACCCAAGGGTTACTTCCTAGTTTCAGTAGGCAGCGCTATAACTGACTTTATATTACCATGCAGATGTTTTCAAATCTGGGACTGTCATCAAACATGTTAAGGTGCAGGGGCAGTTCGGACAATGTGTGTGGGAGTTGCATCAGAATTCGTTGCACCGCCACAAGCAGGTCCTCCCATGTAAACTCAAAAGCTTCACAATTCAGCATTGCATAGGTCTTAAGATTAGACTGACCATATATAGTTATAGTTGTTATAGTATGACATGGTTAGATAAAAAATGGCTCTAAAAGTAAATTCAAAATGGCTGACTTCCTGTTGTGTTTAGGGTATGGGTGTAAGAGGCTTTTTTGTACGTCTTGGCATGTTGCATGTGCCCACTGATTTTGGTACATGTGAAACATGGGGGTTGCCTCATTGAAATTTTGGAGGGAGTGCTATTGAGCCATTTTGCCACACCCATGTCCAAGACCCATAAAACATGAACATTTTCACCAGGCCTGACACGTGTGCAAAGTTTAATTAGTCCTTGGGTATGTTTAAGCCCTCAAAATGGTGATTCATTTCAGTTGAGGATAATAAACAAGTTTCAATGTAGGATCCTCACACCAGTCGGTGGTCTGGCCTTAATTTAATATAAAATACCCGGTTTCCCACCATCAAAAGACTAAAATTGAACCATAACAGCTCAAAGATGCCGTCACTAAACAGACGTTAGGAATGCAGTTTTTTCAGTACTGCTATACTGTATGTGACTGTTTATGGTTTTATATGCAAGCCTATTTGTTCCTGTCCCCATCCTCTCTGATGTGGTGCTGTTCTTTCTGGTACAAATTTGCAGAAAATTATCCTGCATTGCACAGGAGTTTATGCCTATAGGATTCCGCCTTAGTGGCAAACATTGTGCTTAGAAAAGGTACAATTTTGCTCTTGGCATGCAGGTCACATTCCTCACTACATCACCCACTGTGACGTCCGTACTTGTTTCTATTATATGCCCAACTGATGCTTTGTGGCAGAGCATGCCTTCAAGCTGTAATTTTTCAATAGATGTCAGTCAGGCTGGCTTTTATTATGTAATATGGTGTTAATAAATTGCATTTCCCTTAAGCATGACTGTGCAATTTATTTGCATTTTGTATGCCAAGAGCATGTGCGTGTGTGCGTGTGTGTGTGTGTGTGTGTGTGTGTGTGTGTGTGTGTGTGTGTGCATGCTTGTTTTATAATGGGTACCTTAACAATGTTAAGAAGTCCTTCAATTGTGTGCTCATGCACAAATGAAATAGATTAAGAAAACGATGAGGAAGACAGTCACGCCAGCACCTGTTACGCTCTTGATCTTGGTTTTGTAACACCTCTTATCAATATAACAAAGAATGTCAGTGGGGAAAAAATGCAATTGAAAGAAAAGGAAAAAAAAGCCATAAAACATGATTTTGGAGGTAAAACTGTGTTTCTACCTGAGAGGAAATAATGAGTTTGTTTTCAATCAGAAGAAAGTCCCACATTGTCCTGGACTTCCTTTCCTTATTCCTCTCCATTCCTCTTGGTCAAACATACACAGAAGGACTTGTGTTTCTGCAGGGCAAGAAATCCTATTACTTTTGAAACCACCTCAGTGGCACCAAATGATAGTCCAGCTGGGTGCCTGATTGCTCTGACAACTGGCACTGACACAGAGGCAGCTAGTCATTCTACTGTATGTGTCATTGAAACTTTTCCTTTGGGGCTGGAGACCATGTTTCTGCACTACATCAGGCAGTTTCTTTCATACATTTATAATTTCTCCCAAAGTACTGATATTCAAGAAGTTGCTGTTCACAAGGCAGGGATTGTGAAATATCAAGCACTAGCATATTATAGAGAAAGCAAGCTTGATTTTGATGTTCATAAAGAATATTATATCTCAGATTAAGAATAAAAATGTGACATTTTGAGACAAAATGTTACTGTGCTATAATTAAATCCAAGAGGTCAATTGAAAATAGCAGAATATTAATTAATCATTGAGATTTTAGCAGCAACAGAAAGGACATTTGTTTTAATTTAATTTCTCTAAAGGATAACAACATCTATAAGATAACAAGAGTAGGATAATTGTTTTTGAATAAAGGCAAAGGTTATCTGTAACTACCTTTTATAATTGATGCAAACACAAGCTGCTCTCAATTTATAGACAGGGCAAATTAAGGACAGGCCACACAAGAGTAATAGTTTGGGCTGCACACAACTATCCATCTATGTCCTTTTCATTTTTTTCTCATTACCAATGTCTCCTTCCACTGATATCTATTCATCTCCCTCTACTTCTCCATCTGCCATTGCTTTCCTGTTAGAGCAACACTGTGCAGGTCCAGCTCAGCCAGACTCAGCCTGAAGGGCAGGGGACTGCATGGCCACCTTGACAAAGTGCATCTGCCCACTTCCTAATGACTCCTCCGCCACAGGGAGACTCAAGGGGAGAAAAGATGAGAGGGGAAGAGGAAGTGCACCTGTAAGTCTGTTAGGACAGTGGATTTTGTAAAGTATAAACAGTTGTTTCTACCCTATCAAGTGTGAGTGGGTTGGCTATGTATTTAAAAAGAAAAATGGTACAGGCCCTCTGGGGGCATCTACATATTGAATCTGAAGATACTCTCAGAAACTGCAGCTTTTTCTGCCCTTTTCAAGCTCTCTTATAATGGATGTCTTATCCAATTTCTTTTTTAGTTAGTAATTATCCCTTCATATCTGTCTCTCTCACACACACACTCACACAAGATAACCATCAATGTAGCAAAGTAGCAAAGTATATAACTGCATAACACTATTCAAGAGCATCATTAGTGCTTTTACGTTCAAAGTTTACTCCTCAATGTCGATCTACATATGGGGAAGATATGTCAAATCTACATCTTCTAATGAACACAGGCATTTGGGAGGCATGAGGCTGCATCCCATTCATTCTAACCAATACCATAACATTGATCGAGAATCAAGATAGCCCTAAGGAAGCCTTTCCTGCTCAATAGCATGTGTACTTCCATCTGAGTCTCCCCAACATTTTGTCAATACTTCTCCAGTTCCTGCACTTTGTGAGAAGCTCTCTCTGCAGGCAATCTCCATGAGGATCAATTAGGCATCAGAACACAGAATGGCAACTGTCACATGCAGTGAATCCTGATAGGTCTGTTTAAGAGGCTGTGTGGTTGGTGGTCTTATCATGATGGAGCCCAGTAACAAGCTAGGTCCATTAATTTCCCCTTGGCTGGTTTTAATTATTTAGGAGCCTGGTACTGATTACTGTAAATGCACACATACATACACACACACCCTCTGCCTCAAATCCACAGCAGCTGGAAAATTATTTTCCCAATTAAGCTGTTGTTTGCTGAGTAAACATATCCCAGTGCACCAAAGCCAAAGAGTTCCTCCTCAGCATCGTTTGATATGCAAACTGGCCACCAATCTCCAATTTGCTACCACTGTAATTGTAAACATTAGCTAAGAGGAGTTTACATATGGTAACACTCCTGATCCTCCCAGCTGCCATAAGTCTTGTCAGGCTCATATTAAATCCATGTCTGCTTGGTTGTCTGTATTGGAACCTTAAAATACATTTCAATCACTTTGCACCATTGTCTCTCACTTGGTCCAACTTTGTAACATTTTATCGTGACTGAAGGATTTTCTCTCTCAGCCCTCTTTTGTAACAAGTACACTGTCTCATATGCAAGTATTGCTCCCACTTCATTCAACAAACGGTACCTAACATACACTTCAACACATCACTACAGTATGTTGGACACATGTCAGACCTCTGGCTCTGCAGAAAACTGCAGGTATGAGGCCTTTGATCAAGGTAAGGTGTCTCACTTCTCTCTGTCTGTTGTTTAGTTCCTGTCACCAAACTTTGATTTATTCTCCTCAGTGAGTAAGACACAGCTGAAGCAGAAAGGCTTCATTCACAACTGAGGATTAAATCGGTACAGAGCCAGAGTGGTCCAATTTTTGTGTTTTGCAAAGTAACAGTAAAGACAGAGTATGTTTTTGTTAGAGGAACACTTCTGCAATTTTCAACCACATCTTTATGTATTAGTTGGAAAAGCTGGTTCTCCATTAAGCCTAATGTTTTTGTGCATTGCTGTTCCCAGATTGACTATACTTCTGCCGTCCCTCTGACATCAGTAGACAGTGGGAGAACTCAAACAGGACCTTAACTGAAATAAGTTTAATTTCCTTCTCACCGCCTAAAAGGAAACCAGTGACATCTCTGGCTCTTGGCATTGAGGACTGCATTTTAATCAACCAAAATGACTTTCCAGAGTGTCACTGGAGAATTACATTGTCAAGTCATAGTGCTTATGTGAGCCACCACTGAGGAACAGAAACAAAATGAGGCAGGGGTTGAGCCTGCCACTGCTTTCACTGGACCGCAGCAATTGCCAGCTGAGACAGCAGAGTATTGAGCCACTGAAGGTTACCAGTGGTAGACAACAGTAACAAATGTCCAAAAGGGCTTTTGTTTTGTGTTGGATTCCGAACACTGCACATTTCTCCAGAGGGACTGCAGCTATGAAATGGCACTCAAAGACAAACTGAATTAAACAATCAACAAACAATCATGAACACAGGCAACTACTACTGAGTACCTCTGTAACCAAATATACTGTGTATTTTATTATATTCACACACACATCCATCCATCCATCCATCCATCCATCCATCCATCCATCTATAGATATATCTATATATACATACACACACACACACACACACACACACACACACACACACACACACACACACACACACACACACACACACACACACACACACACCGGCCACTTTATTAGGTACACCTGTTCAACTGCTGGTTCTATCTAATATCTAACAGGCAAATTACATGGCAGCAACTCAATGCATTTAGGCATGTAGACATGGTCAAGATGACCTGCTGAAGTTCAAACCGAGCATCAGAATGGGGAAGAAAGGTGATTTAAGTGACTTTGAACATGGTATGGTTGTTGGTGCCAGACAGGCTGGTTATTTCAGAAACTGCTGATCTACTGGATTTTCACACACAACCATCTAAAAACAGTTTATATAGAATGGTCCAAAAAAGATGGGTAACGTGCCATGTCACAAAGCTCAAATCATCTCAACCTGGTTTCTTGAACATGACGAGTTCACTATACTCAAATGGCCTCCACAGTTACCAGATCTCATCCAATAGAGCACCTTTGGGGTGTGGTAGAACAGGAGAATTGCATCATGGATGTGAAACCAACAAATCTGCAGCAACTGTGTGATGCTATCATGTCAATATGGACCAAAACCTCTGAGAAATGTTTCCAGCACCTTGTTGAATTTATGCCACGAAGAATTAAGGCAGTTCTGAAGACAAAAGATTTTATTACAAAGTGTTAAACATCTATATATGATGTGTATTGTACTAGTACAGACAATACTGTTTGTGTGTATATTTGTCAAGCTATACTAAACATGTCTTTATTTAGGCCCATTTAAGTAGACAGCCACTGGTATAAACTCTACATAATTGGGATCAAACTTTCCTGTCTGTGTTTAATCATTTTAATTAAAGTTAAAAAGGGGAAAACTTACTCAACTATATTGTCCTAATTGGCGAATGAAAATATACTCATTAATTAAAAATACAAATTTGTGGCAGATTGTAAGAGACTAATTTGCTCAAGTACTACTCTGTCAATGTGCATTTGGCATTTTTTCATTTGAAATGTGCTATAACCTGCAATCTGCAGACTCTGCAGGGCTTCTCTTTTCCCAAACTGAACCCAGATGAAAATTCATCCTCAATCCATTCGTGTTTCTTTATAGACAAGCATTTATCTGGGAGGTGCCTGTGGTGTTTCAAACAAAGACTCAGAAAAATCCATTGGCAAGTGGCACTGGCATAAAAGTGGTACTACTATTGTTCTGGGTTTTGTTATTCCTCATGTTAGCCTGGAACTAACAAATTCATTCACATGGGTGGTTCAAAGAGAAAAATACTGTAAAGGCTTGTTTCAAAATAGAATCAATCAGACTAGTACTCCTGTATACTTTATTTTTCTTTTATTGTTTTAGCATTAATTATTTTCAAAAGTACCTATCCACTGTGCTCTGACACAGTAAAAGCTAATGTTGATATTTAACAGAGATAATGTATTGAGACTTTTTTCACTGAAGAGAAAGTGATGAGTTTGTGCTTCATTCAGGGTGCCTCAGGGACCCCTTCAAAGCAGAGAAGAGGGTCTCAGGCAGCTTAATGGCACTAAGGTCTGTGAAAAGCATGAATGATGGGACAAAAGATGAGGAATCATAGGGAGGTCAAAGCAGACCATATATCATATGTCATCTAATTAACCTTAGCTGTCTGATTGTAGTTGTACAAGCAGAATGTACAGTACACAGATCCAGGCCATTTCCAGAAAAGAGTGTGATCAAGTATAACAGAAAAAAATGTTGGGAACCTTCCATCAACTCCAATATACTGTATTATATGTGGACTTGCATATAAAATGATTCATAATACATGAGCTGATCATTTCTCCCTCTCAGTGTGAGCGTCACACTGCAGCAACAGTACTGAGATTATGCCTTGTTCATACACAGCAGCTGGATCAGAGTCTTTCACCACACACTGTGGGAGTTAGTTATTGTTCCACTGGGAAATAAAGTCTAATTGATAATTATAAAGAGGGCAGACGGGACTAGGCCCACACATTCTTCCACCACTACATAAAATGTGCACAGCATGCTAAATACTGTACCAATATTTATGCATATTGCAAAATATGCTCTATCTGGTCAAATGATACTTCAATCAATAGCAGATGGAAAACAATATGGGCAACATTTGCAAAACTATTATTGTGAGAGCACTTGAGAAGATATGAATGTTGCATGGTAATAAAGAATTATTGTACTGTGTACTAAGAATGATTGGCTTTTCACACCGTGGATGATAGAGTTTCCAGGTTCACTGATTTTTAACTTAATGAAATGGCTAGCTAGTTCCTTGTGGCACTCTGCTGGCCACATCTTTTCATTGATTGTTTGCAAGGCACCAGCTGCTTCACTTAAATGAGGCTGGCAGAAGGCAGTGGTGGCACTTCAAGTGGAAATTTAAGTGACAGAATATTATCAGGATTTATGCCAAACATTCTACTACTGTACATACTGAGGTTCAATGCTGCTAAAACTTCCAAAGGCAGCTTTTCAAAAGGCCCACTGTTAAACCAGCTGGTGCATAGTGTCTGAGAGATGCCTGTGAATAATGATTGACTGAATATCTCCACATCATAAGACTAATTTAATACCCAACCATGATTTATTCTTTCCTACACAAGAGCTGACACAAAGTCATACTATAACTAGAATTACCACCTCGCCAACCAGTCAAGTTGCACTTCACTTCCCAGTCTGTCCAGTCTCATAATATATGTAGTGAAGACTAAAAATGACTTAAATAAAAAAAAAGGGTATTAAGTGTATTTTGTCTTAATTAGCATATGAATTGTTGAATTTCCACAAATGTTTGAGGTCAGTGACCTTTGACTACCAAAATCGAATCAGTTCATTTGCAAGTCCAAGTGAACATTTGTGCAAAACATGAAGAAATTCCCTTGAGGTGTTCCTAAGATATCACAACAAGAATGGGATGGACAGACAGGCGGACAACCCGAAAACATAATGCCTCCGGCCACGGCTGTCGTCGGTGCAGAGGCATAAAAATAACACTCATTAATAACGGTGCCAATTATGTTATTTTTTCTTATCACACAATGAATGTAAGAAAAAAGAATTCTATATGGTCCAAAGGGTGTGAAAACAGTAGTACAAGTAACAGGAGTACAACAACATTATTATTATTATTATCAGCTCTGAAGTTTTGAATATAACAGTTAGGGTTACAAGACATTTTTTGTATATGAAAGATAAAGACAAAGATAAAAAGCAAGTTAAAGAGGAAGACAGAGAGGTAGGGATGGACAAAGGGTTAGTCACTATGCGAGTCTGCATGCCATTTATCACCACTGAAATCCTAATTTGTGTAAATTCATTTCAGTATTTGTCGAACATTGTATATGACAAAGCTTGAAGGGCTGCGTTATACTCTCAGAAAATAAATGTATCAATATCACAATTGCAAAAAAACTCCACTGAGGCTGCATCGGCTGCTTTGTAGCCACCAGGGGACAGAACGACAAATCTACACGAACAGTGCTCCTATAGTATCTGTTCATCAAATACGTATGGCTAATGTGTTGGTAAACAACTTCCTTCTCTTAAATCCAGCAGACAAAGCAACATTAGCATCCCACTGGAGACCGCTTTCTTCTGAAACAAAGAAATATATGCAGGTGACTTTAGTTTGTTCCACATTATTCACTATAGCAGTCGACTTTATACTGGCTTTTGAGCTGGGCATGTAAAGTGTGTAAGTGTAAATCTGGCTCGTGTGTATGTTTATGTGAGGTTGGGGGTTTGTGAAAACTCTGTGGACCAACGGACCAAAACAATGAGGTTAAACCAGCAAAGACACGTTTTGATTCTCAGTGGGTTCAGCAGAATAAGCTTCATAGGACCAAGTCCTCTGTTAAATATTAATCCAGGATGTTTTTGTGGTAAATTATGCTCGCCATTATTAGAAAAAGTAAATAATGTCAAGAATGCTAACACACATCTCTTTTCAATTAGAGCAGTCCCATTTCACATCAGCTTAACCTGTTATAAGCAATACAATATTACAGGTGGTTTACTGTTCCACATTCTGCTGGCTACTTTGTCCTTAAACAGTACATTGAGACTTCAGGATGCACAACTCACAGACAGATGGTCAATATGGTTACATGCAGTGAAAGACTGGTCCTACCAAAGATTTCTCTAAGGGTTTTTACTTATGTGCAGGGAGACTGCAGTTATCAGATTAATCGTACTATTTATATTTCTTAGCATTCTATTTCATTTAGTGGTGTTGTATTATTTTACAGGGTGACTTGTGGTTTTATAAACAAATTAGTTTCTGGGTATTAATACTTTATGGACAGAAGTAAGTGCCACAGTGGGAGGAGTGAGAGAAGTGAGTGACTGAGGTATGATGGGGGTGTGAATATGAAGAAGGGAGTGATGGGACGCTTTTTTTAATGGGGATCAATTAATGTTGGTTATGAGAACTGAATGAGGAGTGATTTGAGTATGGATGGTTGGGGGATGAGTGCGTAGAGATTGATATGATGGAAAAAAGGTTTAAAAAAAATTATATTGTATATTTATATTCTATATCTTGAGAAGAAAGACATCTTTATTTTAATATTTGTGAATTTTTTTTCCCCAAAAAACTAAGTTGAGAAAAGGTTTTAACAATACAGAGCTTATCACAGGTTGTAAACGAGAGCCAATTCTCAAAAGTGAAATTATCCAACTGAAGTACCTGTACTCTAAAGCTGCATTGAAGTACATCAGAAATTATATGTAGATTTTTTTTTTTTTTAATAGATCAAGAGAAAGAAGTTAAAGACAGAGCGAGAATAACCTTTAAAAGGCAGGAAGTATTGTACAAAAAGACTGGAGTCTTCTTTTCAACTCAAATATCTAAAAATAAGAATAGCACACCTACAAGTTTCTTTGTAGATGTTTGAAAATTAAAAAGACAAAGATCAAAATCGGTGACGAAAACAAATGTAAAAAAAAAAAAAAAAAACAAATGCTGTGATTTTGTAATAATAAATTTACATTTTAATGCTGAAACAGGGCAAATAATCTCAACACAGCTCATCTTGGTCCTTCCTTTCAAGTAAGGGTGGTCAGTATAGTTTTGGATGAACCCTCAAGAACTCTCCAACTTTTTGCCTTTGAAGGTGACAGCTGTGTGTTTCAGACCTCAGCTCTCCTTTGCTCTCTGACTAACTGTGACACTGACAGGAGGTTTTCTCATGAAAGAAAATGGCATCATCTCTAAGGGCTTTCTCAGCCCTTGAAGAGCCATTTCCACCGAGTTAGACATGTCAGTGCTGAAGATCACCCAGTGAGTTGAAAAGGAGGGTAAAAGCCCATTGGGTGCCATGCATCGAGGTGAGGACAGGGATGGGGATGTGGTGAGGCAACTGCAACAAACTATCTCACATTCCCCTGGAAACAGGTCTGCGAAGTATGTGCCTGAGGCTTCTGTGGGAAATAGAGACTCAACATTGGCACTACAAAAGGCTCCATGAATGGTCTGTTGCGGCCACGAGGACAGAGGGGAGGAGGCCTGGAGCAGTATCAGGGGACAAAATTAATTAATCCTTGCTGGGAGAGTCAAACATTGGAGCTGCTGCATAAAAACAACATGTTTCAAATGTCTGCCTGTGATGACAGGTGGGCAGGTCTGTGTAGGAGTTATGAGCCTCAGACATCACAGACAAAGAAAGAGTGAGCTGCCGAGAGTGACATGAAGAAAAAGACAGAACCAGAGAGCTGAAGACATGACATCGTGACTCACATTGCTGTCTCACCCGCATATCAGTTCCTGAAAATAAGGGAGGAAATGGAAGAGGTAAAGAAATAAAAACAAAGACTGATGCGAAATAAGTGAGAACCAAGGTTGATTTTTGATTCTGCCTCTTTGTTCTAATTTTACAGGGAGCTTTGTGTTGTTCAGCTGAAATTTCTCACACCAAATTAAATGAATGTAACAAAGAAAAAGGGAATACTAAAAGAAACACAAAGAAAATGTGTGAGCAGATTTATGGAGCCAGATTCGATTTTGAAAGTCTACTAAGGCCAGAATTAATTTATTTCAATTCAATTCTTGATGATTCAGTTACATTTAACCTGGTAGCTTAAATTTCTTCTTCATTCAACAACTGATGTTTCCTTGAATATAAAACTGTAAAGTGCACATTATAGTCTAAAATGTAAACAGATTTTTCAATCAAAACTTTTGATCAGATGGCAGATGCAAAACAACCAAAACAATACATCAACTATATATATATATACTATCCCATACAGCTACACAAGCACAGACTTCCACTTTAATGATCACTTTGAGCACAGACAAGGCAGAAAATGATCTGCTCACTGACTCATCTGCACCGTTTGTGCTGCCAAGACCTCAGCCTGATACCTGAAGACAGCTGCTAGCTACCGTTAGCTCCCCAGCAGGGACACACTGAATAAAGTAGAATCCACAACCTGTTCAGTCGACTTCCACAGCTTCACATCTCATAGCCAGAGATAACATATCTCCAACAAACACCAGAGCTAAGATCAGTCTATTCCTCTTGTAGATGCGATCTTTAGATGCACTACAACCACAGACAGCCAACCATCCTGAGTCACCTCTTTATGGAAATCTAGTCATTACAGCATGCTTAAAGTGGACATTTTACACATCATGCAGTCCTAGCTGAAGCACTTATAACAAGTAACCACTGCACACACGTTTACTGCATGTGAGAAAAGGTGCAAATACAAAGATTGACATTGGGATTTTGAGAATCATTAGAGATTATTCAAATAAAAATTGCAATTAATTGGAAAAACACAATTCTTATCCAGAGCTACCATCTCAACAAAACTGAAGACAGTCACAGTATTTCACCCACTCTTGCTGTTCTCTTTAAATCTGCCACATTGCCACATTTAATTCCTTTTCACAGACCTAGTGCACATACAATATAGGGATACAACTGACATTATGGCGCTTAAGGCACTGATGCTAAAATTCTCTCAAGTTGTTTTTCCCCCAGAAAATCTACTGTCAGCCCAAAACTGATGATGTGTGGGTGGCAACTTCTATGCACTGTAGTTAATGGCCTGTAGTTCTCTTTCTCACTTCAAGTACCTTTATCAAGCCAAGTCTCCCTTGGGAGACTATCATGGACAACAGACATGTAAGTATATGGCTCTGAACACAGGCAGCAGGCTGTGCAGGCTTCAGTGAAAGTTGAAATTTGGTTTTCTGAATAAGCGAATGTGTCACTTTTTGGCTGGACCGCAATGGCAGGACCAGCCCTATAAAACAGGTCTGTTGCTGACAGACTAGTCAAGCTACACCATTACTCAACCGCATGACTAATTGGTTGGCCAGCCGAGTGTTAGAGTTTCCCCATTGGTCATTGCTCATTCAAAATGATTTGGCCCAAACAAGTGTGTTGCCAATGTAGCACCTTTGTTGCTAGATTAACAGACTTTTCAGACTCCTTTAGCCACAAATCTAGCAACTTTTTGGACAAACCTTAGCTACTTTCCATAGAAGACAGTCGCCAGTATTATCCTGCAAGTGCAAGATTGGGCTTTAATCACAGCCCAGCCACTGTCTTTAACTCATGTGTATGGTGATTTTGTCAGACGACATCATGGTTATAAAAATCACGATTTTAGCAGCAGCAGCACAGCAGCTTGGAAATGACAGCTGGTTAACATGTAGTCTAAATGGGCTGCATTTCAGTCACTATTTAATACTTGTTCTGATGCCTGACAAAAGAAAACATGTAAATGAGAACAGCTTTATTGTGAATTCAGTATTAAAATACTGGATATGTGAGAACAGAGAGTAAGAGAAAGGCAAACAGACAAAGGGCTGAAACTGGCTAACACTAGGCAGAATGCAAAAAGCCTACAACACAGTCCAGCTATATACTGCTTTTGACCTGGTATTGTTCTATTACAGTTCTCAATTTTATTTTGACCTTTTTTTTTTCTTTGCTCTCTAACTTATTAAAACTTTGCATAAAACACACTCATATCATTGTGGTTATGAACTACTGGTTTGTTTGGATTTGCTTTGTAATTTTCAGATTATTAAAAGGAAAGGTTCCTCAATGCTTTAAAAACCTTCAATAAAATGCCCTCGAAACTTTTTCATCTGCACGTTCAATACATGGAACCGAGGCTCCAACTACAAAAACCTTAAAACTTACAAATTTATGCTTGTTGCCAATTAAACAAATATGAAATGTGCTGTGCAATATGAGACAAGAATGTCTCCGCATGTCTCATGCTTATCTGTAAAATCTCCACAAATCATAAGTGACAAGTGAAGTGGTAGATACTTAATGGAATCATTTGATAGAACATTAACTTCACACATGTGGTTCCATCAAAGCACAGACACGGGATACGTAACTCTTCCATGTCGAGGCTATGGATGATAAGCCCTCAAAGCTGCAGTCATTCTCTGCAGAGGCTTATATACAGCTTCGGGGCACAAGCATTACAAAAATGTATCAGGAAGATGTAGATCCAAAGAAGCATGGCATCAATGGAAAATAATATGAGTTGGTGATAATAAAAAAAAAATAATAATAAAAAAAAAATCATGTTCCCCAAATACTTCAAAACATTAAGTGTGAAAAGATAAGTGTGGAGTGTGCTTCATTGCATGTGAGCACACAAAGATGGCTGCTATGAGTCTAAGCAAGAATACAAAAGCAATTGACAGGTCAAAAAGAAATTCTGTACCGTAGCACAACAAGGACAAAACCCAGTCAAGCTGACACTTGCCTGGACATATCAAGTTCATGGCAACACAGCTAAATGGCAGAACTTGACAATGTGGTAAAAAACTAATGTCATTACATTAGATTTCAACCGATTTAAATACATTTCACAACTAAAGATTTTAAAGCATTATAAATTTCAAAGATTTAGACAAAAAAATAACTAAAATATATTGTGTTATTACAAATGGCAAGCAAACCATTCATTATATTGAAATGTTGAGATTATGAATGTAAGAGAACATGTACAAGGACTTGCGTAGGCAGATAGTTCATGCACACAGTAAAAGTCTATACAAAATCTGGCTTCTGTAACAGTAGCACCTACTCTGTATTCATGTAGTATTATTAATATTATCAAATAAACATCACAGAGTTTCTTTTGGGCTCCCTACAGGGTAGGAGTTGTAGAAAAGGGTGTGGACTCAACACAGTCAGTAGGACTAAAGGGTACCGCATTACCCTTTAGTCCCGCTGACTGTTAAGACATAACATCTTAATATTTCGATAACAGCAAAAAAGGGTTTCGAACTGTCAGAAAATAAACAATTGAATAAAAAAATGAATGTGATTAGTGAGTTAAAACAGCTCTCCTGGCTTTATAAAATCACTAGATGTAGAATCATCAGTATTAACGTGAATCTGAGGTGACGTGAATCAGTCTGTGAGCTCAACAAAAGAAAAAAAAATCATTGCAATTAAAGTCAAATCAGAAAAGAGTCTTGCAAAAGCCCAGAATATTGTCTGTATTGTACTGACTTGGTTTGATAGAAGTTTCAAGAGTAGTCAGTGGCAGACCCCCACTGCCTGACTGGGTTTTAAGTCTTGAGAAGAAGACAGCAACGTGTCGGCTTTTCTCTATGAGCTGTCTTCCATATCAGACACTATGCACTCATACAATATATTATTTATTTATTTATTTCTCTCTCTCTCTCTCTCTCTCTCTCTCTCTCTCTCTCTCTCTCTCTCTCTCTCTCTCTCTCTCTCTCCCTCTCTCACACACACACATTACTTCAGGGTTTTTCACTTCAGGAGTGTTAAAAAAACCATCAAAGTGCTGTGAAGTCAGCTGTGAATCAATAATTTGCACAGACTAATTGTGTGTCTACTTGCTTGTTTTTAATTGTTATTTAGAGTATGATGCAGAATTACAGTAGTTCCAATGCCTTATATGATCATTACTGTTACTTAAATCTAATAACAACAACAACAACAACAACAACAACAACAACTTGCCCTTAAATCTTGTTTGAATAGTCATGGAACCCAGGGGATAATGTATAATTATTTTTGTTGATGCCCCCTGCACTTCAATCTAATGGTCATCAGGTCAAACTTTCACCTTTACCAACCTTTGGTCCATTTCCACCAATTTTGTTGCACTACGAACAACTAAGGGTGGTGATATTCTGCTTAACACCCTACTCCTTTTTGACCCACAACCTTCAAAAACTAACGTGTGATGAAACCACAGGAAAAATACACCGGGGAGCAGAGCGGGGCATGATACAAACTATTTGTTTGCAAGAAATATCAAATTCTGGATGGGGAAGAAATGACTGAAAAGGAAAGAGAAAAAAGGGAAAAAGGGTGCAGGTATAGAAACATCCCACAAAGAATTAACTCCCTCCTTGAGGGTCTGGAAACAGTTTAGGTTCAGAGCCAAGTCTATGTCAGCTGGTGGTCAGCCTCCCTCCAGCGGCCTGAAGCATGACCAAAATAAGGGGCAGCGCTGTATCACTGTATGATAACAATACAAAAACAAAACAAAGAAAACACCATCTCCCCAATCCTGCAAACCTATATCACTGGACTAAACAAATAAACCAAACAACTTCCATTTTGGATGCTGCCTGCTTGCTACCTTTTTGTTTTTCCTTCTGTCTAATACATATTAACACTTTCCGTTTTGGACACCATAAAACTTGCTCGCCTCCTCTAACATCCTTAGGGAGTTTTACATTTAGTCCCACTGTTGTCAGGGCAACAAGAATAGCAAAATTACCTGCATGTTGTTTTTCTATGTTGTGGGTAATAGCATGGCTTTTAATATTTAGTTTAGTAACTGTCATCTGAAATTATCATAACAACAAATCTTGTAAATTTGGATACTGATGCCACCTGCAATGACACACACAAACAATGCACGTTCAAAATTGTGAACAAACATGGCATGCAATTACAAAAATACAATGTAATTACTTTGATGATAATGACAACTGAACTGAATGAGACAATACAAATGAATGTGACTGCACAAGCACAGCCATGTACTGTGCCATAGTAATGTATCATGCACTATGGAATTTGTTTGACATCACACACATCCAACAAAATGCCAGCACTTTGACAGCAAATTATGTCCATGCTGAAGCATCAGCTCCCTCATTAATTTTTTTCAGCAGTATCTTCACACAAGATTACACAAACATAAGTTATTTTCTCTAAATGCTCATTATTGGTAAAATGCTTTGAATTCGAGAGCGAATTCCACCAGCAAATGTGTTTTTTAGTTACATTCTTCTACCAAAAATGTTTGATATAGTGTGAGCTAAACGAGATAACAAGTTGACATTTTAATTTCAGCCCATCACTGCCGTCTTGAAGTCTTGTTTCTGTGCAATGCCACATCATTATCAATCACAAAAGAGGAACCACACTGTCATTACATTTATAATTCCATTAAAAGAGCATTGTTCTAGAAAACGATAAAAACAAAACATAACTTCCATTAATTTCTGTAGTAGAACAGCAGTCTGTAACCATGACATGAATCTGATTAAAGGTCATGTTATCAAATTCAAAACTATTTACACAACAGACGTTTTATGCCATTGCAGACTAAAGGGTGCGGAGTAGATTGTCATTATCCGATTGCTGGTATTTAGACATTCATGAGAGTTACACTGCAGTAGATGATTTCGAATATTATTGTGGAAAAAAAAAAAGTTTTCTGGGATTGACATGAAGGAAGTTGATTTTCTTGAAATTTACTTGTAGTTTTTGTCCAGTGAGTCTTCCATTGTTAAAAGCGCTCATGTATTTTAAATTTATACCAACTGTTAAGACTTTCTGTTCACATCCACACATATCTGTTTCTTTCAGATGTTAAGTCTGATTAGTTGGAACTCTTTCATAGCCTTATGAGTAACTGCTACACTCTTGTTGCTTCACTGTCTCTGTACATTTACTGTGACAGGATCATTCCTGGGTATACTACAAAAAGGTGTTAAAATGTGTATTTAAAAACGTGTCCAGCGTGTTGGCTGAGTGAACAATTCAGACACAAGAACATGTTTATGTCTTCACATAAGCTGGTACATGTACACTACCGTCTTGTGGTTTGCTCCATTGTTAGGGGATTTCCTACTGTATCTGCTTGATGCTTATTCAGGACTCAAGCATGGATGACTTTTCATTGTTCTGAAGATTTTTTTCCACCACTCAAAGAATGTACTTCATGCTTTCTTAATTTATTTAGAGAGCATTCTCAAAAATAGCTTCTTCTGCCAAATCTACAGCTATTTACTACTAGAAATGATCCAGTGACCCAATTGTTTGTTGTTTTTTGTTTGTTTTTTTTGTTAGATTTTTTTGTCTGACACAAAATAAGCATTGAAGTAAAACTTGTGTTCCCATTAAAAAGCATGGTGTAGCTCTAGCACTGTTTATATGGATAGATTGTCAAAAAAAAAAAAGTCTCCTGACTTTGGTTTTTGACATTCTTTAGTGGAGCTGCTTGACAATTATTGATCGATTCACATGACATTTGGTAAAGATGTTCATGGTGCTCAGAGGATGAATCCTAATGACTTTGTTTGATGGTGAAAGGGTAATAATCTCTTCTTATGACAGCATTTTAGAAAGCTTGCAATGCAACACTATTTGATGCCTTAACACAAAGTCCTCATCAAAAGTCTAAAGCATTTTCTTTTTAAGAATTGTGAAATATCATTGTCATTATGACCACAGTTTACTGCTTAAAGATAATGATGAATTATATCCCAAGAGACTAATTGACTACAGGCCAAAATGAAAGCAGCCTCTCCTTTAAGCACTATTAAAGAAGATGTGTTAATCACTCGCATTTAAAAAGGGAGCTGATGAAGAGTATGTTCCCCACAAGGCTAATGCATCTCATTTAGCAGAATGGCATTTTTATGGGAGCCTGACAATATTATGGTGAATCGACAGCCCCTGTAGCAATAGGATCAACAACCGCTGTGGGTGGACCAGTGGATCAGAAGACAGATAAACTGCAGCTCAGAAGGTTCACAATGGCTTGGTCCTTGTTTACCTCGGTTTCCATTAAAAGCCAATCCAAAATTCTCAAACTCGCACACAAGAGAGATTTTTTTTAGAGATTGTCATCTCTGCCATAAGAGTACTGCAAATAGCTCTTATTTTTTAGAAAGATGTGTGAATTTCAGATGACGACATCAGGTCCAAGGGTTGATACAGGTATCAGATGATTGGTTTGATTGGAGGCGACGATGAAAAATAAAAGGCATTTAAATTTTGTTTTTTTATGCACTGAGGAAGTCAAAGGGGTCGAGAAACCCTTCATATCACTGCCTCTTAAAAAAGGTTGGTTCTCCACAGTGACTGGGTTTTATTAGTAACAAAATATAAAGGTGCTTGATATAAATTTGACATTAAGTGGGTATTTTATAGACTAAACGATTAATCAACTAATAATGAATTATTATGCAATTGATGCATCAACATGTATCGTTCATTTAAAAAAAACAAAAAAAAAACCTAATGGGTACAGTTTATGGGTGCGGTTTATTTACACAGGCAAGTGCTATGTGTAAGATTTATAGTCTTGCAGTTCTTACATTACTTACTGTCTTCATGACATATCTATTTTATATTTGCTACCTTGTGGCTGCACTGTGATTAAAAACAAAGTTTATTGAAAATGTTGTGATTGTCAAATGAACACATGAAGTGAAATTAAATAGGGTTGCAGCTACAGTCAAATTTATTCCAATTCCAATCTATTAAGTGCCAGTTATAAAAACAAAATAATAAAACCAGAGATATTAAAACAGCCCAGGGGAATACGACATATATATGACAAACATAGCACACACGGCCAACCCCAGCTCAGTACTAGGTCACTTCACTGTTATATAGTCACAGTAGCCATGTGTGGTTTACAGTTCATGGGTAGTAGCACCTCTACAGTGCTGAAACCTAAAAACACAAATTTATTGTTTGATTACTGCTAATGTGAAGTTTTAAAACTGTAGACAATTTTGACAGAAAAAGACCTGCAACAATTAATTGATTCAGAAAATTAAACTTAAAAAGAAAAAAAAAATTATTCAATTCAATAGTAAACTGAATGTATTTGGGTTTTGGATTGTTGGTCAGACAAAACAAGCCACCTGAAGACATATCTTTAGAAACTGGGAAACTGCAACTGACATTTTTCACTTTTTTGGACCGAACAAACAATTAATGGAAAACTAGTCATCAGTTTAATCAATAACGAAAATAATCATAAAAGAGGACAGCTTTGCACTAAAGCACAGCAAATAAGACTGATATAGTTAATCATTTAGTTGTTAAATGTCAGAAATTGTGGAAAATGTCCAAGATGAATTGTTTCTTTTGCCCAAAACCCAAAGATATTTAATTATAATGATATAATAAAGTAATAAATCCCTGTATTTGGAGATTTGCATCCTACCACACATTTAGCCAGACTGTAATGCTGTCCTTGTTGTCAAACTACTAAACTGTATATCAAACATGGTTTTGTCCAAATGCATAAACATAAATTACTTGGCTGTATCAAACTTCAGGGAGATTTAGTCATTTTGATTTTGGCAATGAATTTCTTGTACAGGACCTGCAAACAAAGCTTAGGAGAGGGCTGAAATCCTCCGTTCAGCCTCAAACTTCATGTGGTCGTGGGAAAAGCTGACTATATGCTAATCAAACCATCTTCATTTGAAGAGCATCCTGACTCTTGCAAAGCTTTAATCCATGACGGCTTGTTCTGAACATTATCTAATAATTGGCACATTTCCCTGGTGAAAATGGGCCTGCAATCTCTTCCCCCACCATGACAGTGTAATGCATTGCTATGCACATTTCACATGGCTTTGAACATATCTTCATTTTTCCCTCCAACTAAATTCTTAGTTGCCTCCTACCTCTCCTGTATGGAAATGTGGTGCATCACATTACTTCACCCCCATTGCTTACTGCTTGAGGGTATGTATAGTAATGTTAGAAGATTAATTTCATGGTCTGCTATTTACATGACATTTACCCTGAAATAACAGGGTAAAAGGGGGATCATTATAACACAAATTGTGGCATAATTCTTACATTGTATGCGTTTCATTTCAATTCATTCTTCAGTTGTTTTTCCCTCATTATGTTGCACATTTACCCTCATAGTCCTCATGGCAAATTACCAGACATTTTCACATTGACCTAGCACATACTCAGGATACACACACGACCCAAGCTCGCAGAAGGGGTGAGGAAAGACATGCACTCCCTTGATCTCCTAATCTCACATACTGGGCTGTACTACACGCCTGCAGACCAGCAGATGGGTAATTCTGCACACTGGCTTTTTCAGGTCGGTGGGGAAACAGTAGACACAGCAGGTTACACAGAGCAGAGTTTGGGGGCAGCAAGAGGTAAACATCAGCCTTTTTCCCTGCTTACTAAACCAACAGCTCCAAGCATCAACACTGCCTCAACAGCCAATGTTTGAGACCTGCTGATTGCAGGCACCACCATAGGCTCATTTCAATGGATAATATTTCCTCTTCTTGATCATTTTTGCTCTCAGCTCTCTGAAGTTTTTACCATAACACACTATAAATTAAAACCCAGAGTTGAAAATCCACCCTAAAATTGAATTAAGTATATAATCGTGACTAAATATGAAATCAAGTAATCATTTCTTCTGAGCATTAAGAAAGAGCATAGTCATGGTTAAACATTCAAAGAGTCAATGCTTGTAAACTTGGTCCTCCAGTGACAAATCAAGCACTTGGTACCTCCAGTTATTACCTTCACATCATTACTAATCCCTGCACTGTATGAATGTCTTGCTACTTCCTGTGTCATAACTTTTGGTTATGCATATGGAAGTAAGTTGTATGAGCATGGTTGGACCAAGAGGACATATTACTTCATGTTGCTCCAGTCACAATGAACAAGATGAGAAATTAAGGACATAACTATGTGCACTAAAACTGGACCTGATTTAAATGTAAAAACATGTGATCAACCAACTCAGTTTCCCAATCAGGCCTTTTTTACAGAAGATATTTTGACAGGTCAAAGTAAGAAAGCACACACTGTGACAAATTCTTGTAAATTTACAGGGAAATTTCAACAGTACAATCATGTTATCTTTAAATGAAGTATATTACTGTAAATTATTCTCATGAAACAATATTAAAACAGCTTTTTACAGTATTATTGCTTGGAGGAAAGAAAACAGTAATTTACAGTATTTTTTGCAATGCATTTTGGGAAAGCAGAGTGAGACACGTTTGATTGGACAACACAGTTTGATTTTTTTTACCCATCTTCATCCTTTAAATGAATAGGTGAGTGCCTTTTTGCTTTGCTTGTTAGCATAGGCAAAATACATCACATTTCCAATCGAGTTGTATTGATTATCTCGTAGAATACCATTAAACAAGACAAGTTATTTTACTTGTAATGCTAGTCTTTAAGCTAATCTTTATGTTTAGGATTATTTTGCTAAAATTAACTGTATTCAGAGTGAATGTAAAGAGCATTGGACTTGAATTAAGTTTAAGTCATTTGAGATCAGCGTCTGAGCTGAGACACAAACACAAGCAAACAGTGAGTACTTTGTCAGCTAACGTTAGCTACTTCGATGTATACACATGCTTTGGGTGTAGGCAATGACTCTTTGAATGTTTAACAATGACTATGCTCTTTCTTAATGCTCAAAAGAAATGATTACTTGATTTCATATTTAGTCAACATTATAATTATATACTTAATTCAATTTTAGGGTGGATTTTCAACTCTTCCCAAAATGCATTGCAAAAAATACTGTAAATTACTGTTTTCTTTCCTCCAAGCAATAATACTGTTAAATGCTGTCTTAATAGTGTTTCACGAGAACAATTTACAGTAATATACTGCATTTAAAGATAACATAATTGTACTGTTGAAATTTCCCCATAAATTTACCGGAATGTGTTACAGTGTGTACATAAAAATCAATAATGGCTGAATTATAATTAGTTCCTCTGGGTCCTGCTGCTCTTACACTGTCATGATTTACAGGGACACTAGAACAAAACACAGCCATCATTAATGCCATGAGTAACACCTGTCCTTTTCCTAATATAACAAGTCAAAATATCTGCAGTGAAAAAAGCCCATTGTCAACGTCTACACAGTAAAAAGTGCTGTACATCATCCAAACCACCAACCACCCAGGGTTATGAGACCGTATGACAACAAGAAAAACCACCTCACCTCATCTGGACACCTAACTCTCACAGTTAATCTAATTTAGTTCCCAGCCAGCCAGATCTGGTACATCTTAATAAGTCATTTGAGGATATAATCGATCTGGTTGTCACCCGTATAGCATTGTTTCACTGATCCAGGATTGGCTGGCTAATCCTCCTGGTGTGTACCATTCATGATAAAGAGAAGTCCAAATCAACCTGAGGGAGTCAAAAAGCCCAAAAGACATCGGTTAACCCGAGATAAGGCTTCTTCTCCCTGTGCCCGCTTATTGAATCCCAACCTCTCCTGGCACATACCCTCGACTTGCCTCTAAATCAAACACTAAGGCCTTTTATTAATAGCCTGTCAGCAGAGTTAACATTTATTTCATGTGTATTCATCTGAACAGGTTTTACAAATGGCCTGGTGCTTGTGAACCTGCTCTTGAAAAATTAGCCTTGTTTTTTATCCCTCTCCTCATGAATTTCAATGACTAAGTGAAAATACGGCTATGTGTCTACCTAGATGCTGTTTTCTGCCTGAGGGTAAAAGATGAAAAACTGCTATATTTAGGGTGCTCAGAAATATCACAGCATGTGGTCGTTTGTTAAAAACAAGAGGAACTAACATGGGATGCAAAGGCAGCTGTGATGGTAGTTAAGTGATGAGCAAGAAGTGCTTACTGAACTCCAGGTAAAATTATCAGAGCATGTATCAGAGAACTTCAACTAGTAATGGTACAATATATACAAAAATCATTTTTAAATAGCCCCATTGTCTTAGAAAGCGCCACAATGTAGCTCGCTGCCAGTTGTTTAAGTTGTTGAAAGACCACCAGAGAAACAAGGGTGATTTAATACAATACAAAAAATACACTGGGTTTTTAATTATTTCTGCTTTAAACTGTATTCTTAATAATTGTGTAATTACTCATACTACTTTAAACTGTATAAACGGTTTGAACACCACTATAATAAAGTAGTTCTTAGTTCTAAATGCCAAAAAAAAAAAAAAATGCGAGTGAAAAGCTCGCACTGTCGCTCCCTGTATTCTAGATGCTGTCAAGAGTTATATAGTGGAGATCTCCCTAAACATAAGTGAAACAGACAGCGCCGCTCTACAAAATTTATGGTGGCCCATTATTTCATTTTGTGAATGCCAAGTGCTCCAGAGAGAAACCTGTGAGCTGACACAAATTGATTACAGGAGCAAGGAGACAATCTATTTCTTCCTCCAAACTGATAGCAAAGGATGACAGGATGAGAGAGGTGGGATGTGTACAGACAAGGAGAGAGATTTTTTTTTTTTTTTTTTTTTTTTTCATAATAATGGCAGCGTTTTTCCACTGCATGGTACCATCTTAACTCTACTCACTTTTGGTACCAGGTACTTCTTTTCCCCCTCAATAAGCTGCTGTTACTATAGCAACGATGCAAAAATCTATCGTGACGTAATCTTCAACACGACACACAAACATAAACAATGGAGGATATCGAATATAAGGGACGTCTGCACCTCCTCAGTTGACCACGGCCTGGTTTTTGGGGTTGCCATACTATAAGTATAGGACAATATGACGATACAACAATGAAGCAGCAATGACGGTGATGGTCTCTGATCAGTATGCAGCGTTTCTCATCACCTTAGTTGGAACCTCGGGGGAGGCGATACCAAAAAAATAAAAAATGACTATACTTTACTACTAAATTCCTATCCACAACTTTTGCCTGATGGAAACCAAAAATAGGTGAGAAGAGTCGATTCGCAGTTGGCCAGTACCATGCAGTGGAAAAGGGATATAAGTAAGAACAACCTCAACATAACGTAATTACCAGATTAAGCACAGATAAAAAAGGATTTAAGAATGAATTAAAGCTCAGCTGCCCATCAACAACTGAACAGATAGCTTTAGTGAAGAACTACTTAGACAGAGATTCATCAACATTGTTCATGAGTGGAATCCAAAATCCACTCTCCCTGGCGTTCACCAACAACTTCAACATTGACGGCAGCTCCTCTCCTGAGACATCTGTGTCAGGGTTAGTACTAACCCTTTTAATGCTTTTATAAAAAAGGAACAGTTCGGTCTCTCCCATGACAAAGTTTAACAGCTGCCACTTTTTAGCTTTAGTTTCTTTTTTGTAGCCAGCACCAAAAAAGAAACTTTTACACCAACTCTCACTACATTTTAAGAACAGTTTTCAAGGTTTCAAAACAGAAATTAATTTCTGGTTCATGGCAGAACACAAACACAAGAGCATGCCGAAACCCACAGATCACGATATAAAACTACCTGTGAAGCGGTGTAGGAATGAAGTAGTGACCTCTGTTCCTCAATATAGTGGAAGAGAAACTGTACATTTATGCGTAAAAATGTCCACAAGTCCCATTAGCAAAGTTAAAACAACCACTATTTTTGGCTATGTCTGCCACTGCACAAAAGTCACATGATGTAAACAAAGTAGATAACGGTGCACGCTCTACTGTCACAAGCCAGAAATTGAAAGCCAAAAATCTCTGTTTTGGACCCAAGTGCACTGTCTGTTTGTAATGCATTTCTCTCCATATGTGAGTTAACCTGTGAGCTTCCACCAGCTGCTTCATGGCACATTTTGAAACAGCAGGAGGTTCAATACGATTTCTCTCCAGCCGATTGTTCTCTGTGCAGTTAAAACCTCCTCCTAAAAATAAAACCTCTTCCGGCTCACACTGACTTAAAACCTGAGTTCACCGAGTTCATTTAAAAACTGAACTGTCAGGTGTTGTATTGGAAGTTTATACATTTATAAAACAATAGTAAATGCTCCATACATGAGGCTTTGACAGCCAGGTTTTAGAGAAGAAGAGCACCACTTCTTCCCTGGTTCATCTTAAATAACTCAAAACATCCACATCCCATTCCCACCTCCAGTCAGTCTCATTTAAAGTGTCACTGTGTGTTTCTTGAACTAACATCACATTAATGCTCTTGAATTTAACAAGTTCAAACACACTCACTCTCTTTCTCATGTGAGAAGTAACACAGACAGGAGACATTCATCATTATGTTTGAGCCTCTAGACTTTCTGGTCAGTGAGAGTTCCTTTTCCTCTGCTGCTCATCTGTGATCTGACAGAAATTAAATTTCTTTTCTGGTACAACTTTGACTTTTTTTCATATTTTGTTTGCAGGATCTTTTTAATCTGTTGTACTTCATAAATTTTTCCTGCTGTGATCTATCAGATAATTGAGAGTCAGGGACAGGCTGGCCGTCTTCAGCACAGTCCTCCTCCTCTTCCATGCTAGACTCATCTTCTGGCTGCTACTCCCGCTGCCTCTCAACCGGCTTACTGCTCCTCTCTTGGGCTGAAAGCCACTAGTGTCGTTAATTTGCTTTCTTTTGAGAGCAAGGACTTTGAAAACAGTCTCCTCCACTATCAGGTCTTCATCACTGTCTCAGACTGAGTCCACTGCTGCCCTGTCTGCTCTCCCCTCTCTCTGCTGCTTTTTTCAATGTTACGTTTCTTGTTTTCTTTTTGATTGACAGCTGCTTCACCCTGAGTGTGTTTTTCAGTCACAGTTTCTTCCTGACTCTGCTGTGTCTCTTTTGTCCCCTCACCATCTTGTTTAGTCTGTCTCTGTGTGTCTCCTCTCTCACCACCTTCTCCTGTATTTTTTCAGCAGAGGAGACTTTCTCCGGCCAGGCCTGGACTAAATGACTCCTCCCCGCAGCCAAAACACTTTAAAGCACCAGAGTTCACAAACATTCAAATCATCAAACTTTCATATTAAATACTAAATTGAGTTCCACGTCTTTTTTACTGAGGGTCATGTAAGTCTACCTTCTGTGTTAAACATGTTTCAGCAGTACAATTTCCTAATCAGGGAAACTATTCAGTTCTGTCAATGAAATATCATTACTGATTAACAGTGGTATATTTTATATCATGACCCTCTTAGCTGGCGTAGTCAGAAGCAAGACTAATACAAAAGTATTGTTAATCACAAACTGCTCTCAACCAGTTTGTCACAACAGCACTATTGATCTGAGCAATGGATTTAAAGCTGCCGTAACCAACAATTTACTCCATTGCCAAAATACAATCCTTCCAAGGGAACAAAGGGAAATAAAATAAACATCATACCAGTAAAAAAGCTGGCCAACCACAAACTTGTAACTGGTACTGTATGTTTAGTGTTTACTTTTTTCCTTCTCTTTACCCTTCCCTGCCCCATGCCCCCACTACGTTTGGTGCTAATTGGTTCAGTACTTTTTGCATAATTCTGCTGACAAACCAGCAAACAGACACGGTGTAAACATAACCTCCTCGGCAGAGGTTTGTATCTAAAAGCAGTCAGTAAAGCAATTCTTACTAGGGACAGCTCTGCATCAAAGCAGAGACTGAACAAGACTAGGTCAAAACTTAGTATATGGCTGTAATAAACACCACCCTAATAGAAACAGTTGTGCCAATTCATGTTGAAAGAGCAATGGCCAAACTCCAAATCAGTCACGTGGCATTTGACCAATGGTGGAACTATGATCACTCAATTCTATCAGTCACTCAGACAAGGACATTCCCGATTATAGGTCTGGCCCCGCTGTTGCCATCCAGCCAAAAAAGGCAGAGTGGTTCAACAAGAACTGCTAAAAAGGCTGGTCAGATAGCTTTCTTCATTTTTTTCCTAAAACCACCAACCACAAAACACAGACCTGAGACAAATTTATGTTGAAACAGATGAGACATAAGAAAAAACAACATCATGATCAGAAACTAAGAGAAATTGAGGAGTCCACTCATCAACATCAGTTCTGGGAAGGACACAAAAACTTAAAGACAACCTGGCCCTACAAAGCAACATTTGGAAAGATTATTTTGAAAAAACTATGAGCAAATTTCACCTCACAATCTCAATCATGAACAAACAAATTCCAGAGAAATTGACAAAACTAAAATAATAATCAATCAGAACCCCCTTGATTATTCATTTACAATAAAAGAATTAGAAAACAGCATGAAAAATTTAAATCTGGCAAAGCATGTGGACGTGACGGCATCAGGACAGAGACGCTGAGACACAGCAGCCCTGAGCTGAGACAGCCCCCGCTTCAGTTGTTCAATCTCATTCTTCAGTTAGGTTGCTTCCCTGAGAGCTCGAGCCGGCGGCTTATTTCCCCAATACATAAGAGTGGAGATAAATTAGACTAACAATTACCAAGGCATTTGTGTGAGCAGTAATCTGGAGACAGATTTATCAGTGCCTGGATGCTGGCCTTCCATATGGAACACAACGGCCTGATGAAAAGGGAAAATTGGCTTTTTACCAAATCACCACACGACTGACCACATTTACACTCATCAGTCCCTTCTGTCAGTTGGCCCCGAGACTTAACTTTTCCCCCTACATTGATATATTTGTGTCAGGCCACAACAATATGAACACTGACCACCACATGTTGATTTTCTATTATTTACTATTTCAAATGGATAAAATCTAATTTCCCTGTAGAGCTCTGCGCAGAGCATTGCTTTGCTCAGCTCCTCTTTTCCCAAAAGGCAAACACATTCACAACGTACCGTGTGTCATAGGCGACTGGCCGTCAGGAGTTCCAGGAGAAGTCACGCTGCATCGGAGATCCAGTGGTTTTTACCATCCCTGTCTTTTTCGTTTACCTGGCCTGGGCTCAGTGGCTAATCACACTTTGTTTGTCACCATGTGAAGAATGAGAAACACTGGACTTACTGCTCAAATAACTGATACAGTTCAACCTCAGACCAGTACTGCTTTCCAACTACAAATCACAGTAAACCAAATTATTAAATTAACAAATTATGCCAGAGAGACAGAGAAAGAGATACAGAGACTGAGACAGACAGACGGAGAGAGAGAGAAACATGAAATGTTTTGCATTGCAGATCCATTCAGCGAAATGAATGAATGGTTTTATTCTTGCTCCATGCATACAACCATGCCCACCCTGCACTGACCTAAAAGACACCACTAATTAATCCAGAATGCCACACACACATTTTCAAAGAGTGTATGTAATCTGAATAAATACTAACTGAACAGTCTGTCTGGTCGCCTTTTTCAGGCTTTTGAGACAAAGTTATCAAACTTAAATATCAAAAAAAAAAAAAAAAAATCCAACTTTTGATAGAGAGTATTTCAGTGTTTTGTCATGTGATTTCATGAAAAACTGACACACTTAAAATCTCTCTTAGCATGTACAATACAGAAGGAAATGGGACTTACTCTCCACATCCCCTATTCACAGAGCTTGCATTCACAATCAGTTTTCCTGCTAAATGCACGGTATTTGAATCTGCCAACCTCAATAACCAGCTGTGCAACTTAAGATCTTTGGCCTCCATACAAGTAAGATGTAACGTATGATTCATATTTAGTTTTTCCAAGCCCTTTTTCAAGACTTGAACAAAAGCTTACTTTGAATGGAGCTTATTCTGTCGACATACAACATATCACTCACCTCCAATGCTGCGTGAAACTAAACCATGTTTCTGAACATAAACACCATGTGTTTTTTCTCCTCCGCTATTGCAATCAGGTGATTTCAGTCTGATCATTTCACTTTTCTATTGTACTGACCCTGGTAGTCAGCCCATGTCTCACTGAACTGCCAGTATAGAGGAAAATTTATGAACCCCTGAAATTACCATAGTTCTACTTCCTATTCTGTAGAGTCTGCAATTTTAGATTCTTTAAAGCCCCTTATCCTTGTAGCATAATTCAATATAAAAAAGGTTGACACATGCATCATCAAGGTGGGTATATGTAGAACAATCAAGGACATGACATGTGTACATGTGTCCCTCTGGCTGCCTTGACATTTAAGAGCTGTAAAAACCATCAATGGAGATGGACACTGAATGTTTACATAGGAACCAAAGCACTGCCAGTTCATAACAACATCCAGCAAGATACCCTTGACATCATAATCAAATATAATTATTTAATTAATGTCAAAAGATAATTAAATATCCTCACTGCACCACTTTCTCTTTTGGAGCCGCACAGACAGCACTAATCTCCGTTCTTCTATGTATATGACAGCACAGGTAAGGCTGCAGAGCCAATACATTTGTCCTTCAGTACATGACACCTTAGCCTTGCTAATGAGCCATTTAACAGCTCTGTGAAGGGAACAGCAGTTAAACGAAAGGCCCCTTGTGGATTTGGTAAGAGCGTGTTAAGACTGGAAGAGACAGTAATACTTCACATTGACAGGAGGAGGAATGAATAATAAGAGGTTTTTGTGGTTGTTTCAGTGTAAGGCTAATCTCTCAACATTTTCCCATGCCCCATCTCTTCCCTGGAGGCGTAGCAGCACCTGCACTCCATGCCACAAACTCAAATCAGAGTTACATCCATCAGGCCTCAACAATGCTTCACATTTCAATACTTCAACTTTCTGTTATGTGGCAACAATACACATGGATTCATTCATTGTCTGACTTGCTGAGAAAGCAACAGTTGTCTGACAATGTCATTTCACAGCTAAACACAACCATCACAATATACTGTCTCTAAAGAATATGTTGCAACTATAATAGACACCATTTGACACTGGGTATTTAAATAGACCCTGAAGCTCATTTCATCCTCCTACCTAAGCTATTTTTAATCATTCCTCCAAGATACACCTGGAGGTTTATGAACCAGAGATCCAGTTTTCTGCATTAAAGCTTATGAGTATTCATGAGCAGGAGTAGGCAGTACTCTCCAATGGGACTTAAGTCTGTGATCAACAGAAACTGCCTGTCAGTCATTGTGAGTGTGAGCCGAGAGCTCAGGGGACGTTGTTAGGTTTCCATTACGACACGAGTCTTGCATTCAGACTCCAACGACTCATCTCATAAGAGACAGAGCATATGGAGCACAAACAGAAAAGGCCACCTTTGGAACGCCACAGATGGCTGCCACAGATGTTGAAAGTCAATTGTCATTTCATCTCTGACAAATTCATGCAGCAACTTCAGTTTTCCAGTTTGAGAAGGGAAAAAAAAAAGAATCTAATTCCATCATAAATATTTCCCTCTGGCTCCCAAACTCATCAGTGACACAGAGTGCTCCATTTACTACAGACACTGAATGTATGAAAAGTTAGAGGAAAAAATAAAACATTTAGAACTACAGTTACAACTTCAATAGCTTGTATGTGCTGGCATTTCACCACTTATGGTCAAATTAGATTTAACAATAACTGCTAATCAATTATTTCTCTGTCTCTAAAAGGTCTTGTGCTGTAGTTAAATGGCAATCTGACTATCAATACAACAAACTCAGAACAGAGTAGACATAAAGTGACTTTTGTTCTTTATCCCTTATAGTCAGAATACTTGCAGTCCTTGTATACAGAATGCCCCAGTATTGATTTTTATTGTATCTGCATTTGTCAGCATATCCTCAGCTGCAACTATGTGGGATGGGAAAAGTACATAAACACAAACAAACAATATGAGCTCAATTAAATGTCCCTCCAGTACTTGCTAGTTTGTTGAATTCAGGCAGTGACTACGAAAAGCACAATTAAAAAGTTAACTACAAAAGTTGAGTGGGTCATATTAAGCCGGTCACCGAGGAGCAGCATGTGTTTAGTTTCAATAAAGTCAAAACCACGTAATGTGTCTTGCAGAGGTCCAAAAATAAATAAAACTCAATTCACTGAATTCACTGCCTGTGCTGCTGGAGCATTAGTCTGAAAAGTGAAGTTGATATGACAAAAGCAAGAAAACTGCCGGAGCATAGAAAAAGTGGCCAGGGACAGCACGACATCAACACTGACAGCACTTAAGGGATATCAGAAAAAATATAAAATATCACAAAAAGGTCTCAAAAATGTCCATTGAGTTGAATCAACACATACAACAATCTTAACAAAGACAAAACATTATGAACTCCACTTATCTGTTCATTACTACAAGATTAGTAGTAGACTGTAGCATGTTTAAAGTTTTGACCACTGTCTGAAAGACGACCAAAGCCTTTTTGCCAGTTTGATCAGACAGCCGACTTTAGGAAGAGTACTGGTGGTTCCAAGCTTCTTTTCAATTTCACAATTATTGAGTCCACTGTGCTCCTGGGAACACTGAAAGCTTTAAAAATAGTTTTATACCCTTGCTCTGATCTATGCCTCGCCACAACTTTATTGTGGAGGTCTACAGAGATTTCCCTGGATTTCATGGCTTGGTTTTTGTCCTGACGTGTGGAACCTTATTCACACAAGTGTGCCGTTCTAAACTACATCCATTCACTTCACCACAGGAGTACTCTAGGCTCAAGCTCTAGACACATCCCAAGGATAAATAAAGGATGGACCTCACCACAATCTGGAGTGTCTGAATACTTATATAAATACAAGATTTTAGTTTTTGATTTTAAATAAATTTGCAAATATTTATATAACAGTTTCCACTTTGTCCTTAAAGGTTGTTGAATGCAGATTGATTGAGAAAAAGGGCTTTTTTTTTTCTTTTGAAATTAAACACAAAACAGACCAAGTTGGTTGTTAGCATTTTATTGTTTTAGACAGCAAATTGGTTGTTTTAAAGTGTCGTTCAGTCTTTTGTTGTTTGGAAATCTAACTCACTGTTAGCACTGCCCATCTTGGTCGGCATACTTGAAAAATAAAGTTTTGTCACCAAGGCTTTCCTGGTTAAATAAAGACTTCTTTTTTTCAGTGATCAGCCATGTCAAAAAAACCCACATTAAATATAGATTAAATATAGGGACTGGGAATTGATACCAATGGCACTGATTCTGCTTATTCCTGATAAATTTTTTTGTGTGTGCAAAACAAGTAGGCCTACACAGGCTGTAGCATAGGAGCTAGCTGTTGCAACAGTTTGTCATTAGGGTAGCACCATCCTATCCAGTCAGATTGCCGTTTCCTTACCCTGTGAAATGCCAATAGCCAATACGATCGCGGTGTGGAATAGGTAACATTTAAAGTTCCTTTATTCATCTATTATTATACAGCACTATGTATGCACTGTATTTTTCCACCCCAACCTTCAAATTTGAAAGTCATAATATTATAAATGCCATTGTCTCAATAGCCTCAATACATTACATTGAGACGTTATTAATGTAACTTTTGTTAGTCCACTATTCACAAATCCCATTTCAGTAATTAGGCCTGAACATGATGAAGATACTAACATACATACAACATATGTAATTTCTGTCAGGATGAACCTCCAGTTTAACTGACTGGAAAACCTAGCCTATCATGGCCTATTCATTAGCCACAGTCCATTTTTATTTGCATGGGCTACTTTTCTCCTTTACACACCGCCACATTTAAAGCAGAAAAAATAAAGAGCACTGTCAGTCAACTGTGAATAATAAATTAGCCTTCATGGCATCCCTTAACTACTAGTAATTTAGAGTAGTACTCCCTTTTGAGAGCCAGACATTGGAAAATGCAGAAAGAAAGACAGCCTAAAAAGGAATTAAGGAAGGAGACCTGGCAGTGGGAAACTGACAGCCCAGCATGCAAATGTGCCCATATATCTTACTGAGGAACACTGAGTGTGCTTTATCTCGTCCAGAAGGAGCAGTTCATCTCAGCAAGACAGCCGCCTGGACGCACTACACTTAAAAAGCAGGGCCTCTAAACTGGATAGGAATTGTGCAACTGTACAAATGGGTCTGCTCACCTAAGATAGCCTCCTCTGCAATTATAATGTATACGCCGGTCCTGACCTGAACCTGAGCTGCATGCTAGCTTCAGTTAAAGTCACATGACCCCACTTCCTTCAGACTACTACAGACTGTATTTCAATGAATATGTAGGCCTAACTTTGTGTTCGTATGACTGGGTGAGTAGAACTTGTGTCTATGCAAGCGTACATGTGAACATGTTTTTTGGTGTAAGTGTGATTAAAATAATAGCCAATACAAAATAACAATTTTCTCCTCGAGTGCTTTGGGATGTTCAGGGGAAAGCTCGTTGGCATTTAGAACATATTGGCTGAAATGACAAAACAAATTCCACTCATCTGTTTATAGAGGAGAGGCTTTGAAACTACAGCAAATATGCTGAAATGCACAGTCTTGGCTTGTGATTAGCTAAGAAACTCTAAACTTACCTTTCATCTGTTAAATACACACAAGGATTACACACCTAAGCATGCACAAATGGACACGTGCATGCGTGCAAATACCTATGCCACAAGTATATAAATTAGTTTGAGTTTGCATAAGAGTATCAGCGGATTTTTCAACTTCACTCGAATTGCAGTTCTCAGTGTTTTTTCCTAGCGATAGCACAAATAACCAAAGGCAGAGATTCACTGTGCCACATTTTGTCAAAACTGACAGTTCCACGCATTTACAGCAGTGCAAAAGATTAATTTCCCAATAACAAGAGCACAGACATTATGTGGCTTTTATAAAACCTCTTGATTTCTTGCAATGTGGCCGTTAATGACATTAATTTCAAAACAAAAACGTTTTCACCGGCTGCATGCACAAGTAATCTGTATATTAATTGTTAGCATTATATATTGCTGACTTTCTCTGGCATAGCAGTCACCTACTAAATGATTAAGAAGATGAATATGAAACACTTTGTCTTATTTAGTTTGCACGCTTGTTTGCATACATTCTTATGTATCTTCACAAATGATAACTATGGTATAAATGAACAAAAGCTGAAATAGCACTCAACTATTTCACTCATAATTGTCAGTGCTGTATCTTACCGGTATAACAGGAAGCCTTAGTCATTTCTGTCAGCATCCCTGTCCATCCTCCATCTTTGTCTGTACACATAAGGAAGAAAAGAGGACACATGTGAAGAGACAGCAGCGCCACAGCACAGCCAATAACAGCTTTGGAAAAGCTTCAGCCTCTCTGTTTCGTTTACTGGAGCTTCATCAAGAGATTCTGAGAACGACTGCAGCAGCCGCAGCACGGCAGCCTGGACAACCTTTCCTGACCAACATCTTGAGGAAAAACCACCTCCCGAAAAAGGTCAGTGTAGAGAAGAGTGAAGGCACAGAACGAGGTTGGACAGCAAGAGGCAGCAAAGGAGGCAATGTTTAAATGGTGTGAGCTGTGGGAAGCAGTGGTCAGGGCAGGTAGGGCAGGCTGTTAAAATGCCTGGGAAGGTCCCAGAGGGCAGTGTGGGGATCAGACAGCCCTGACAAAGTAACAGTGTTGCAGCATAAACACATGACATACAGTCATGGTCAAGATTACCCACCCATTAATTTCAAGTGCATAATCCAAGTATCTCCAGAAGCGTTAGGGTTAAAAATAAATAAATAAATAAAAAAATTGATTTGTATTCAACATAGATCATCAGCGCTCGACTATAAAAACAAGTCATTGAAATTGGTTGAGAAATGTAAATTAAAAAAAAAATGTAGCTTTATTTGTATTCTTTTAATGGCCAGTTTTGCCCAGTCCGATATAGCGGTCGCATTGACAAACTTGACAATTACTTTAATCTTAAAAAGGATTATTTTCACATCCTTTTAAATCATGATAATAATAATAATAATAATAATAATAATATTGGTGGTGTGGTGTCTTAGCTGTTTTGTGAGTTAAGGATAGGAGTGTTTAAGGAGGACACCCTAGAGAAAGGTCAGGCGCCAGAAGAGGGTGAGCACCCCCTCAGTTCCAGTCTCCAAAACATTCCTAGGAGCTGACTTTTGTTTTTCATAATAAAATTTACGGTATCTTTTAACTTCATATAGAATGACCATGTTTGGACATAAATGTTGGCTCTGTGCCTCTATAGGTTATTAGGAATCAGCTAGGTCATGAATATGTAACTAGAGGTTATTCAGCCTATAAATTGTATGGTTTTGGGGAAAAACGGGAGAAGATCCTTTTTGGCTTTGGGTCCTCTCACAGGCAGTTTTGATGCTTGTTAAAAGATGCTGTGCCTTTTTGTAATAAACTTTTTTATATACAACTGAGCCGGTGTCTGCAGAGATTCCTTCATTATCATCACATCATCGCTACGGAAGAAACCACAGTGGCTTTCTAATAAAAATCAAGTAAAAACCCAAGAACTGATGGTTATTTACACTGTAACTACTATGTTTAATGTATGCCTATACATGAGACAGAAGTTAATTCAATATCTACAGTTTAATTAGAAAACTTGATTGGTAGGGAACATACATTATACACACACTCGAGTGACTCTCCCAGCTGGTCTGGGAGCACCTGGGGATCATACAATTTACATGAAAAATATAAATATTGCAAATTTCTGCCATTAATACTACATAAATGTCAAGCTGTCATGAAAGTCTGCAAAAACTTTTAAACTTAAACTTCCTCTACAGTAGTATTTAGCATGCATGCAAGCAGGCACAAAAAAAAGAAGAAGAAGAAGAACAACAACAACAACACCACCACATGAAGCATGGGGAGGCATTGGTGCATATGTTTAGCGAGAACGTAAATCTTGCCTGTAACAAACACCCCCATATCATTTAAAAATAAAAATAAAACTGTGCATTGCTGGGGGCAGGGGCAATGAGTCAGAGCCAACAAAATGAAGTCTGCACTTTAGTCCCCTGACTTCATAAAGAGACGGTCTAGCAGCTCTGACTTGGTTTCCTTATTCAATTGTCTCATCAAGTCTCAGCCAAGTACATCCATCTCACCGAGACCATTCAAACAGACCATGAAAAGAATGAAAATTGTGAAAAAGCTCCTGCACTAAATAACATTTGCTTTTCATACAATAACATATGCTGTAGAGCACACATGGGCATTTTACGGCCCGCGGGCCAGACCCGGCCCGTGGGCTGTCTCAGTCCGGCCCGCGACATCCACAGAGGTGAAAAGTGCTATACGATCTGTTGCGTGTCAGGATGTTTGGAGAAATTCAACCTGCCATGGATTAAATTACTGAACGTGACAACTGATGGATCTCCGAACCTCACCGGTAAAAACGTCGGGCTTTTGCGGAGGATACAGGACCGGGTGAAAGATGACAATCCCAACTCAGATTTGATTTTCCTACACTGCATCATTCACCAAGAATCCCTGTGTAAATCTGTGTTGCAACTGGATCATGTCACCAAAACGGTGGTAAAACTCGTAAACTTAATCCGGGCCCGAGGGCTCAACCACCGCCAGTTTATTCAGCTGCTGGAGGAAAGTGGAGCAGAGCACACGCACGTGCTGTACCACTCCAATGTTCGCTGGCTGAGCCTGAGAAAGGTGCTTCATCGTGTGTGGGAGTTGAGAGGAGAGATCATGACGTTTCTGGGGAATGTAGGTAAAGCAGACGAGTTTACCGAGTTGCAAGACTTGGATTGGATGTGTGACTTTGCATTTGGGGTGGATGTACTGAGCCATCTAAATGACCTAAATGTGAAGTTACAGGGGAAGAACGCATTTGTGCATGAGCTGTATTCACACGTGACAGCGTTCAAAGCCAAGCTGATCCTGTTTTCTCGACATATGAGCAACAAGTGTTTCACACATTTCCCAACGCTGGCTACACTGAATGTGCCACCCCGCCACACTGACAGATACTCCACTACTCTGACACACCTCCACACTGAGTTCAACCGCCGTTTCTCTGACTTTGAGAAGATTAATGCAGAACTGGAGCTGGTGTCCACTCCCTTCTCATTCGACAGCGAGAAAGCGCCCCCAGATGTGCAACTCGAACTGATTGACATCCAGTGCGATCTGATTCTGAAAGAGAAGTTCAGCACCTCCACACTGGACAGCTTCTATGGTGCACTGAACGAAATGCAGTTCCCGAACCTGCGCAGGCATGCACGAAGGATGCTTGTTTTGTTTGGCTCCACCTATGTCTGCGAACAAACATTTTCCGTGATGAACTATAACAAGTCACGTTACAGATCACGTCACATCTGTCCTCTGTGTTGCGCATTGCAACATCACACATGACGCCAGACTTTGATGATCTTGCAAAGGGAGGTGACCGTCTGCATTGTTCCCATTAACTGACAACCCTTACTCCGCGTGTGCACAAAGCTGCGAATATGTACACAGACAGTGGAGACATACAAGGGTCCATCCGAACTTTTTGGAGCTTCACGGATACAGAGACAATGTGTACACTATCAATCGGCAGCAAGATAACTGCCAGAGTTGTTAAAACAGTGTGAGTATTAAAAAACAGTGTCTATTGTTTTTCTGATGAGCATTCAATGCAATAATTTAGTTACAACAGTTGGATGCAATGTTTTTTGTTTTTGCAATGTGAGTCATTTCTCACAGTTGTAATTTAAAGGAGTTGTGTGTTTCTCTGTAAATAAAATTATACAAAACCCTAATATTTTCTTCATTGAGTGATGCAGGTCTGTCACACAAATAGAACAGTCTCACTGAATCATAGTAGTTAATTGTAATATTCATGAAGATGATCATGTATTTGTTTAAAAAGGGCTAGTGACTAACACAATCCAGCCCACCACATCTATGTACAGGTAGTTTAAAGTAATTCTGCACTAAATATTTCATGTTTAAATTTTATTTCCAATTGTGTGGCCCTTCACTTACTTTAACGGAGTCAGTATGGCCCGCTGGAAAAAAATATTGCCCACCCCTGCTGTAGAGGGACGCTTATTGAGGCAACTTTCCTGTCAGTACTGCATTACGGTGACGTTTTGTATATGCATGCCCCAGCTATGATTCTGAAGCACTTATTGCACTGCATTTATTACCAGTGATAATTCTAATACTCGTCATTGTGAACTGTATGTCAATGTTGGGTGGCCCCACTTTCTCTGTAAGGCATGATAAATGCGGGTTTTTATTTATTTATAAAAAGGCCCTTACTGGTTTTGTCCCCATACATTACTCTGTTAATGTCTTTAAAATGCAGGTCCTTACCAAACACGCTCTAATGAAATCCAGTTTCTCACAATGCACCTGCACAACAATATAAAGCTTACCTCTTTTTCATCCTTCAGGCATTTTAAATGTTTAATTTCATCTCATTTCAATTCCACCTGTCCTTGTTTTAGCCGATTAATTTGCTTTAAACTTTAATTGTCATTTTTCCAATGAAGTTTGTCTTACATCCAATAGCAACATGAAGTCACAGTCCTCCACTGGCCCATTGTAGGTTTAGGGGTTTAACTAGAGGCTCACGGCACCCCCTCTGGTCTACAGCCGGACCCGTGTCCTTTTTGCAATGGCAGATTTCAGCTCTCTCCTAAGGTTTTCAATGGGATTTAGGTCAGGACTCATTGCAGGCCAGTTTAAAACAATCCATCTTTTCCTTTTCAACCATTCTTTTGTAATGCTGGCTGTGTGCTTTGGGCCATTGTCCTGCCTTGGTAATCTTCTGATTTCATCATTCCTTTGATACATTCAATGCCTCCAGTACCAGAGGCAGCAAAGCAGCCCGACAGCATGATAGAACCTCCACCGTGTTTTACTGAAGGTAGTGTGTTCTTTTACTTATGGGCTTCATTTCATTACCCATAAACAAACTAATGCACTGCACAGCTCTACTTTGGAACATTATCCCAGAAAGACTGGCTTATCTATGAAAGCTTTTGCAAACAGTCTTGATTTTTCTGTGCCTTTCTTCCAATAGTGGTGTCCTCCATGGCCTCTGCCTATGGAGCCCTACCTGGTTTAGTGTGCAGCATTGGTTTTGTTAGCTTGACTCCAGATTGCTCCAAGTCAGCCTGACACTCTTTAGTTGTCTTGCAAGGTGTTTTTTTTTTTTTTTTTTTTTTGCACAATTCACATCAACCTTTTCAGACCTCTCTCATTGAGTTATGCTGGAAGCGTCTTAACAATTGTATGACTCATACATAAATGTGAAACGTATAGATAATATTGCGAAAATGTCGATACAGGGATTTCAAGATCATTGCCGATTTGCCTTGTAGCCTTTGGAATTATGTTTTTTAGTGTTTCTGATGCTCTCAGAGAGCTCTCATCTTCACCATTGTGAAAAAGAAACCGTAAAGAATCAGCTCCTTTTTATGCAGTAAAACATCATTCATTAATTCAGCCCTTGTGAACACTGTAAATTAAGCACAGGTGAGTCTTATTTGTTTTTTTTATTTTGAGGAACTAATTTTAATCCATTGAAAAGGTGTCAATCATTTCCAGGGTACATTTTGTGTTTGTATTAATTCAGGATTATGCAAGTTTTTTTCCTTCTTTTGTTCAGTAATCTTGGTCATTTCATTAAAATATTCTGGCAACACAAAATTGGTTAATTTACCTTTATTTCTGAAGATACTCTGAATTATGTTGAAATCGTAAAAAGAAGCAACCTTGTCCCTGACTGGGTGTTGTTCAATGCTGTACCTATGAACCAAGAAATGCACCAACATCTGTCAGGCTTACCACCTCTGGTCAACAACCTCCTGAGGGAAAAACTTGGCTTTGCACATTGCACATGCACAGGAAAAAGTTGAGTTTTACCTCCTTGTGAACAAATTTGACATGAGCATGTACCTGCACCTTCATAAACTATGCATAGTTTGATGTATGCCAGAACGATGCGTTTGATGCAAGGCAAGAATATGCTGTTCGTACTTCACCTTGAAATTCATAGTCTTTCAAACACTCTTTTAATTCAAACTGCGGGTTATGAGATGCAAATATGAGATTGAACTCACCTGCAGACGTCTGACAGCACATCAGACAACATTAAACAAGTTTCAGTAAAGTGCTGTCAACATAATCATGTTGCATTATAATGACAGCACTTTCCTGTTGTACTAATTTGTGCTTCTTATACTGTATTGTATGGTATACACTAAGTACATGCTGTATTTCCGCTGAATCCCATGTTCTGACTTACATTTAATGACGGTTGACAAAAGAACATTTTAATATTTTATTGGCCTGTTATATTTTGTTTCTTTTTATTGATTTTGCTGTTGGGAAAATGTTAAAAATTTATTAAAACACAGGGAATCTCCAGTATTTCAAGTAAAGGCCTAACTCTCCATTGACCATCTTTTTAGAATTTATGGTGTGACTTTTTACTTTACCCTTTACACTATAACCTATGACAAACAATAGCTTTAGCAAGATACATGTGCTTATAATAAGCGGTGGTATTTACCATGGATAATGTGCAGACAGGAAAGCAATTAGACTTTTGTCTTTTGTGCTACTGCAATAGGGTACTGAAATATAACAGAGTCTGACTTCTTCCTAAATGGAAGATTTCACCGACAAGTATAACAGCTAATTAATTCATAAAACACAATTAAGAAAAAAAAGCACTTTTACTGCAACATGACTTGAAAACTGCATTTAAAATGCTAATCATGGCCAATTATTCTACTCTCTACTCTACTGTAAAACTGCATTTGACCAAGGTGAATACTACACTATCTAAACATCAAAATCAAGATGAAGGATACTGTATCACTCATCTCTGTCAAATCTGATTCTAACATTCCCACACATATCCATCTTGCCAGACTACTAAATGCAAACGTCACTAGATCAGGTGTTTGTGAAGAACTGTATGATTATTCATTAAAAACTACAGACTGTGTTACGTTATTAGTAAAGCATGTGCGCTAAAGTGTCATGTTATCCACTCTGCATTAGTGCAGATGCAGCTGTGCTTCAGGCCCATGTCAACAAAGAAAAGTGACCACCTAAGCATCATTTACCAAATGGAAAGCTTTAGAGGGAAACATAGCCTCTGTCCTGCTTTCCTTTCCTCTGCTCCTATAAATCAGCATCATTGTCACTGACAACTGGACAGACTCCAATTTTAAAAGGCATTTCACCATGCCAAGCCAGGGACACATAAAATGTATCCCTAAACATATTCCTGTCTTGATGTTTCACTGCTATTCATACTGGCCAAGTGTTAAACTGCTTTTGTTGCGGGAGCCTATAACTTTAGAATGCACCCAGCACTGTATGATGTGATTTATATGCACAATATAAACTAATGTAGCCCTTTCTTTCTGCCCGCTCTCTCGTATTCTGATAACCTTAAAATGGCAGGATGCTTGATCAAAGCCTGGATAAAATGCTCATGTTAAAAGGGCGCTGCATGCATGCTTGGATACAATGCATTCACAGACCAATACCAATACACATAATTTGCTCATATTTGAAATTATAAGTACTGATACCACTTTCAAGAATGATAACCAAAAATTTTCAGTATGCTGTGGCCAATAACATTACAATAATTAATTTACTATATGCAATTATAAAAGTATGTAGAAACAAAAAGGCCAAATTTTGGTTAACAAGTTATAGTTAAAACAGAAAGGACATTTTTACTAACATTCTTCTTCATATCTTTGTCTCTTGAAATACCAACAGGCAATGTAATTTATTCATGAACGTATTAATTGGAGCCAACTATTTTGATAATGATTAATCGTTTCACTCAATCTCCAAGCAAAGATTCCAAATATTTGATGGTTACATAAAATCAATTAGATTTTAGGATAAGAAATTTGGTCATGAATTACCTAACCAAATTCAAATGATGTATAAGCAAAACAGGTTGTTCCTTGAGCTCCAGCAGGGGGCATTCCTAAAATCCATAGTCGATCTTGTTTATTGCATGCATTGTTGTCCTGTCAGTAAGCTAGGCTGCTGATGTTCTCTTCGTTTATGCAGAATGAGGGAAATATACAGTATAAGCCAAGCTGAGTGATTAATCATATAGAAGTAATTTGTAAAAACAGTTTGGCTTAATTAAGCCAAGAGAGATTGAGAGATTAAGTTGAAGCCGTTTGCTACGTTTTCAAAATGTAACTGTCTGGCAATATGAATGGAGGAGAGGAAAAAAAAACAAAAAAAAAACTTACATTTTATTTATTTAAAACTGATTTTTTTCAGCATTTTAATTAATATACTTGGCCCTTAAGAGTAAAGCTACTGTAAAAAAAAAAAATATATATATATATATATATATATATAATAATAATAATAATAATAATAAGTCCCAGTTATTAGATGTAATTGTCAATTGAAATCCTTATTATAACAATATCTAAATTGAAATAAAAATAAACAATGCATATAAATAAAAATGTGTGTACTGTGTAAGAATACAACATGCCTCTGTTAAATCCATCATCTTTACATACACACACTTGTAAACATCATCTACCACTAGTTAAAGTGTGTGTAGATAGATAGATATAGATAGATAGATAGATAGATAGATAGATAGATAGATAGATAGATAGATAGATAGATCTTACAGCAAAGCTGAAATAAACTATGCCTCATAAATTCATTTAAACTTTTCTACTCTTCCTCTTCTCGTCCTTGATTCTAAGTGTATGAGAGCATTTCAATGATGTATAGAAGTGTCTTCATATTGTATACATATGTTTCAGTGTTGACTGCAATGCACGTTTTCAGCATTGTGTATGAAAGCACATTGACTGCGAGAGGCTTATTAATAACATGATGTTTTCAACCAATTTTTACAAGCAGATTTCTAGAGGTGTTTGTTTTAAGGATGTATGTGAAATTTTTCACTGTCAACTTCTGTTTGGCTCCTAATATAATATTGAACCATGTAACAACAAATGGGCCATCTCCTCCTCCTCCTCTCTGAGCCAATTTAATTTAAAGTGTTATATTCATTTTTGCACATTCAGCACAAGGAAGTCAGTCTTCTCTGAACAGATGTTTTTGCAGCTGTGTCTCAAAGTAGTTGGAGTGCCACTGGCTAACAGCACCTGTACAAATCATTTAACTAATCAGCAGTTAAAAGCAAGTATTTAAGTCAACAGTTATTGTATGTGGTTCATGCTCCCCCCCCCCCCCCCCCCCTTCTTAAACACATGATATGGTCTCTTGTTACCATCCCCATCCATTGACAAAATGCTTTTCTGATGCAAAACTGCCTGGTAACTGATGACACTAGATTCCCAATTTTGCACTATATTGGGACTGCAAATAACCCCCCTGCCAATATCTTTATTGATCAATGTATAACGTATTTTCTTGATTAACTGATAAATCATTTAGTCAGAGGATGTCAGAAAAAAGGAGCAAATGTCATCAAAATCTCACAAAGCTCAAGGTAACATCTTCAAATTGCTTGTTTGTCCAACTAACTCTTCAATTAGCCCATACCAAGTACCAATACCCTTCATTATTTCAGGTGTTACCGATGACATTAACGATGGTTCTGTTCTATTCAAGAAAGCAGCTGAAATTAATTACTATAATCATTTACACCTGTCACATGTGAAAATGTCTTCAATAAAAAAAGGTCCATCAGATTCTAGTGCTCTTTACAAAAAACAGAAATTTCTGTGAGGCAGCTGAATTGTTGTGTCCACTCAACATTGATACTTTACATAGGGTTAAAGGTCACAGCCACTTTATTATGTAGAAAATATGCCAACAAGATCTGTATTAAGTTCAAAGACAGATTATTATTGTTCAGACTAACAAGCTACCACCACAGCGGCAAAGTATGCTCTTAATTTCACCCTGTTATGACCTGCACTCTCAACTCTGTACACAAACTTAAACAAAGTGCACACCAGGAGGTGTAAAGCGTTTGTAAACCGTGGCCTGTTTTCTTCAATGTGCTATAGCAGTGAGTGAAACTAATCTCAAAATACATGTACACTGCATCAGCTGTCTTTTCCGTTTTCAGCACAGATAAGGAAGGTCTAAAAGTAAAAAAGAAACATTTCTATATAGCTAAAATACAATGCAAAAAAAATCAATACTGCTTTATCTTTGTGTCCACTTCACATATGTCCATAGACTGCAGTCTGTCTTTCAGGTTTGAACAAATAGTTTTCATTTTAACTTGAGCTATACTTGTAAATTTATAGCAATACACTGTGCAGGCACACTGAACACACAAAAGGCCAGGCCTGAACTGCTTATGAGCTTCATGCTCAAAATGAAAGAGGCAAATGCAACAATTTAAGATTATAAAAAAAACAATGTTTCTGAAAACCTCTAGTCTTTCTAAAACACATGCTTTATAAAACATTAGCCCCAGTAAAGCTTAAGGGATTATCGGGTATATAAAAGAGTATTTATTTTACATTAAAAACATTAAGATCTATAGGTGAAAACGAAATAACACCATTTGCCGATAATCAACTACGTAATAACTCAAAAGGGCTCAAATATATTATGGTAGTATCAGTTACAACCATTATCTAATCATTCTTTTTAACAGACAGTTTTTTTTTTTTTTTGGTGTCACTGGTGTAGCTGAATGACTACAATCCAGGTGAAAGCTGAAATTCTGAATATCATGGCAGGTGAGCTGTGAACAAGATCAATATCTGAACTCAAAAAGGCAGATAATGATCTCAAACTCCTATGGGAGGTAGAATAATGACTAGAAACTGTTAATACATGAAGCTATTCAATGGGGCAGAACGTTACTAAGATCATATTTTGAGCAAAGGAAAGATAATTAAGTTATTACTGCATTCATCTCCTATTTGTAAATATTGTAAGGCATTGAGGAGGAGGAATGTGCACAGACACGCTACAGCGAAAAGTTTAGACAATGGAAAAACGAACGAAGAGGGGACAGCAACTGTCAAGATATCACTATGCATCAAAGCCTGCTCACTGCCTCAATGGGCTCTTATAGTTTATCAGAGTCACTTTCAGTGGCAAACGCAGCCTTGTCTCAAAGTGAATTGCTGATTCTCAGTAAACTTTTGACAAGGCCTATTACACAGACGGATAGATGTTTTCACTGGGAGAAAACAGACCAGCTGAACTGAGCTGTGTTTCCTCTAAAGTGTCCCTCAACAGCAAGCCCCTGTTAAAAAAAACACTTCAGGCAACTCGTATCTGATGAGGTGTCTGCTTTTTCAACAGGAACTGCCATGTCGCAAAGTGCTGTTACCTAATCATAGCACTAATGATCTGTAATGCATAACTATAAGTGGTAGGATGTTGCACTGCAGAGCAGTACAGCTTCCAACTCATTATAGACAGCAAATCCTACAAGAGGGAGTACAGATTGAAGGAGCTGGGCTTAACATCCTCACAGCTTAGTCACAGTAATTGATATTCTCATTAATCTGCCTAAATAGCATCTAAATTATCAATATATGATGAATTTTCCTCAAGACTGTGCAATGATGACAAATCTCACAGAGGGGTACATTTTTCCTTTACAACAAGTTTCTTCTTAGGTGCTTAAAGTCAACAAGCTTTACATGGCTTTTCAATAACTTGATTTATTCCCTGACTTAGATTTTTCCTGACAATAATGTGACACAAGCACTGCTGACAGTCTGTCACACTGGCGAGCTCCAAGATGCTGTGTAAGACAACCAGCTCCACAGATGAACAGCTGACACACCACAAAACAAAAAGTGAAGACAGAGGCAGAAACATATCCAGATATATCCAAGACCAGACTCAAGGAGGCAATCTATATTTGAGTCAAGGGAGTCCTACAGTGAGCGCTCTGGAGGCAGAGAATACCATGCCATCTTCAGGCAGCTGCGTGATCAAAGATTGTTATCTTAGTATGCACAACTGAGGTCCCCTTCTCCCCAGCAATTAATACTGCACTAACATTAACTTCTCATCTAGGGGGAAGAAGCGGATAATCTACAATGCTGTCTATTAGCAAAATGCTATTTATAAATCACTGAACTGTTGGGCAACATTTAGTTCTATTGTGCATTGAGTGACTGACGTTAGCCCAAGGATAATAGTGCATCAGGAGGGATAAATGTAGTATTATCTTCAGGCAAATTCCTTAAGATATAAAAAATTAATAGCACCTCATTATCAAGTGTAAAGTTAGTATCTGGAGCAATAGAATTGTGCAGTTATATCTCTGGTAATATAATAATCATCAGTGTAGTTAATGGACCTGTGCCAATGTGCAATAAATGCATTGAAACTGGAATGAAAAATTACGCAAATCATGGGCTGAATTACGATTCCCTATTGAATCCTGCTTTCTAAATACAATTACCACTCGTTTCAATACAGTAATGGTTTTGCTGCTCCAAACCTCTACTGATGACATTGCAGTCACACGCAAAAAAACCCCAATCCTCAAGCCCTCGCTAAATCTGATTAGAGCCAGCTTTGGTGAGAGCAAGGGAGCAAGGGGAAGAGAGAGGGTTTCGAAATCATTCACTTTTTCTCCTCTGGCCCACTGCCAGGAAGTGGTATCCACGGTATAATGTCAAAGACAGGGCACACGCAGGGAGGTGAGGCCAGGCTGTTGCTGAGTGATAGGGATTTGACAGGGGAGAGGAGGGTTGCTTTGATCTAGGAATATACAGAAAACAAACATGCTTCTTTCTTGATGTACAGTACCATCTTTATCCGCACTGACAAGGATGGAAGACTGAAGATTGAATATTTAAGCAGACATACCCAAAATAACTCTACTTAACATCTGTTTTACACAGAATCTTGCTCACAATGATTTCTCCATGTTGCTTTCCAACCAATTTTGTTAAAACACAGGTGTGTTTTTTTGTTTTGTTTTTATGCACCTTTATCAATGCTACACTGATGCTTTGGGACGAGCGGCAAGAGGACATTGCTTTATGGCTGACTTAAGAGTTGAACAAGGAGGAGAAATTGATTTTGTCTGGACAGAAAAAAAAAAAAAAAAAAAAAAAAGCATTGTGCGTTTGGACTCTCTGCTCACTGCTGCTATGTTGAGAGTTGTTTCAGATTCAGTCTAGCATTGGTTCAGCCTTAATGTGATTAGAGGTTTTGAAATGGAGAGGACAGAGGAAAAGCTGCAGAGGCAGTCAGACAAAGAAAAGTGGACAGATAGATGTTATGCCAGTGAGATGGGAGGTTGACTGGGTGGGTTGAGGGTTAAGAGAATGACAGACTGGCTGCCAGGAGTGAGACAGATGCGGTAAACATGACTCAGTACAGGGCTGCCAGGAAGTACTGTAATGAGATGCAGTTGATCAGAGGTACATCCAAGATTCAGGATGTTCATTCAGAGAGACAGGTGAGTTGGACTGGGGTTCAACCAACAGTCAGACAGGGATATTGGCAGAATCAAAAGTGAAGTAAACTAAACGTATACTGGCCGTGTAACATCATCCAACAGATGATGACAGAAGACCCACACAAAGAACATGCCAACAAAGGTTAAAGATTTAAACCTGGAAAAAGTTACAATATACTACTGGTCATAACAGCAACATGGTCTGTAGTTCTGTACTGCATGACATGATTTCATTTTTATGATGAAAATACATATTTGGAGACAAGATGAGCCATATACAGCATATTGCACAACACACTCCTAAACTACACTTTTCATGTCTAGGCCACAAACGCAATTAAAGAAACAACTTACATGTATGGGTTCTTCAAAATCAACCAATTATTTCTGTATGTGATGTACTGATGCAACTAAAGGCAAAACAATTTGGCCAGAGTGATATTATTTGCTGATGTTTCTAGTTTATTAGGTACACCCATACAAAACTAATGCAGTGTGATACGAGAGCCCTGCAATAAATCCTACCTTCATAAAAGGGTGCAATGTTCGGATTTTGTTGAAATGGTTTTACCTGTGGTGCTGCTGAATCTTTCTGCTATACAAAGAGGCAATATTAACTCTACCTTCACTGAAACAAATGGGTTGGACAAAATATTAGAAATGTAATTCAACAGCAAGATACACTACAGCCTCCAAACTAACCACGAAGCTGAATCAACATTTATCTAAAATAGTTAAAACAAATACTGAACATTATAACCTTCATGAAGGTGGGATTTATTTTGGGACTATTGGACTGCATTAGTTTTAGTCAGTAATATGGCCAACTACATCTATATAATTAAATGGTAACCAAGTGTAGCACTGCAACAATTAGTTGATAAATTGATTAGTTGACTGGCAAAAAATTAATCAGCAACAATTTTGATTGATTAATTGATTGCATAAAACAAGACATTTGAGGATGTCACCTTGGGCTCTCTGGAATTGTAATGAGCATTTTTCCATTCGTCACTTTTCACATTTTATCAACCATAACTACTAATCAAAGTAAATAATTGAAGATACATTTTAGGGTCATTTACAAAATAGTGTCACGTTGCAATTTCATAGTCCGTCTATCAGACGGCTCTTACAAATTAATTCTTCCTACCTGTAAAATGTCTCACGCAGTACATGTCTTTGCCACAGTTCTTTAACTAGAATGGCATGCTAATATTGGTAGCGGTTATGCTCTAGTCGCAAGTGAAACCAGCAGAGGACACATGCAGCTGCCTCTACCCCATCAATTAATTGCACTGCCAGCCCAATGATGCCTACTAGGGCAAAAATATCTCTTGAGGAATGTTCATTTTCAACACTTGTAGTGAGTTCCTCATTAATATTTACTGAAATCTATAGTGCTGACTTTTCACTCATACTAATGGTATTAATTACCAAGGCATGTTGTTAGTAGGATTGTGTTGACAAGAGCACCACTGCACTCTCATTTAAACCCTCACCCCTACTGTATCAGCTACACAGTTTCTTCAGTTGGTTTGGAAATTTCATATGTGGTTCCCTCTGTCATCGTTTCCGCCCACACTTTGACCAAAACACTCTACAGTTGCCCCTAGACAAGCATTCTTCTGTAACTGGCCCCACCAGACAGCACCTCAGGCCACCTTGCAGACTGCTTCCATCAGTCCAGGCATAGGTCCAAAAAGACAGGCTAGGACCAATAAAGCTCACAGGCTCCCTGCTGCCCAGGAACAGCCGCTCAGCTCGCCTCATAATTATTCTGTTGGCCCTGTTAAGAAGCCAGAGACTCTCTCCCTGCCCCATTACTCACACACTGCCAAAGATACTGCATAGAGACTCCCCAGGCTGCGCCATCACACAACTATGCCTGTGTAGGTAGTTGCACACGTGTAAACAAACATAGTAGGCTCAAGCTCTATTGCAGTGTCAAACAATACCTCATTGTGACACATAGATAGTGATTAAGATTCTTTTCTCACAACAAAACAGCTTGAAGCTTTTAACTGAATAAAGGAAAAGGAGCCTGTAACACAACTGCATTTGCTTAACAAGACTTAAATACAAAAGCTGAAACGGCTACCATTTAGTGTATGCAGCATGGAAATACAGCCATTACCAGGTGAAGAAGCTCACCTTGAGTTGGGACATATGGTTCTTATGATCAATTTTTATCACTTATAATGTTGATGAAATGGTTGTTGAAAGGAAAAAGAACTTAGAAATTGTAACTAATAGCTGAAATAATTTTAAGACAGTGAATATATTTACATAATAGATATGTTACATGTTTGTAGCAGTCTTGAAAACATGCTATCAGGGGCCCATCAGCAAGTATAAAATGAAAATAACCCTGGCGTGGGCGTAGATGATGACATTATCAGTAATCTAGTTCTCACATCAAGCATATAAAAAACCAGCCACTGATATGAACACTGAAAAGGGAGCAATTTAAAAAGAAAATTAGTCAAAACCTGTCAAATGCCATATGTTAACCTGCCATCCCATCAGCCACATCTGAGTGTCATGAAAATTAAAAAAAAATTCTATTTGATCCAAGCATGAAGCTACTCAGTGGCAACATTTTACAATCTGCTGCATGTCATAGTAACATTTATAATCCAATACCAATATGACAGTGGCATTTGCTTTAATGAGGTTATTTGCAAAGCCATTAAAAGGTTACATACAGCAATTGATATCAAAGAAAGGCTTATGTAGGATGAAGTATGTCTCATGATGTGGAGTAGTACAGCTTTATGGGATTAGATTTGACTGAGGCCAGTCAGCCCATATGTTACATTTGAGTAAACTGGAAGCCTGTACGAATGAATGCATAGATCTATGGTAAGTGGCTGGTAACAGGTGACACTGCAAACTATGCATATCTCATGCACACCCTTGAAGAGATGCAAAGGGCTTCTGATCCAAAATCACATGATGTTTTTTTTTTTTTTTAAATCAATAATAGAACTGCTGTTGCTAACCAATCATCTCCCAACAAAGACAATAATATCTGAGATCCACTCAGGAATCTGAGGGTCTCTGGATCGCACAGTGACAGGCTTCAATTTAAGGCATAACCAACCCGAAGACTATATCTCAAATTTAATTATATTTAAAATAGTCTCAAGCACAGAATGCATATAAATGTGTGTGTAAATGTAGTGCTTTTAGAAACGCTGAGTCTTGCTTATTACATATAAAAATCAGTGTAAATGAGGAGGTAATACAATTCTTTTAACCCCAAATCACCCTTGAAAAACCCTGAAAGGCATCCTGCCAGTGGAGAGTCCACTCCATTAGATACTGTACGTTAGGCAAACAGAAGCGAATTTGCTCAATGTACGTATTGTGCTGGAAACAGCAAAATATGGACATCCAAGTTTTAAAAAAAGGCATCTAAACACCAAACTAATGGGCCCTTGTTGGCGCCCAGAATCATGTAGTAACCCAAAAGAACAGCAGCTTAACATGTGAAGCTCATGGTCAAGAAATTGTAAATTGCCACAGCACTGCAGAGCGTCAGACAGGGGGACATCAGGAGAAGTGACTGCACTGGAGGGGTGTGGGCTAAGGAAGAGTATATGTGCTAAGGAAAGTGAGGTAGTTCTTCAAACAACAGCTCCATCTAGTGGTCAATACAGGTAAAATTCAGAATAGGGGAATAAGTGAAAACTATGGCTTTGTGTATTGATTGTAAACTGCTGTGTCTGGCTTTTTAGGACCCCATGGGAGATTTTGGTTAGGGAGTATCTTCCCCAGCACACCAAGCTACATAAAGCTCTATAGTGAAAACTCAGGGGAGGGGGAACTAGGAACAGTAAGACCAAGAGTGAAAATAATAAAGGAAAAAATGAAATAACTAACCAGCTGTTCAGATGAGCCCATGTGTTAGCACAAGGTTTGAAGAGGCAGAGTATATATTAACTCTGGATGTATCATCAGCTGCCAATTCCTAATGGCAGTTCATAACCTGCCTCAAGAGTGCATGAAGTTTAGAGTGATTTACGAGTAGAGCTGCACTCACAAATGCCTTTTTTTCTATGTTTTAAGTGCATTTAATAAAATAGTACAGTGTCTGTTTACAGCAGGGTTTGAATACATATATAAATAATTTGCCCTGGGGTACTCAAACTTATGGATAGGACTGTAAGTGAAGGAAATGGTCTTTGAGGATATGAGGAACATACAATGCAGTGCTCGCCTAAAATTGTAGAGTCAATGGCCATTTAACAAAATTAATCTTTGAGCAAAGGTTACTTTATAAAAAAACTATGAAAGGCTTTTTCTTTTCTTTTTCTAGAAACTTTTGTTTGTTTTGGTCATTGTTTCCTACTCAGCTGCATCACACACACCTTTTTCTCAGTAGCTAGTTAGTTAGCCATATTTGGATTAAATTAAATGATACTATCATAAAATTAGCTTTACCGACAGGGATAGCGTCAACAAAAACCTGGCGAAAAAACTTGTTCAAACCTTACCTCTGTTCCGAAGAAATTTCGAGATTCTTCGACGATTTTTCCGCGCAGGTGGAAAACGCAATAAGGTCCTTGTTTCTCTTAAACTCCATCGCTCGTCAAACAAAGATGGCAGACGGAAACGACGTAGCTTATATACTGAGGCTAAGTTATACTGAACAAAGATATAAATCTAATACTCATGAATTGAAATACAAATCTTCAATTTTGTTCACAATTGTGTTTGAAATCCTTGTTAGTGAGCATTTCTTTTTTGCCAAGCTCCACCCGACAGGTGTGGCATATTAAGATACTGTTTACACAGCGTCATTATTGCACAGGTGTGCCCTGGTCTGGTCACAATAGAAGACCACACAAAATGTGTGTGTATGGCATGGTGTTGGTGAGCAGTGTCGTTACGGTATGGACAGGTTTAAGCTACAGACAATAAACAAAGATGCATTTTATTGATGGCGATTTGAATGCACAGAGATACAGGCCCACTGTTGCGCCATTCATCCGCCCCCATCGCCTCATGTTGCCGCATGATGCAATGATGGCCTGCATACTCACCATGAGCATCTTTAGGATGCGCTGGATCTGCCTGTACAACAGCGTGATCCAATTCCTGCCAATAGCCAACAACTTTGCAGAGCCATTCAGGAGCACAGGGTCTTTCACAGACCACAATCAACAGCCTGATTAACTCTGTACAAAGGTGATGTGTTGCTCAACATGATGCACATGGTGGTCACACCAGAGACTGACTCGTTTTTCTGACCCTCCCTTCCAAAAAGTGCACATCTGTAGCCCGGGTCATGTGAAATCTGTAGTACATTGCCTGATGATTTTCTTTCAAAATAAAATTGCACATCTTAATGTGGTCTTTCACTGTGACCAGCCTGAGGCACACCTGTGCAGTTATCACACTGTGCAATCAGCATATTGTTATGCCACACCTGCCAGGTGGATGGATGATCTTGACGAAAGAGAAATGCTCACAAACTCAGATTTAAAGACATTTGCGAACAAAAAAAAGAAGCCTTTTGTGTTATTACAAAAAATCTTTAATTTCAACTCATGAAAAATGGAAGCAAAAACAAAAGTGCTCCGTTTATATTTTTGGTCAGTTTATCGACTTGAACTACTATATTTGTCTAATTTTCCAAGTTATATTACATCATATTCATAATTTGTCTTGCATTTTACAGAGCTCATGGCTTGTTGCAGCTGTCAGAGTACTGAGTCGTAGCTGTGTGGAAATGTAGAAACTATACATGTTATGTTTGTATGAAATTAGGCTATGTAAGATGTGGGCACTGTCATGGCTGGGAGGAGTGGTATTGTAAGGTTGTTTCATCCTGAGGTATTCAGATGATACAATCATATTTCAGGCTATAATTGTTCAGGATGTTTAGAAAAGTTTCTTGAAAAAAGTAATTAGTAAATTTTTTATCAAAACTCTGGAATTGACAGTGCTAGGAATTAAAAAACGCATACAAGCCGTGCATGTTGAATGGTATCATCAATTTTTCAATCCACTCAACATGCAAAGGGTTCTATTCTATTTTCTATTCTATCTTTCCCAATAATAATGGGAATTATATGGAAGAAAGACAACACAGGAATAAGAGGTTTGATTTTATTTAGTCCACTTTTAAAATTTACATTTTCTGTCATTAAAAAAGATAAAGCGTCATCAGCTTTGCAGTCCATATCACAAAGAGACTGCAATAAGGAAAGAGTGAAGTAGAATGTAGATGACTTAGTAGGCACATTTTTCAGATGATACATATTAATCTAACTGATGGCAAAATATGTACAGCAATGATTTTATCTTGTGGCAGCACATGCTTGGGACTTCTGACTGAGAGTTCACAGGTTAGTAAAGCACAGATCTATGCAGACAAAGATTTTTCACTGCCTATAAAAGATGTATCTAGTTGACTACATGAGGCAGTCAATTTCCCGAAACTGTATGCCAGTTCAATTTGAAATAAATTAAACCTAAGAGGAGAGAGAAATGAGGAATATCAATGAACTTGTGAAACTAATTGACCAGCGCATGTCAAATTAAGCATTTTAACAGTTTAGCAAAAATGTTCCTCCATATGAATCAAGAATACTGAGCTGAAAGCTGAAAGGGGACACGACATCCACCTGATGAAATAACTTGAGAAATAAATTAGAAGTGGATAGTTGTATTAGTTTGCATTTAAAGAGTACCTGATTTTCTCTCTGTAGCCTAAGTTTGATACCTTTGCATAACTTATAGAAAACCTGTCACGTTCTAAAAACTCACAGTAATTCATTCTTTAATCACAAGTCCTGATACCACCTAAGACAGGCACAGGATTCTACCCTGCAGAATCCACATACCTTCGAGCCAAACACACTGGATATTCCATACAAATAAAGGACACTTTTCCTGTTTATATACATAACACTTTTGTACAGTCTTTGCACTTCCATTATAACAGATTGAAGCATCTCCACTTACAAAGTAAATGGAAATCAAATCATGTTCAGTGGATTAAACCTTGAGTGAATCCAAAGCTTAAATTGAGCACTTGTTTACATGTCGAATGAACGGGTTCAACTGCCTTTGCACTGAAAGAAAAAATTAATAAAACTCTAAAATTCTGTCGTACTGGGTTATCTCAGGGATCTGGTTTGAAGTGGCCTCAGACACAGTTACAGTTTCAGCCATCCACTCTGACCGAGTGAAGGAATAGTAAAACCGACCTGTCAACAGTGCCTATGGACACTTCACTGTGATCATGTTATCAAGTGATTTCACGTACATTCCAAAACAACATCAAACAGCATTATAATTTAAGGAAATGTTAACTCTGGATCGACCCATCGGCCATTGAAACGTGAACAACAGAACAAAAAAACAAATCCAATATAGTAGGCAGTGAATGTTCAAAGTTCATGAGTCTGCTTAAGTCAAACCCCGAGGACAAGTCCAATCCTTCCACCCGCTTTCATTCTGCGTACAGCTTATTCCTGGCCCGCACCTCTTCCTACAACTGTACACACAGTGCTGTTCTCGGCTTGACAGCAGTGTAAACTATAGACAGTTGAGTGGCTATGAAGCTCCACTGGCCCCTACACACTAAGGATCTATTTGAGGTGGAACGTGACAGCTGGACCGCCCCAAAGCATAAACCAGAACCAACACTAGTGTAAATGGCCCAATGGTTTTGGAGGGTGGGTTGGTAGCTGGGACAACAGGGTCACTTGGGTCCTTTGGAAGGGGTGTCCGTCTCTGTGGATTGGCGGCCATCGTTCCAGGCCTCCCGGGTGCTCTTAAGGGCCTGTGTCCTTTGCTGGTCCACAACCACATAGTCAACACGCTCATCGGATGCTGCCATGCCAGTTCCATTGCTTTTCATCTAGAGAAGGAAAACCGTATAGGTCAGCATTGAAGATCCTTCACACTTCTTCATCTAATTGTGAGTGTTGGGATAATCTAAGTAAATTCCTTTCTTACCTTCCTTGGTGGGGTCGACTTGCCAGGGTCAAGATCCAAATCCAGGTACTCCACCTGTTTGTCTCCCTTTGGCTTCACCATGGGGCTGCTGCCACCATCCGCAGTCAGGGGCGCAACAAGCTTCACGTTCTACATTAGCCAGGAAAGAATGCTTTTATTGAGAGAAGAGAAACACTGAAGCAATGTCAGAGTGAAACAGAGCCAATATTCAAACATACTCCTGTGTTGTCAAAATAACCAATTTTATTTTATTTATGATGTATCAAGAAGTTGGTTCTTTCACAGAATGCTGTGTAAGCCCAAATTGCATTCAGAGGCGTCTTTAGAGGGTTGTCATACAGGTACGAATGGTTTGTGGATTGGAAGATTTAAAAAATGACTGCAATCAAATGTTAAAGGCATAGTAGTCAACAAAATCACTGTCCAGGTAAACTGGTTGTCAAAACTGGAGCAGGCAGTGAATTATGGGACTATTTAGATGAAATTGATCATTTATCATAAGAATACATTTGTTTAATCGGTGAAAATCTTTTCATCAAGCCCATGTCCCATGTCTGACAGGCACCGGACTCGTAAGATTTGATCACTGATGGATGCACCATTTCATCGTGCTGGTGCAGTGGTGACATGACATGAGATCTCCTGTCTTTTTGTCATTATATCTAAACATCACATTTAAGATTTAAAATAAGGATAAAAAAATATAAGCTAAAATTATGGTATTGTGACAACACTAAGGTACATGTTGGACCTACAGGCAGAGTTAATTTCTAACTACAAGTGGGGTGGAGTTATTAGAACTAGGATGGTGGCAAAGCTAGAACATACTAATTGTAAGAAGAGTGATGGTATATAACATCTGAAAATCACTACAAACTGTGTATCCAAGCCACAGTTTGTAGCTGGTGTTGGGGGCTGACATAAGCACTGCAAAGTCTGTTCTATGTACTTGCTGATTTTCTCATCTAATAACACCTGAAACTGGTGACTTCTGGTGATCTGACAGGGCAGGCCATGCATGTCTAACCTGGCAACCCTGCTCACCTCCTCTATGGTGTCAAGTTCCTCCACCTCCCTCTTTACAGGGGTGATGGGAACTGTGCAGTAGAAGGACTCCTCTCTACACACAGTAAGAAGGAAGTAGTCGCAAAGAGGGGAAAAAAAGAGAACAGCAGATGGTCAAGAACAAAATGCAGGAAAAATAAAATGGATGAAGCCAGAGTCTGGTGATGTCAGAGAAATGAGGAACTAGGGAGAAAGAAATTAACACGAGTGAAGAAAGAACAGGAAGTCAGCAGACAATATTAAAGCAAATGTTGGAAAAAATGTAAACAGACTGTTTCAGCAAGAAAAATAGGAAATGGTACATCTAATACCCAAACTGCAAGAAAAAGTATCCGCATTGACAGAAATGTCATCCTGTCAGTGTATAGCTGATATGCCCAGTATTATTCTTCAGAAATGAAAATGCTGTATAAACCAATTGTGCCTGTTTCAGCAACATTGCTGAAAGGCTAAAAGACACTACAACTGGATTCAATTTTACCCACTGCCTAAATAACTAAAATTGATCTTTTCAACAACAGTAAAGGTACTGATTTGACAAAAAGCAGCATTCTTTAAAGAGCACAGTACCTGAAAAGCAGAAGAACAAAAACAAAGGGTAAAGAGGATAAAGAGGAAGTTTAAGTGGCGAGGAGTCCGTCTGCAGCAACCAGTAATTTGTCCAGACTAATGTATGGCTTAGGGAGAGGAGCAAGGACTGGAAATGGGATTTCTAACACTTTCTGAACAACAACTACAGCTTAACATTCTAGGCTGTATGGTATTCAACCCAGAAACTGTTTTTCTACCTCACACAAAATCTTCTACTGTATTTATGGTGCATCTGTTGGGAAAACTGTCTGTAGGTGTCACATGAATAAGTGCAACATAGATTCAAGAACCCACTAAAACCACATATAACAATAAAAATCAAATTAGACATTTATCACATTTTTCTGTAGCTTTGATTATCTGCGATTTGAGAAGCAAAGAAAAAAAAAGTAATCATGCAACTTCTTATATCAGAGGATAGTTATGTGTTACATACTGGATCATCTGTGGACATATTAGAGACCATGGCTACATAATTCTCTTCACACTCCTCGGAGTCAGTGCTGGAGGCCATGCTATGCACTGACGGGGGTCTCGCTGGCATTGGAAACCTAGAGAGACTGAGCAGCATTCACAATATTTACACACCGACTTCAAGGCAAATACACTCTCTGGTGAGCACAAAATATAATACAGACATAACAGTCGCAGCAATAAACCACTGCAGCCAGAAGAGTCCCTGCAGCACTAAGCACAGAAATAGACCTCATCCCTGATAAGCCAACAAACTGTGTTCAGTATGATGTAGCTCTGAGGCAGATCCCAGACCTGTTTGTATGAGCAGTGCTACTCTGGTCACAAAGTGACTCTGGTAATGCATGAAGTGTTAGTGCCTACTTTCTTAGTTAAGCGTATATACTACAAAAAGGCATGTTCACACCAAAGTACATTTTCCTACAAAAGAGAAGGAAACCTCAACTGCATTTTGTGTTGGTAATATAAGGAGCAGGTAGGACAATGCACACTGTTTCCATAACAACATCATTGACTTTAGTCACCAGGAGATGAGGTGCAGCAATTTATTTTCACTGTCCTGTGGCCTGTGTATCTCTGAACAATTGCATTTTTCTCAACTTTGAAAAGGCATGGTGTCTCTTCTCTGACAGCATCCCCACTTGACTTGACTTCAAACTAAAAATAAAAACAAGGCTCATGGGAAAGCAGAGTAGTGTGAACATGCCCCTCAGTTGTTAGCAAAACGCAGAATTATGAAAAATTCTGCAGAACATTTTAAATACTTACTCCCGAGCAAATGAGCGTGTGACGGGTGAGCGGACAGGCGTACAGGGCTCCTCCCATTCTGGCAGTGGTTTGATCTCCAGTGGAGCAGGTTTTCCTGAAGCAAGGTACACATACCAGTCAGTCACTGCTTAAGACACAGACTTAAAGTACATGTATGTGAGGCTGGCAAATTTGAACAGCAGAAACGTTGTATATAATGTGGCGTTAATCAACCTATGTGCTTAATTTAGTGTTGTATGTCATAAAATCATTTCTGTTGCATATCTAAACAGGAACAAATGAATGCATGACATGTAAACACCAACAACATGGCTCATTATTTTGTTTTATCAATACTTATTTTGAACAATTGTAAACGGCTGAAAAGCAGTAATACAAAAATCAAAATTTTAAAATTCCGTCTGCAGTGCAACTCTTACTGTTTAATTATTCATTGCTTTACAGATTACAAATTCATTAATGAATCAATAAATAATATTCAGGAGCTCATTTACCCCCATTTATCCCTTTTTTCTGTTACCTAAAGTATCCGTCTCATTGTAATCAGATCTTGTCTCCTGTAAATGCTGGTGAAACTTCTGGCGCAGGACAACAACCTTTGCATGTGTGAGGATATTAAATCTATATTGAACCAATCTGATGAAAACATTGGTCCTTCTATACAATCAATGCAAAATTGTGTGTGTAATAAAAGACCTCACAATAGATATTCACCATAAATGCTCATTAACCATGGCTTCTGTCACAGGAGTTGGACTTAAACATTGTAAACTACATACTTTATGCAGAAGGCAGCTGCTGCCAGTACACGCTGTGTGTTCCCAAGCAGGAGAGTGGATATGGTTATTTACGTGAGTCTCTCTTTCATAAGATGATATCACTGTTCAATTTCCCCCTGACAAGCTATCTACTACTTTCCAGAGCCCATGTGAGTGTTTTTATGACAATAATCCTGTTGTGGCTGCTACATCTGAGTGTGTGTTTTGGAAGCACAATATGTTCAACTGCAAACAAAAAACATTAAAAGAAATGTTTGGGAAAAGAAATGTCAGTAAATTATAGCATTTGGTTGACTGCATATAAGAAGTCACATCAGAGTGAGGGGATATTTAGGTGAAGTGGCACTAACAGTTAAGTTGTAAAGGTATGTTGCAACTGCTCATGAGCTCCAAAACTAACCTCTGCAGTCCACCATGCGTGAAGTGCACACCCATCCACTCCCGCTGGGATTTAGGACTTTAAGACTCCATTTAATATTTTATAAACCTACTTTGGTACCTCTGGATAGAGATGCTCTTCACAAATAGTACATACTAAAGTGCATTTTAACTGATTCTGGTGCACACAGTTAATCTCTTATAGAACCAACAGGCCTGAGAAACAAGAGAAATCCCACAGTACACTGTTTACAACATGCAAAGAGTCGAGATGAAGTAGAGTTTGGACAGGTCAAAGAATGAAAAGTTTTCAGTTCAGTGTGGAGTACCTACCCTTGCGTCGTCCCCTTGGGAATTCACCTACGGTTTGAGAGTCGGTTCGCTCTAAACCGACACCTTTTGCTCTTATTATTTTAGGACTCTGACCTGATTGGTGAAAGAAGACTTTGCTTATTATAAAATTTTTGGTGATCACAACAGTTAAGCCCTACTGTAAGAACCGCTCTGCCATGCAAAGCAAAAGACGAGACTTTTCTGAACAACAAAACTACACCCTCATGTACACCCAGTCACCTTTTTGTGCAGCACAGTTATCAAGAGGATGATTGTCATGACAACAGCAGACCCATACTGCCCAACATGCACCTCACTCCATGCACCACGGCTTCCCACACAAAGACTGACATCACAGCTGTGCATGCACGATGAGTAGTGTATAAGCACTGAGAGAAATCATGTCATGTTGAGAAGAGCACAAACAAAACTGTAGAACAGAGTAACTTACTGATGAGGCACATAGCTCATTTTACACTAACACACTGATCACAACATTTTTCTGCACTGCTGACAAGAGCCTAAATGTGCCACAATCTCAAACTAAGAAAATTAGTTTAAATGGAATCACAAATAGTGTTAATAAAATGAAACCCATTGACTAGCACAGACCAAAGACGTCAAAGCCTTCACAACATACAGCTCACAAAAGACGAGCGAAGTTGGTAGTGAGTAAAATTAGTCCAGTAGAGATGAATTTTGCATGGCTCATGGAGAATAAAGACATTAACAATATGCAAAGAGGACTCAAAGAGGCATGTGATATTCTACTTATTTCTGAAACATGTTCATCCATACTTTCTGCTTTAGACATAAAATATACCAATAAATACTAATACTTCTGAATAGTGATGTGACTCATTAATGTTTACTCATCTTCAGTTTCAGTCTGATTATCATACTTAAGATACATAAAGATTTCTGTCCATATTTGAAATTCACTGTGCTTTATGCCGGTCTTTGTGCTATTTTCTAATGGCAGGTGCAGTTGGATTGATGGCTGAATCTACACTGTAATAATATCACACAGCGCCTTTCAAATCATCAGTTATAAAGGGTGTTACTTAACATAAAAACACATCAGTGTGACAGCATCAGAAGAGAAAGCTGAACAGGAGTGTTTGCAGATGTTTCAACACTGTCTGAAAATTGCCACGATAGATGCAATACTCTTCTTTCCCTTAGTTGTCCTAATAAAACCAAAACAAATATCATCAAGACAGTAAAATGAGATACTGTGGTGAATAGTGATAGATGTGACTTAAAAGTGAACAAAGAAAAGAGAAAAATCACAAAACTATGACTGAGAAAGAACAAGTGATAGATAGCGAGAACAACTAAAAATGACAGGACCCAAACTACAAATGGGCAATATTTTTTTACACTCATACTTTTCTGGAAATGATGGATTACAAACTTGTAAGAGTTCAAGAGCTGTGGTCCTAAATCTGAAATACATTGGTATCTGTCCCATATATTGTACCAATAATTATGTTTTTTAAAGGCTGAATTTTTAAAGATGAGAGAGGGCTGGGCATACACTATACTGCTAAACTCAAGTATATACATTTTGTAATAATGGTCCAATACACCACATACAATAAACTAATTATCATACAGAATTTAAGCGTTATAAGTACTCTACTGTAATGGCCCCTGCGCCAAATAATCCCATATTTTAGACACTGAAGTCTTGATGAGTACTGAACATTCTGAGTTATGGCTCTTTTTGTGAAACATGAGCAATGCCCTAAAATTGGTAGGCCTGTAATAGAGCAGTCAGATGATTTGGAGTAATAAAAATCTTTTTATAACTTTTAGTCATGATAGTCCAGCAATGATGCATGCCAAATTTGGAGTTGACTGACTCAAAAGGTCAGAAAAAAAAATCCCACATGTCACGCATGGGAGGATTCCTCACTGGGAAATGTAAAACTCCATAACATGTCCTATTTTCCTCAGTGACAATAACAGCTCTGGCTTTTGGTTTGCCTTTGTGATGACTCCCTGTCTCCCTGTCATTCTTCAACTACCATTCTCTCGTTGCCCATTACTCAGCCTTTCAATCTGCCCAGATTGCAATTCCCTTTGCTATTAGGTCTTTCATCAAAGAGCTCCATTCAGATGATGGGAACAAAGGGGATGGAGGTGACCACTCCGGGCTTCGGTCACTCCATGGCACAGAGACCAGCCCCCTCCAAAATGGGCTACAGGGCCTCTTGAGCTCAGGACAAAAGTGCTTTTGACAAGGAGCTAACTATGTAGGATGTAAGAAGATGTAGCAGGCACTAAACTAATTCATCAACAGGTGAAATAAGCTGGTCAAGGACAGGCATAGAGGAAGATTGTGGTTGGTATTTAATACACCGGACAAACCAAAGGAGACAAAATGAGAGAGAACCATCTTCCACATTAACAATGGCAACTAAAGTATGATAAAGAAAAACGCTGCTTGGAAAATGGTTGGAAATTATGTATTTATGACCATGAGCCAGCACTGAGAGTAGCAGCTGAGTGTTAAGACAGAGGATGGACTGTCATTGCATTAGTGAATACTGAGCATACTGAAGCAAGTTAAATGCAAGAATAGACTTCAACACACATCAAACCCGCAACACCAACATGATAAATCTAGTCAGAATATTGACGAACCAAGTCACAGCTACACATGCATGCAGACCTATCATCCACTCACCTTTGCGATCAGGTTTGAGATTTCGGTCCACAGGTGGGGGCTGGCAGTCACTGAGCATTGGCCTACGAGGAGGGGTTTTGGGACTTGAGCGGAATCCCATGTGGGCGGGCGGGGGGACCTGCTTTCCCAGAGAGGAGAACTCCATGGTGCTTGGAGTCATGGGCACATAGTTGGGTTCGTGCATTGGCTCTGTCAAACTGCCTGAGTGATGATGTGACGGGGAGTTGGCGCTCATGGGTACATAGTTCTGGTCTACTTCCTCTGTGGACTGGCTTCCCACTGGCATCATTCCTTTGTTTTTCTGAGGGTGACATGGCACACACATATGTTCACAAATAAAAAGAGACACAGTGTAAGGCTGCCTGTATAGTGGAAAACTCAAATGATGTGGCAACAGCAAATCAATCAAGAATGAATTCAAAGAAACTACCAATACAAAAATATGATGGTAGCCAGCATGTGCTGCGCTACCAAAATGCTGAAGAATTGCAGGTAGATGCTCAGGAGCAGCAGCTAACATGTACTACCAATAAACCAGCAGCATAGCTAGCCTTAATATTTAAGCTTGCTAGCAAAAAGACTTAGTTAGTTAGTCTGCTGATTATACAATCGGAAAACGAATCCAACAAGTAAACTGAAATAATCATTACAGTAGCTGAATGTAAACTATTATAAATTAAACTAAACTAAACTAAACTAAAATATTCTTTAGTCTGAATCAAACAGTGTAATGAAAAAAATTGAAAAACTGCAATAACGACATGAATGTTTCCCTTTAAGGTGTTAGCCTCTTCCTAAATGCACAGCAGGGATCAACAGTAAAATGATCTTATCACTTACAAAGTAGCTGTTGAAGCTTTCATTGAAGTCAAACGAGCAGCTTTTGTCAGAGGGGAATGATCTAGGAATGTCATAGCAGTCCTGGGATCCAAAATCTGCAAAAAACACATCATATAATTGCAATACATAATGGAAGTTAAATGGGATAAATAGTAGCAGTGATAGTTGCTTAGCATTAACTATTTTATCTGTAGGACACAACATGATAATTTCACACTAGACTTTCTGTACCAGTGCGAAATGCCAGCCATTCTATGCCATAACATAATCCTACATATACACAATAGAGGCCCAATTAAAATATGTGATTGCATGACTCTACCAAGATTCATTTACTGAGTAGGACAGAGCTCTGCCATTGTGTGTAAGGGCTCCACTATGAGGTATATTATAATTGTTTTTTGCATTCTCATTATGCACTGATGCAGTCACTAATGCATTTCACTTACCGCCACAAGAACCACAGCAAATGCTGGGAAGAGCTTGTAGGGCAAATGATAGTGTCAGTTGAGGAAGACTAAGTGGGGTAAGACCATGATGGGGAATAATTACAATGAGACATGTAATGAATGAAATACTGTAACTGCATCCAAATACATCAATAAAAATATGTTTCAAATGATTCAGATGAAATCCCATGCTTATTAAAGTGCAAATCATTCACATATACTGGGTTATTCCTGCTCAGTGATTCCTTACATTTTCATTTTATTCCCCTTGCATCATCAAAATGCAGATAGAGATCGATCTTTCAACCCAGTCTCTCGGTTGGAGAAATATTCACCACAGCCTCAACGCCATTCAGTGTGAAGTTATACAACACATCATCAGATGTTAGCAATGCACAGAGTTTAACACGGGTAAGACTGATGACTGACTTTTGGTTTGTGTAAACAACTATCTTGCAACTAATACTTCTGTAATGACATTTGTCACCACAAGAGGGAGGAGTATGTGGAAGAATATACCACTTTGTGTCCATCTTTACATCACAAGTCTCCTTGACAGAAAGTTGTTTTCAATTTATTTTAAGCCTTTCTATAAAAGATGTACATTGATCTAAGATTTGTGCTATTCAGGTAAATTTCTATCATTAGAACTACTTCCTTTTTCTATTTTTACTTAACTATTATAAAAAAATTCATCTCTTGCCTATTCAAAAGATCCCTACTCAGGCTTTGATTTGCCAGGTTTTAGTAAAATCTTGTCCAGATTTGATACACAGTGAAAGTGATGATAGTGCACAGAAATTGCTGTTATGTGATACAAACTTGTGAATCTCTACTTTGATAGATAACATAATATTTTAAACATCACATGAAAGATTAGTGATGGTATAGTATGGACAACAAGAAAGGTAGTCCTGATAATTAGCCGAAGATATCTGTGGTAAGTGAGGACACATGAAGATGGTTCTTAATGTTTCTTACTTGCTTTTAAATGTAAGTATGTGTAATTGAGTACTGTAACCAATATATATGAGTGGAATTGCTGCACAAACCACTGTCAAGTTCATTAAAGGCATTTGCAGAAAACTCTGTTCAGGTCCGATAAGGTTTTGATCATTTGAGTGGATTGTGAACAAAACAGAATAATAAAGGTAAAAACGGGGAATGCAGCTGGAAGAAAATATACTAAGAGCTCCAGTGACGTCTCTTATCATCCATCAAAAGAAAGCTAAAAGGGTACCGAATGCAAACATAAAAGATGTGCAAAAGCCTCATAGAGCCATTTATAATGTGTCTAGTTGAAGAAAAATATCACTACACATAAAGGTAAAAATTTTATAGAGGAAAAAGGCTTTGTGAATGTGTGTGTCCTGTTACACACTATATTTAGATTTTTATATTTCAGGATCATAAAAGATATTTTCTTATCTCATTGTAGTTTTCCAGTGCTCTACTACAACAGTAAAAAAAGAGAGAGAGAAAAAAAAAAAACAACTCTCCCGACACAAACCTTTACGGAGGCGTGAACAGTCCACAGTGCCAATAGTGTTGCTGCGTAATGCTTTATTCCCAGCACTAGTAGGCACACAGTAGTTCCCATCCGTCTCTGAGGCCGACCGGGGCACACAATAGGTGTCCGTAGGTGAGCGCTCAGCAGGGGGTGGTGGGGGTCCTGAGGTGGAACTGAGCGAAGGCTTGGGTGGTCTCGGAGGGGGGACTACATCTCCCCCGCTCTCTGAGCCTCCTACCCCTGTTGACGATGACAATGTGCGGGGCACCTGGTAGGTACAGTTTGCACCAGGTGTAGGTGGGATATCATAACTGATGGAAAGATTGCGCAGCTGTGTCTCCATCGAGGGCTTCCGTGATGGTGTGTTGAAGACATAAAGCTCAGAGGTGTCCCCACTGTCTAGATGGGCTGGAGGGGAGGAGGCCGACTTGGGGAGCAGCACAGTGTCCTGGGAGTAGCTGCGAGGGAGGTGGTAGAGGCTGCCATCAGTTGAGAGCGAGGCACCACGTGATGGAGGCGAGTCGTAGATGGAAGAGGCAGAGGCAGGGGCCGGGTGCTGTGGGAAGAAGCCATTGTGCGAGGTGTGTTTAGCTGATGAGGTGGAGGATGTAGGCGTGCGGTGAGAGGGGAGGTTGTCATTCAGGTCTGTCTCTGAGGAGGTAGACTTGGAACACTCGGCATGGGCTCTGAGAAGAAAACACATATATACACCAGGGAATTAAATATCCACACAAAACAGGTTGATTTAGAGAAGTTAAGAAATTCACACAGTCATAGTAAAACTTCACAGCACTGTTCGCAAGTCATTGTTAGTAGCCTAAGGTTATAATCAGATACCTCTTGTCACTAATCTTTGACACCCTCTTATAATATAAGCACCTCTTTTTGGGGAAAGTGGATAACTGAGGGACTAAGTAGCTGTTGGGTAATATCTAAACATGCAGTGTTTAGATATAGTGTTAAGTACAACTCAGTCAGTTTTGATCTACAAAGAGATAATTGCTTAAGAGTAAAAAACTTCTAATCCAGCACTAATAATGATCTACAAAAGCCACGTAAATCTACAGTGTTTGTGTGTCTCTGTTGGTCTGTCTTGTTTTCTTTTTTATATACATGTGCAGCACTCCACACAAGCAGGCAGTTCCAGCTGGATGGCTGGCCACTCACAGACTAGCCTGTGGGGGAAGAGTCTTGCTCTCACACTCCTCCAGGAGCAAATACTCCTGGTCTCCCTCCAATGGAGAGTGAAGCTGCACGGAGCTACACACACCACACAGCAGAGACAAGGAAAAGAGTGGCAGTACAGATGAAATGTACAAAAAGAATAAATGGGCTGAAAAAAGTGTACAGAGAGAAGCTGACATCACAATACAGCACTCCAACACAGTGAATATGGAATCTCATACATACAATAGAGGCATACGTACACAAACTAACTCACCTGTTGGGTTCAGGCTTTTTACTCTCACAGTTGGCCAGCCACAGGTAATCCTGAGGCTCCTCTGAACTGGACTGAGAGTCCAGGTGTCGCACACTGACCGGTTGGTATGGAGGGGGCACACTGGACAGCACTCCTGCTGCTGGACCAACAATATTACCCAGTGCTGGATGTGGGGGGGTATCCACTACCAGGCCTCCGATGGCTGACTGGTGAGCAGCTTTTGCTGCCTCTGGAGGAGAAAAACGAGAAGGCTGGGATTAACTTCTCTCAAGACCGTTTCTGTTTATGTGTTTGTATATCAGGCCATGTGTGCCTCAAAACACTTAAGGCCAAATACAATACAAGGTTTTCCACAGCTGACTGTAGAGGAGGTGGGCTACAACCATTGAATTAATGATCACCTCCACTGACAACAGAAGAAATTAACACACTTTTATGAAAAAAACAAGATACTGTAACCTTAAAGGGAAAGCAGCAGAGGTGCTCCTTTGCAAAGCAAATGCTATTTAATGAATGAGTGAGATTATTATTTAGCTTGTCATCTAGAGACTAAAAATTGATCACAAAAAATGAGATAGCATCATGATCTGTCAGACTCGGCTCAGCAGCTGTCAGTGAATGACTGATCAGGCTTACACATATTACAGTGGCTTTGTAGTAATTAAGTAATTAATCAGGGCAGGACAAAGCAGATTTGATTATCAACAGCCAGATATTCACTTCATGTAAAGTAGAAGTTAGACATTCACCAGCTGGGCTCTATAATCTGTATTGAAAACATCAGCTCCATCAGATGGACTTCCACTGAATGTATTTCATTAAATCCAGTGGACTAATTTGACTGACCCATTTCATTTTTGGACTTTTTACTACTTTTGTATTGATCCATTTTTAATCCTGATGTTGGATTAAAACCATATTGTTGTATTTTTATATTTCTACTGTTCCAACTTCTTGGTAACCTATGGCTCCTACTGAACCCCCAGTTCAAATAAGCCAAGATCTCCTACTTCTGTGGACCTGCAAAGCCCATTGAGACAGTGTAGGTGATATTGGTGACTGATGATATTAGGCAGAGAGTAAACAGTAAGCCGTGTTTGCTAATGTCTACTCTTGCAGAGTAAACTTGGACCCAAGCTGTTTCTTAGCAACCCAATCCCAATGTAACAGTCTATACTCACCTTCAGCATTTTGACTGATACTACATCAACATTACGTCTCTATAATGTCTGAACTTCAGGAGCTGGTGTGTGTGTGTGTGTGTGTGTGTGTGTGTGTGTGGGGGGGGGGGGGCTCACTCTGATGAGACAAGGACAGATCTCAGATATTTCTTCGCAACAGCTCCCCATACTCTCTTTCTCAAATTCAACCACAAATCACAGCTGAAACTAAAACACAGGGTGTCCCTTCTCAACTGATCCAGGAAGTTCACAACAGTTGATAACCTGACTTGGGCAGATTTCCTGGGAGAAATAAAACAGTAGGCAGTCCAGCTCAATGTGAAGGAAGAGGTGTGGTATGCGTGACAAGATTCCCTAAATAACACCGGCACTGGCAGCTGATATCAATCTCACTGCAGTCATTGCTGTGAATTTACACAAAAAAGACCATAACGAGTAAGTATTTTCATCACTTTTCACATCCAACAACCTCTAAAAGCTTCACTTGTTCATAGACCGTCTGAATACAGTGTTTGCCTTCAGAATCCCACACACTATTTCTCAGACAGAATTTCCTGAAGGTCCCTGCTTTGTCACACTGAGTTTTCAAATATCAGAGTCCTTTTCAAACGCTTCTGCTCAAGCTGATTGTTGCACCACACAGAGAGCCAAGATGCCTGATGCGTATGCCGGGTGAAATATATCTATGCTTTCATTCCACATCTTTCTACTTTCTTCATCTTTTCACAGTCCTCCCACTCTCTTCAATAACTGTGATGGTTGTATCTCAGACAAGGTCCCCTCTTTCTCTTCTTTTAAAAGTAATCTCTCTTTTTGTGCATCATTTGCTCCTCTCTCCCCTCTGCTATCTTCTTCCCTTTTTCCTATTTGTTGGTTAAAGGTTTAAGTGCTGATTCATACAGGAAGAGGGAAAATCCCCTCTGCTCATACTCATCTATACCTCCTACACTGTCTCTCAGCCCTCCTAATGTTCTCTCCTCTAATATCTGCCCAGCCATGAAGCACTCTAGCGTGGCCACACACAACAGAAGAGTAGGAGTTGGGTCTCACATGCAGAGAAGTGTAAGCTGCCGCAAAAGAGAGAGCCAAGGACATTCTTTTGTAAGAAGAACTGTGAGGAGGGCTATCTGCAAAGATACTTGTCTTTAGACCTAGTTGCTCCTTGTATAGTCTCACTGTTTGTTTTCACATGCTAGTTTCAATAATTCTGTAGCAGAAGTGCCATGAATGCTGTTAACAGGGTTGCCCTGCATCACTACCTATGTACCTGAGGCGGAGGCATAGTCACAATACTGTGGAGAGGACGACCCTGGAGCAGCATGATGAGTGACTCAGTTGTGAGGTTTATAAAGTATATTCTTCTCCTAAAAGAATCCTAGTGATGTGACATGTCACACAGTGAATCCGTGCAACTTCTATGCCAGTTCTCATCACACTAAAATGCTTACACATCTAAATGAGGAGAAAGAGAAACCATATTGGACCAAAACCCTGATGTAAATAGCACAACTTGAAATTAGGCTCAAAGACAGAGAGAAAGACAGGGAAACAAGAGTATGCAAACGAGAGAGAATGAGAACTAGATAAGAGGGGAAGGATGAAGGAGAGACAGTGAGACCAGCAGATACACAATGCTTTGATTATCCAGTACTGGGAACAAGAGTAACGTGAGCCTCAACATAACACATGGATCAACACATGGATCGTTAGACCTTGGCTGAGAACTATGCTGAATACAGGCCTTCTGGCACATTCAGCTGGTTCACCTAACTCCTTCAGAGATAAAGAGGCAGATATTTGAGAGGCACAACAGTCAAATGAGAGACCAATCAAATGTACAGTAGTTATCTAGTGAGCTAATATTGTTTTGTTCAATCCTAGCAATGCATTTGCTTACGGCTAGAGATGAAACACACCCAGATTTAAAGCTGCTGAACAGGAATTCAGCTTTTCCTGTATTACTGTACTATATCAGTGAAGACTGTTGGTGCATTAGAAGATCAATTCTTCTACACTGAAAAAAATACACAATCGTCATTGTGGTGTGCACTGGACACTGTAGCGTGACAAGTGTAGCCAATACTACTAAATTGTTTAAAATTATCTGTGAATTGAGTTTGAATTTCGACACACTACACAGTGCCCATAGCTTTCATGCTGGCTAAACGTAAAATATTTCAGCACTGTTGTGTGGTTAACTATCTAAGGCCAATCCTTACCGTCATCAGTGGGGTTAAAACCACAGATGTCGCAGATGCAGCGAACCCACTTATTCATCTCGTCCTCGGTGTCAGCCACCAGGTAGAAGACACGGTCAATGGTCTTGATGTCAAATATGAAGCTGTGCTCCAAGTCCTTCTTATTGAACGTCAGCCCAGCGTCCACCTGAGGGAGAAACCGACAGAGCTTATTTAATTTGGAATCAGTCAAGACAAAATGGATGACTGAATATTTACAGCTTCCCAAAAACCTCCAAGCATGTTAAAATGTAACTTTAGTTTGTGCTCCTTTGAACTGATGATTACATTCAAGCCTGAAAAATTAAACTGAGCATTTTCAAAATTTCGTAAAAACAATGGCATGTATTGTTAAAAAATATGGCAGTTTTTTTTTTTTCAAATTTGACTTGATGTATTTGTGAGGAAAATAGTGGCTTAAATCTGTGACTTCAGTGTCCTAAGTAATGCAAACACCACAAAAGTAAAATTATGAATATATTTGGGCACATGCTGCAGCTAGCTTAAAAATCAATTATACATGTAGAAATGTGGAACTGGGGCTCTTCAATTTGCAGGCTGGTAATAATGAAGAACCATACCTGCTCACACAAGTTGAGATCAATCACGCGGATGGGCTTCTTGGCATGGTCATTCTTGTAGTACTCCAACACGTCTGGGTCGCCTGTCAGACGGCCACTGCGAAGAACAAACCACCGCTTCTTCCATGCCTGCAGGGTGAGCACAGAAATGAGGCCAAAGGTTATTTGTGTGTTCTCACAATGACTGCTCCATTCCCAACTGACCACAGGCTGGCCAAATGCTTTATTTTTCCAGTTTAGCCAATGTGTCCTAGCATAGCTTGTGTCTCTGTGTGCATTCTCCACCAGCTGCACTGGCCTCACTGAAGAATACTGAGAGCCAGAGGGAAGAGGCCCGCAACCAGAAATATGTGTCTGGGATAACCAGAACAAAAGCCACATAGTTTGGTGTAGCACCCTGATTGGGGTGAATAACCAAATCTATAAGGAGAAACAGGCAATTAGGTCTTTTCTTTCAAATGGTATTTGTTGTCTGTGAGAATATGGCACCACAAAGCAGACAGAAGAGTTTAAATTCAGGCATAGCAGACACAGAAAAGTAGATAAGATTTATGACTTTCACTCAGTGTACATAAATAAAAGACAGTTTAGTAATAAAATCCTTATCCGACAGCACATTAAGTACATTAAAGAGAAGGCAATGAGAGACCACTAGCTTCCTGGGATAATTTAATAAATCAGTAATAGATTACTGAGGGCCACGCTATAGAAACATGATAAAAATCCCCCCGTGCCACTGTAATTCAAAATACAGCTTCAAAATTTGTTAATGTACCATGCATATGACGGGTTGTTGTTTGAAAGATAAAGGTCAGTGAGAGTGAAAGGCTTCTCCAGGCCTTCAACATAAATTCAAAGCCAAAAGCTGATTAATTTTGGCACTACACTGAGACTGTAACCTTGCTTGTAAATTGTGTTTTCCACATTGGAGTTTTATCTAGAGAACATATCCAACAGTGGTTAATTTAAATGTAGACTCAAGGAGGTCACGAACTCTTGATTTTGCTGAGTCACAGCAGTTAGGCTCAACATTTTGTTTTAAGGTCCAAAACAAGCTCTCCTCAAAATAGAAGCAAGACCTGTCTGAGTGACTGCTAGATTCTGTCGTAAGATAAGGGAATTATTCAAAAAAATTTCACTTCCTTTACTGCTTAAGCGAGGGCAATTATGTACGGACACTTTGTACATATTTCACCAGATAGTGTATTACTAAAAAACATGAACTCCAAAATGAGAGGATAGATTGAATACCAGAAACTTTCCCAGGACTGTTTAAAATGTGAGTTTAAAATGACAGACAAGACACAGACACAGAGATCAGATAGATCAGGAAGCAGACCAACAGAGTGTGAGGAATGCAAACTAATGCTTTGTTGTTGTTGTTTTGGGGTAGGAGATTGACCGTATTAAAAATGCTGTGGGCTTGGATTTTTTCATCCCTTCGCTGTTTTTCCATCCACAGGGTGTCCTTTGTTAGTGGGCCAAGCCCCGCACTGAGACAGCATGAAGAGCATCAGACCTTTCCCTCCAAAAACAGGATGAAGAAACAAGCAGAGCTGCAAAGCCCCTGGAATTTATACTGCAGGCACACAGACATACAGAAACGACATGGACAAAACACTAAAACATTCAATAACACACATAGTTTCATACAAAAAGAATCAAAACCCCGTTCACATCCCACATGCAGCACATTGCACACACACATGCAACACATGTTTCACACACTATAGTTCAAAAGGCCTGCATTATATAATCACAAACACACCCACATAGTCCAAATGAGGATTAAACCTATTAAACCTACATCCTTTGAGGCAGGACCACTTAAATACCAAATTTAACCATAAAAACTAAAGTGAATGTGCAAAGACAACACTGATGTGTGTTGTGTTGGTTGAATAAAGACAGTGGGTGTGGAGAGGGAACCTCTCTCTCTGGCACATGACAAAGCAATCGTGGGTCAAGTTACCCTGTGGGGAACAGAAGGACTGAGAGCTTAAGTTACAGCAAGGCCAGGCCCGCCCAGGGTGAGAGTGTTGACAACTGGGTGAGTTGTATATGCTCAAGACAGCAGCTAGTGAGGCCTGTTGAACAAAACCGCTTTATACTCATAGAGTACAGTTCCTTTGAAAATGCATGAGAAAACAGGTCACTTGTAGTTAAAAGGAGCAGAGTGGAGAGTGTGCACATCCAAGAAACCTTTATAGCTGAAAAATTTAAAACTGAAATCCAACAAAAGAGCCACACGCTGTGCAGACAGTGGCCCATGGATTTAACATAACAATGTTGCAATTTCACTGAGATCTTTGTTAAGCTTAGTCAAGTAAACATGACAAAGAAGACCAGGCAATATGTATAGTAATCACACAGGTGACTGTGTGGGGTTCCTGCAGAATTAAAAATGAAACTACACTGACGCCCTGAGATCACAAAGAGGGGCTGTGAAAACACGCTGAATCTAGTAAATCACAAACATTTTATCAAGTATAATGATCACATAAACTATCCAAAAGAGAAGCAATTATCATAGAGGGTACCACAAAGAAACAATAAATATAACAAAAAGAATGGACAGACAAAAAATAAATATATAAGCTATGTACAAAAATGTAATGGGCCAAATTCATACTGAGGAAATACTCAAAAAGATAATGGAAAAGAGGTATCAATGGCTGTTCACCCCTGGAAGGGACAGTCAAAATGTATCCTTCTTAAAAGATGTAAAAAAATAAATAAATAAAATTAATCGTACTGTGAAAAATGTATTCCAAAAAAAAGTGGACAAAAAATTTGTTATTGCAGGTTGAAAGGGCCTCACTGCCTTGCACCAGCCTCCTTGTGAACCGAGTCTTTCAATTGTTTCAAAGAGCACGACAAAAACTTTTGGTGAGACAGCTCTTAGTTTTTATGATCCGAGCAGATTTGCAGCCCCCGCCCCCCCAAGGAACTGTGAATCTTTAAACTGAGACATTTGATAGAATGTTTTATGGTCATTTATTTATCATAAAATGTTTAAAATCAAAATTTTATTTAAAACCCTAGCGTAAATGGTGTTAAGGGTCATTCTAAGTTTAAAGCGGTGGTTTGTGATTCAAAGAGCTGCAGCTCTGAAGAGAATCTGCACATTAGGATGGTTACACCACTAGTTCTAGGATGACAAGCTGTGTGGTAGCTGGAGCATCTATCCACCATCTGTGGGCTTTCACACAGCTTTCCTCATGCACAATTATACACACTTACTCTGTTTTATAACACTGATTTGTAGCACCCATTGAGTCCCAGACACGTGCATAAAAATAATCACTTATTCTTTTATAATAGAGTGCTGCAGTAAACAGCCCTAAAACTTGAGTTAATATTTTTGCACTTCCGGTTCCTTTGACCCTAAATGGATGGGTTTTTTGATTGGGTTTTTGGTTGGATGCCTGTAATAAGACATTTTCATGTTTTATTTTACGACATAAAATATGTCAGTAAACACCCCACTTGTGACGTTTCAAAGCTCTTACATGTCTTAAAAAAAAGGCGGTTGCTAACAAGGGGCTGAATGAGAATACAGAGGTTGTCAGGGACATTAAACTTCCACCAGTCCACCTTTACAGCCTTGTTTTGTTTATACTCACACTCTTGCAAACTATCACTAACTTTCTAAGAGAGACAAATTTCAAGTTGGAAGCTTAGTGCTGGAAGTCATGCAACGGTGGTGAAGTTGGTTTATATTCTAACATTAGCTTTTTACTGAAGGCGATTTTATTTAGGCTTCAATAATCATAAAAGTGACGTTCAATTGTGAAGATTATCTTGCTGAACAAAATGTGTCAGTATCATAAACTTCCATTTGTCACAGAGTTTATTTTCTGCAATTATCCAAAAGACGATGAAAAAATTCTATTGGCTTTTTGTTTAGGGAACCAGGGTGATGCTAATTTACAGATACTTTCCTGATAGCTCCGCTCCATCACGCGGACATGCACGCATAGCCTGAGAGTTACACCTACTAACTATTTATATTAGGGATGTAAGCTGTCAGGGACTAAACGAGTAAACACTGTCACCCTTGCGAATCAGCACCAAAAGTACTCGTTGTTATCTTTATTAATGAACAATGCCAGTTAACTGCTGCATCTAAGATGTCATGCAGCCATCCCCCGCTAGCTTGGGCTGCAGTTCCGGCAGGTGGCAGCACCCCTCTCCCTCTGCTAATGCCAGGATGTTGTAAACAAGCAAAGAGAAAAGTGGGACAGAAAACATTTTGGTTGTATGTAAGCTGGGTCAGAATGAAGTGGCACATAACCAGTCAACCGCAGCCATGCTTAACAACATTCAGCACATACATGTGGACATTAACCTGCAAGGTAAGAAGGCCGGTGGTGCTAGCACTGCTAACAGTTGCCATGCTCCACAAACCAATATGACATTGTTTACCCACAGACTAGTAGACTAGTCTAAATTTAAATTGCTGTTTAATCAACAGGTAAATAAGTCGTTAGGATCATCCTTAATTTACATGACATGAGGTTAAGGCAAGAAATTGGCATCCACTGTATTTACCCTGTTACAGAAAAATCCAGTAGTGGACAGTAATCACATTTCTCCTCTACCTTCTTCCATATTTTTAAACCAGCACTGGCATTTTTAAAATGTATTACTGATATGTACTTCAGCTCTAAGTGTTCTTTCTTCTTTTTTTTTATAACTGGCAGCACAGTGGGAGAACAGGCCCTTGTAGTGAGACAACTGTTTTTTTTCCTAAAGTGTGAATGTGTGCTTATGTGTCTGAATTTAAAAATACAGTACTGAGGAAACTGCTTTTTTTAAAAATCGACTTTTGTTTCACTGGTAGTTGAGCTTTGGCTTTACTTCTACTGGATAGAAGGATGTGCTGCCTTTTCTCTTGATTAGACTAAGGAAACTAGTTTTTTTTGTTTACATGTCCTTACAGGACCCACCATCACTGAGAATGAATGGTCTGAGAGCAACACATCGACTGCACCAATGTCCACCAGAACTGTCTTATTTAACTAAAAATAAAAACTTTTCCGAACAAAATCATTTCACATATGATATAATCACATGACTACTCCACCAATTGTTGTTTTAAGTGCATGTAAACACACATAATATCATAATGACAGAACACAAACCACACGATCATGCTCTTAACACAACGCCACAAACATCTGCCAAACGATCTTTGCCAAAAACTGTGTAGTAGTCCACCATTACATACCTCCTGTCAAGGCTCATGAAGAACACAATGAGGCATGTAGTCCTGATTTTACTATTGTGTTTTCCATTGCAGCCAGTGTTGTGTTGAAGTAAGGGCTAAATCCCAAATACTCAAAGCCAGATTGTAGTACTCAATAACTGCAGGAAACATGTACATCCATTCCAGCCTTCCTTAATACACCAACAGATTCTGAACCACTCAGATCACTCAACAATCAGAGCCTACTTCAGCTTGTAGGAGTCTAGTGTTCGCTGCACCAGGGTTGGGAATGGGACGGCATGGGACGATACTGGACTGAGATGGGGAGGGCTCCCCTGGCATGGCAGCTGTCCCCACCAGCCCTTTTCTATCCCCCTCCCCCTTTTCTCCAAGCGTTCTTATGTCTTCTGATAGGGTGAAACACAGGAAGACACCCGCCATTCGCCCACTCAGGTCCTACAGCCTATGGGGGCCAGACAGAGACGGCATTGAGGGTCTGACTAAGATGATGATAGGGGAAGAGGAGGGTGGGAGGGTCAGGGGGGAGATGCCAACTGAGTGGAGTCACGCTGCCGTCAGAGGCCTCCTGACCCAACATCACTGGAGCGTGACAAAGGCAAAGGTGAAGAGAAGGTAAAGTGCGTAAAGGACAAAATATGCAAGAGTGAGAGTTTAATATCTTTCCAGAAAGACAATGATGGAGAATGAGAAAGACTGAGATTAGAGATTAGCTCCATCCTCAAGCACCAGGAGGACATTCAGTATATAGTAATGCAATACAATATAAAAGCTCTGCAGCTAACACTACTTTTTAATGGAAATGGAAATGCTGCAACCAGCAGCCAGCCAACAAAGAGTCCTGCAAATATACCCCTGGCCATTTGCTGCCAATTAAATGTAGTGAATAAGTGAGTAAGAAAAAGTGTCAAACTATCTCTTTTTGACACTGACTGGAATCAATAGAAACTTTGTCCCCAAAGTCAAATCTTAATTAACTATTACAGCTCATTTGCTTTTGCTTTTCAATATTTCATTGTCTAAATAAGCCATAGCTTTCCCATATCAGACTTTGGAAAAGTTCTGCTTGGTACTATGCCATGCCCAGATTTATATTATGAGAAGTAAAGAAATAAATGAGATAAAGTGGCAACACTGCCTCTTGATTAAAGACATGGCAAGACTCCCAAATGCAGCAGGATTTGAGCAAACACAGTGGAAATGTGTTTGCCTGCAGCTGCTAAAGAAGAGGCAGTGTGGCCACATCAGTCTCCTGCTACAGAAATCACTCTAATTCAATAGTTTAAATATATGAAACTAGTTGCTAGTGTACCATCCTGCCAACACCACTCAAGCTGCACCAAGCTAGTTTTACTGTGCTTTAAAGGCTAATTGTGCTTCATAGTTTAGATAGCTTAATGCAGCCTAAAAAGCCTTTAAGTGCTCTAATTGCTAATGCGAATGTTCTGTCATCACAGGCTGTTAAATTGCATACTTAAACTCATCCTCTATATCTCTAATGGTAAATGATACCGTGACAGGCTGGGGTTTCTGTATTTCTGCAGCAGCAGCAGTTGGGTTATTACACAAGACTCTCTCTGCAGGATAATGGCCAGTGTGCTGTTTCTATGACACTTGTGTTGGATAATACATGAAAAGTGACACCAAAGTTATTTGTGTTTCAACTGGTGCAGGTGTGCCAGCATGCGTTAATGCATGCACAACATGTGCTTGCTTGCACATTAAGTGCAATGGACCAAAGATGATTGTAGGGCAGTTAGAAGGACACTAAATAGATTGCCAGCACTTTATCTTGAGGGTTGAACTCCCAGACTTACTCTTACTGTGAAACAACAAAGGTTTAATATTTCAAATTTACTTCATAGGCAAGTTTACACCCAACCCTTGGTAACCTATAACTTCACAGGTTGTAACTTAACTTGCAATTGTAAGCCTACAACGTAGTCTCATACAGTTTTAATCCTCAAAAACAAACAGACAGCCAGATAAGCATGGCTAAGTGAAGTGAAGTGCACAGCAAATATGCTGCATCATAAACCCAAATACACAGGCACGAAGGGTTCAATGCTTCTTTTAAAAGGCTGGTATCTATTTTGTGTGTGTGTGTGTGTGTGTGTGTGTATGTGTGTGTGTGTGTGTGTGTGTGTGTGTTATATCAACGTAATTTAACAATACCACCTATTTACCATACCATACTTACATACAAATACACAAACCAATAGAACTGCCAATAGTGGATCTGTGCAAGTATGCATCTATCCCAGGTATCTCAACATGTACTTAGATACACAGTCCATGTACATGTGTAACAATACCGTGGTACAAAAGCTAAAACCCTGGCTCTCACAGGCAGGAGAGGCTGTGTGGCTGTCTTACTGTGCTGTCAGACTCACACCGGTGATTTTTTCACACAATGTCATTGGTCACAGCTAATTAAAGAAAGAAGACAAAAAAAAGAACAAAGAGGAATACACACAAAGAGAGAAAGATAAGCAGAGAACATCTTTGTACACAATCAATACAACACTTCTATTTGGCAAAACCTCAGTATGCAGAATGAAGTGCTTATCTGGGCAAAGAATCAGCCTCTCTTGAATGTATAACTATAACTGAAGTGGCACATTACAGGAGCACTCTCTGTGGGCTCGTGTTGTGTATCAGTGCTCGAACATGTATTTTTGACTTGGATATGTGTATTAAAAATCACTATAGGTTCTGAGTAAATAACAACAGATTAGCAAGTACAAAGTATCATCTGTGCATTTCAAAGTGGAATACGCAGCACGAGGCACTGAAAATCAGTATACAATGGACACAGCTGTGATCTGTTGAACGTGAGCAGAAGAGATCTTTTTCTGTGCTAGCTCTGATTAAGAAGTGATTTAATTAAATTTTGAAACAGTGGCAATGCTTTACACTGTTTCAAAATTACAGAAAAGAAGTAATACCTTGAAGAATGGTTTGGGCAATGATAATTGTATTATTCACCTCTGCATACAGATAATCAGTGTTTTGATATTGTTAGCTGAGCTCTCTCCACCACACCACTCTCTTCACCAAATAGGTGTTAGCATTAGCTTAGCTCACAGACTCTGGATGCGTAGTTAGCACTTAGCAGCATGCGAGTGGCTGGGCCATCTGTCCCATCTGAGTGGGCTGTGGGTAAATGACCTGCACCCCAGCTGCACTGACTCATCCTGACTAGGACAGCTTCTCTGTTTGTTCCTCAGAAAAACACAAGGGATAGAGTGAGGGAGAGACGGGGCGCAGGATGAGCACAGGGTGAAGACGAGGGAGAGAAGGTCAAGATTTTTGGTGATAACAGAACAAATTAGTATGTGCTATCGTTTAATCTGCCAGAAATCACCACCAGACAACATTTTACGGCCAAGCAGAAAACAGACCTACCCCTTTTACGGTCAGTGGATATGTCATAAAGAAAAACTTTTCTTCTATTAGTTTTCCACTCATACAGTGTATCTCTCCCAAGCAGGAAATTAAACATACAATAGATTCCAGATTGTCAATATTGGTCTGTGTTCTATTCAGGACAGTCTCATTAGAAGGAATAAGCAGGCCTAGAGTTATGTGTAATCTTACTCAGCACTGATGTGGAAAAGCATACAAGAAATTCATTACTTACTGCTATATTAGAGAACATTTCATTATTTGACTTGCTGTAATAGCTTCAGTCAACAATATTAAATTGAAATCTGGTGTTAACATTTAAGGATGTCATGTACCTGAACCTAGTACTTTTTCTAGGCTCAATATCCAGGAAGGATCTGGAAATGTCTCATGATTAAGGATGAGGCAATGAAAGGTTAAACTAAAGCAACACCAAATCAGTGATGGTCTTTGTGCTGTCAAACGCAGGCAGTCATGTGTCCTGTATGGACATATAGAGGTTTTGGGGGAACAAAAATGAAGGAGTAAATTTCAGAGTACATGACATTTTCAGTCATTTGGACAAATACTTAATATACTACATAACAAGCAACTGCTGACGCAGAGATGCAGCAAAACTACCAAATATTTCCATGACACTGCAATCTGACACAAATGCAGTAAACAAATATGCAATCTTGTAGACCACAGTGCTTCCCTAAGCCTCACTATCGGGACCTTAAGACGGTGCTGAACAAAGGCTTTTCTAAGAAAGGAGTGTCGAGAGCGTCAGAGGTTTTGGCGCTCTTGGCCTTAGTGACGAGGTCTGCAGAAGGAGAAGGAGAGGAGGGACAAAAGCTCCTCTATGCTTAGTGCCGCAACTTGTATAAATCAGTCTTTGTTAGCAAGACATGACTGGGATTCTTGCTAAACAGCTATTTTTACATCCTTGAGCACCAGAGAGGGCAGTTAACGTCCAAGTAAAAGTGCATGGCCTTTGGCTAAGTGAGGCGGTTCAGCGAACGTCATCAGCCCTCCGCCTGCTGGAAGGACAGGGGACTTCCATGAAACATGTGCATTCCTGAGGTCCAGCATCCTGGACAGTGGTTAATAGTCAATCTCTGGGCCCAAGGTAAATCTGATTGGTCGATTTGTTCTGTTGAGATCACAGTCATGCATGATGGAGTCTTGTTAGATAATCCAATTCATGCTCAACCTGATGTGAACTACAGCTGACACTGTTGGTGGGAAGCACTGGATATTATTCACAACGGACAGAGTAAACAACTGTCTGGCTAACAGCACCTTAACAAACTACACAGGGTTTCACCCTGAAATAATATTCAGGGTGTTTCTGTATTTACCTGAGATTGGACTTTAATATAGGCACACATATAGGTCTTTAAGTTCTCCATTACATCAATAACCCCGTCAGATGATTTAGAATACAGCGTTTTTAACTACAATATAGCAAGAGATTCTATTAAAAAATCTGTAATCCTCATTTCAACCTGAATATACTTACTTATCTCAATTCAGTCCATATAAGACAGAATGTACAGTGTTTGGCTTGATGCATTACAATAATCCTGTTGGTTCCCATTTATAGTTAAAGTTAACCAATTCTGGCAGCAGTGGGGGGTACAATGTTCCACTTTTTCTAAGGTAAAGAAAATATCCGAGTGGACCCATAATGGAACGGGAATTGATATTAAAGGCTCCAAACAAGCTACGAGCTTTGATGAAGTAACCACCTCTTTGCCGTGATCCTACAGCGTTAGTGCTATAAGATAACTCCTAAATGTGCGAAATAAGATCGAGCTGATGCCATCGCCAACGACCAACAGTTATCACAATACTGAGCTCAGCATCCTGATTTACTACCGGAAAAACAGCTTTTATAGTCACACTAATTACCACACAGTGAAAGCATTAGGCACAAACAAATAAGATGATTTTCAAATCAACCTGGTTTGCACCTGCCTCTGTAAATCAGGGGGTGAGTCTTTATTTGTATCACAAAACTGATTCTCTGCTACGCCTGCCTTAAACAAATAATTCCTTATTACAACATTCTTATTACTGAGGTTCAGTGAAAAACAGTAAGCCTACCTTACAAGCTGTATATCCAGAGCTGTTTTTTTTCTGT